>NC_137913.1:24586199-24756199 GCF_963457725.1 Sprattus sprattus
TAAAGCCGCTTGCCCCCAAGAGAGGGTTCTATCAGGGGTAAATCTGCAGTCGGTGTTATGCCATGGGGAGAGATAAGAGCCGAGCCCCACTTCAATCCCGCTGTCCTACACAAAGCTCCTGCTGCTCGAAAACCCGGTTTGACATTGTATGACCAGTGTATGTCTCGTCATCTGATGACTTCTCAGCTAGCAGAACTGCATTGTTGGCAGTTACGGCACCCGTCTAAAATTCAACTTTGGTTGAGTTTTCCGCGGCTTGATGAACGCATTGATGTTGTCGTCCAAGTCACCTGAGTTAGCCAGGCATGTCTAAGGCAGATTTTCAGGTAATTGGTGCAATGTAGGCTTGGTATGACAAGACCACTGTGTACTACTAAACATCTCAAGAGTCGATTATAGTGCTCCATACAGCACCATGGATCGCTCAATACACACATGTGTTCTTACCTTAACAACCTAATTCACTGCGCAAGATCCATCACTACACACTGGTCTGTTGCATGTTCAGCACGCCTGTGTGCATGGTAAATAGAGGGTAAGGCAATACTTCTTATAAACCATCATGGACTGAGCAATCCAACATTAATAATTAGGTTATGAAGATCCAACAGTCTAGAACATAAACCCAAACACAACCTTGTCATGAACCACCTTTAGAAGACTCAAATGAATGGCTTGATGCATTCTATATTCTGTATGACTGTACAGAAATATTACAATTGACTGCCCACAACCCCACCCCATATAGCCTAGTCTGAAATAACCCATTGGGGCGGCCATCCTACAGGGGCTCTTATTTCCCCCCTCGGCTGCCTCTGACCAGCTACATTGCCACCTAGAGAGCAACCCCTGAAATAGCTGGGCTCTGCCATCATGCAGTGAGGTTCTGCAGAAAGACTGTTTACATTTCCTGGACAGCAGCAGCTTGAGCAAATGTGTCTGCCTTGCATTCCAGTGATGTGAAGAGATACTGAGTGACCACAGCATTAAGGAAAGGATACATTACAGCCTTTCCATACTTAGTGCAGACGATTCTTTTTCTCATCACACAAAGTAACTTAACCCCACAAGCCTTACATCAAATGTGAATTACCAGGGACTTGTTACTGATAGGTTTCCTGTGTCTAATTGTCTAGTTTAAAGAACTGAGTTTGGCATAACTCAACGTGAAGTGGCCTACCTCTGCTATTTAAAAAATTATAAGGTGAGTCAAATGAATACATTATGAAGACTCTGCTTTTACACAGAAACATTTTGGAGTTGCATTCATTAAAAATAGATGAGTGCACTGGTTGATGTGGTCAAATGTAGGTCATTTGCAAACATCTGTTACCCCCAATCTAATGGCTTATATGACAGAAAAATCAGGGCACTATCTGAATGGCTATATTATGCATATTTCTAACAATTATTAGTGTGATTGCTCAATGCTGTGTGATTGCATTGCTCTTTGTATGTTTTATCTTTATTCTACCCATTTTTGGGAGCTCCTAGCACTTTTGAGATATCGACACTGCTTGAACTCTGACACGTCTGTCCTGATCCTGCGTAGTGCTCTTGTAAAGGTTTTAATGCCATCTGTTGTTCTTTTGATATTGTTGTTTTTCATCCCTCTCTTTTCCCATTGAAATTAATGGTGGATTGTACACCTATTGTGATGTTTCTCGCTCTGCCAGCTGTGGGCTACAGTAGGTAGGCCGATGGTTGTTGCCATAGCTGCCGGTGAGACAAAATATAGAGCGCAAAGCTGTCATTTCAATCATGCCATTATATTTACACATCTGGCTGCTTATCAGATTTTCCCGAACTTTAAATTAAAGATGACTAAGGCTCTATCTTTCTTCACATTTGAAGCTTTTAGAGGTTTTCTGGTATGAGATATCAAGGTAACATGGTACTGATGGTGCACAGAATAGTGTTGCTGATTTCCAAGCAGTAGACCTGGGCATGTTTCCTGCCTAGGCCAGGATGCTTTTTTAAGTTTCTCTGTAGACCTGATCTGCTGTATTTTGTAAATAAATGAACAAACCACCAACACTGTGGATTATTTACAGTTTACGTTCCAGCTGATGCTTTGCTTGTGTAACATTACATTCAAAGTGACTAGATAATGTCTACAATAACAAACTACTCCTCAGCTAGCAAGCATTTCTAAGTTAGATGACTTAGCTGATAACGTCTTATAAAAGGGCACATATCTGCTCACACATTGACTTTTACACCCTAGGTCGCAGGTCACTTATGGCATTAAACGTGTGCATCATTGTCATTTTGATTAGTAATCAATAGACAGCCCATAAATGGTCACATAGCAAGTGACATAGGGTCATTCCACAAAACCAGTGCCTGTTACATCCCCAATAAACAATCCAGAATAAAATAACTATAACAAATTCATTTGTAACCATTATAACTATGTCCTCTCTTCTACATTTCTAAAGATCACTGTCATACAGAAGAAATTGAGATTTTAGTGTTGAGGCGACGAGTTAAAACCTCTGTTAGCCTTCGCCACACCATTTATCTAATGCTGGCCACACACCACATATTCCCACTTAGAAAGATTTTATGTAATAGCCTACTGTCAGTCACAGGGTTGACAAACACCAAAATGTAAGTAGAAAAACAGTCATAGTCAAACAAGCCTGAGATGGCACAGTGTCATTTCTTGTAAGGTCAAATTGTGTTTTCCCCCAAACTACACGTTTGTACGTGAAGATTCAAGTTATTTTCAATTTCAACTTTTTCAAAACTGAAACAGTACCGATTTTGTGGAATGACCCAGCAGCTACTAGCATAATGTTCACTGATGTTGGAAATCAACATTTAATTAACTCTGCGTATTAGTAGAGCATATCAGCATAGTACTACCCAACTACGGATAGTGTTAGGACTGTATAATCTGCCATTTGCTGGGCAAGGGTTACCGACCTTCTGCTGCTGTTGAGCAATCACATTTAGCATTATCTTGCGGAAATGCATCTCTAGTTAAGTAGTCTTTATTATGGGGCACTTCATTAATAAGAAAACATCAAGATCTGTATTAGCATCCATTCAGGCTTCAAATCAAAATAATAAACTCCCTTCTCTTTTAACTGTTGCTGTCATGATTTCCTTTATTGTTTTCGATATGGCGAATGCCTTTAATCACCCACATAGTCATTCAACTAGTTTGAACACAGTGATAGTGCATCTGTAGGTTTTGGTTCCCAAATAAAAAATATGGAACAAGATGCCTTCACTGGAAGCAGAGGTTCAGAGGTCCTCTTGCACGCAAATCTAATTCAAGATCAATGCATGTGCACACTAAAGCACCAAGACATCTGTCATAGTAGGCTACCACGGTACGTTCAATGGGCTAATCGCAAACTTCTTTAGCATGGGGTGTCAAGATCAGTCTTCATGTCTAAGACATGTCTATTACAGACACTATGAAACGAAGAGTAGAACGAGCTGTCATTTACTTAGGAAGTCCAAACAGAATATAGAAGTAACTTACTTTTGTTTGGTGCCGCTCATGGTGGAAGTTTTATTCCCGGTGGCTTCCTTCAATAGTCCTCACGCTGACACCAGTGTCGCCTCAACACAACGCGTTCCGCCGTTTGCTGTGTGGATGACGGAGTGCTTTATTAGTTGATGAGATTTACGTTGCAAGCATCAGATAGTCGTTATTGCATTGCCTATTACAGAACCTAGGCATTTGGTAAACCCGTAATTAATTCATTTTAAAACAATTATGCAGAGTGGAACTCTCCAAATCTTTATTCTTTATCTCTGTAAATGACGAGCACAATGATTCATTAAGTTTTTTTTTTTTTTTTTTTTTTCAATTAAGCGCAAGTTTGTACCTTCTGCTTCTTGACGATTTCATTCGAGTCTGCATAAGAATTTTGCTCTGTGTTGAAGTGTTACTGCATGAGGCTCTTACATATTTAAAGCACCATCCCTCTGTCAACGTCACGCCACAAGTGGGAGGTCGGAAAGTTAGTGCTAATATTTCCCTGTCATCTGCCTGGTCATACTCCAGCGGTTTTCATATCGGTTTAGGAAGCTTTGGGATACAACTACCAGGTTGTCTAAACATTTTTAAACAGTTTGTCATTCAAGTTTTTTGTGCGATTTTTGTTGCACCTTCTGAAAATGTTCTAATACATTTGTGTCCTCGACTGAATTTCTGACACATCACACAAAAGCAAATCATTGTAGGCTACACTTTGAAAATTATTTTGACTTTATTCGGATGATAGCGACATCTTCTGGAATGTACATCATAAATCTGACATTTAGTTTAGTCAAAGTGGGAGGTTGAGAAATAGTTGAACTATATAGCTGTCATTGTGCAAGAAATTAAATGGAAACGTTTGTTTTTCAAAATAGGTTTCTCCCTCTCTCTCAGACGCACGCACATACTCACACGAGCTGTTTCTTTAGCAGGTCCCTACACAACATGGTATGGTCTTGATCAGAGGGTTAATCTATGTGGTTTATGGCTGTCAGTTAGTTATCAAATGTGTGGTCATTGACCATAATCACCAAGTGGATCATGGATGCCGTGATCCGCTGTTAAAGGTCATATGAAGATGCATAAACAGTATATTAAATGATTTATTAACAAAGTAAGAAGTAAAGTAATTCAGTAACAAATAATTGCTTTTAAAGCAATTGACTATTAAAAAGACAAAGTCTAAGTACATATTCAGATGTCTGTTATTGCTGGATGTATCCAAAGGCACATCATTTCACAGGTTTAATTTCAGGCCGTTTCACAACATGGTCTTCAGCAACACCCTGGGGGAGAAGTTCATGCTTACCTTAGAGCAGGTGATCGTCCTGGTGTGACTAATGAAATCCTTCACATTCTAAGGCCACTCTTAAATAATTTATTTGGTCCAGTGGATTCTATAACTTGAACCAAATTATATTTATTTTTAATACAAATTCCCCATTGTATTATAAAAGCCCTTTTATAATTTGTTAAATACAAATTATACAAAATAAAAAACAGACGAGGCCTCCATGGGCAGGGAATAGTGTGTCAATGTTCCTTTCCCCATGAGGAAACCATACATTTTTTTCTCCTTTAGGCTTCATTAATTAACTAGTGCTCAAGAAGAAGGCGTGTCTGTGTGTGTGAGAGAGGGAGAGAGAAAGAAAGAGAGGACAAAGAAAAGAAGAGACAGGTCAAAACAGGGGACCTGAGTCTGGTAAACATTAATAACTCATACGTCTTTAAGTCCAAAAAATGTCATGGCTGCCTGAACTGGTCTGCGCTGGCAGTTATTGCAAGATTTGTTTGGCTTTCATCTTTGATCTGAGGGTAATGCACCACAAGGCGGTATACAGACACAATGTACCTGTGCGTCAGTTCCAAGATGACTTGTACACATAACAGGTTCCCTGAGGCATTTGCGCATGCATTTGTAGAATCCCTCATTCTCGGCCTGCTACCTGCAATCTAGATTTTAAGACTATTTGCTCCAGACGAAAAGGATGGCTAAATTGAAATCTGGCAAACCGCAGTATGAGTAGAATGTCTCAAATATACAACAATGACTCAACCATTGTTTATAGCTCAGAGTTGAAAGAGGCACAAGGTACAACATTATTAGGAAAATACCATTCATTTGGGACTAAAAAAAAAAAAAGGTATTTAATTAATTCCCAGTCTTAATAGTTTACCTACCAAGGCTGCCTATGATCTAAATTTGCTCTGGTGTCTATGTGAGAGGTGTGTTGGATAACCATAGAGCAGACGTCCCCCTCATGATAAAAGAGCAACCCTTGTGTTTGTTATTAGGTGTGACCTAGACGAAAGAAACATGTACCACACAATCACTGTGGTTCAATGACAGTGGTGAGAGGACACATAAACACCATCCTTTCGAAGCATCAGTTATTGACCCTCTGTGTCTGGCAGGTGTTTCTCATGGTATACAATTACAATTGTGAGTGACGTATAGTTTTTAGTAATGGAGGATGTAATGTGTGTGTGTGGGGGGGGGGGGATGACACTTGCCATCCGTCAGTATTGAGAGTGGTATCACGACTTCTCCGTGGAGTTTTCAGTTGCTAGTCTGGAAGAGAAGGGGTGCATGGTATTTGGCTGGCATTTAAGATGGCTTGTCCCTTTCGTGCAATTGTGTTTGAAGTTTAAGATGAGCTTTTGAGCAAGAAGTGTCTGGTGAAGCGCTTCTGATCCAGGTGGTCAAGAGCTGCTCTTTCATGCTGGAGCCAACTCTTGCTGTTTGTCAGATGATTGCGTGGGTAGCCTGCCTTTAAGAAAAAAAAATGCCCAGACTCCTCTCTTTGAACTGATGAGTCCACACTGTGAGGGATAGTTTTTTCATGTTGACACTCAGTAGACCTGTCAAAAGAATAGTTAGTTTGTGTGTGCTGGCTGGCCATTGCCTGTGAAGGTAAGGGGTGAGTTTAAGCGCCTGAATGACTCTGACTGAGCGAGCATTAATGTAATGATTAGCACAAACGACAGCTCAAAGTAAGAGTGTTTACATAATGGAAAAGTACTGACAGCATAAGTGAGACATGGGAAAGAGAAATTGACTGGTGGCTGATGAAAATCATAAGCTTTTTTATTATTGTCTACTCAACATTATATTTACGTTTAGGCTCTCTGTAATAATTAGGTAAAGACGTGTAGATGGACCCTTGTTTAGGACCATCATGTGTGTTTTAGGGTGTGTGTTAGGTTTGGAAGAGCTACAATGTCTTGTTTATAGAAATACATTCAGTTCGATATCCACAAAATCAAAGGTGGTAGACTATAGAGTGTCCCACACAGAGAAGGCTATAAAGTAAAGGGAAAAATTATGATGATTGCATTAGATCTTGAAAAATGATCTACCTTATCAATTTAAACCTGTACTATTACACTGCACTTCCTGGTGAAAACTGGTACAAAAATACAGTTTGTAAGACAGCCTTAATAACACTGCACCGGCAGGGTTTTAGCCAGGTATTACACAGACTGACATGAGGAGTGTGATGGATCATCACTCCCATCCAATTCATTTCAGTGGTCGTATCTTCACAGAATGTGTGTCATTGTCTTCAGTTTAAGGGCAATATAAAGAGTCAATAGCCTGAGACTGCAAAGGCCATGTGACCCATTATCACAGGAACCAAAACCTTTGGTAAAGATAACGTCATGGCAATCCTGAGTCCTGGGAAACTGGAGATAGATCAGTCCATGAAGTGGCCCATTTTACAAGTAGTAAAAAACCTGTCAGTAGGTGACTGGGATTTTTAGACAGAAATAAAAAACTAATGTCTCAATTATCAGTGGATTGTCTATGACAGAATGGGTCTTCTGCATAATGGGTGAATCATCACAAATATTTTCTCTTATGGTCTTTTCAATAATTCATGTATTACTTTGAAGCTACTACAGTGTTTTTATTAATGTCCTTATGTGATTTTATATCATGTAACCCACGTGCAAGTACCTATAATTACACAGAGCAAAATGGGCATGACTTGCATTTGCATAAAACTATGCTACCAGTCTCTAAATACAGATACCTTCAGCTGGGACACTGTGAAATAAAGGGTAGTCATGTAACTCTGTAGTCAATGTTTACTAAAAGCAATGGGCCGTATACTTCAGAAGGTCTCTGGCATGCTGATATCCAAATAAGCCAATACCTGAGTGGACAGTTCACTCCAGGGTAGTAAAGCCAGGGGTACAGCCACACCTGTTGTCTTTGCGTTGCTGTGATATGGTGCATAGAAGTAATGTAATGTACTGCCAGGTAGTCCTCACACAAAGCCTGTAAGTGAATAGGTGACCTAGACTGTCACTGACTGCCAGCTTAGATGAGTCAAATATATTGTATCTACCTACATCGGATCTTTATCGTTTGGTGGGTCTGTGTTTGAGCTGCTGCTAGGCTGAGTTTGACTTCCCTAAGCCACAATCTCTAACACATACTGTTATGCTGAGGGATCTCAGAATCTCTAGGCTGAGTTTGACTTCCCTAAGCCACAATCTCTAACACATACTGTTATGCTGAGTGATCTTGGAGTCCCTAGATGTGCTGCCACTCAAACAATATCTGGCCTCTAAGGTGTGTCTTTCCACTCCTGCCCCTGGAAAATAGGACACTACTCACTGGAGCTTGTAATGAATTTTAGCACACTGTTGGATCTTGACCTTTGCATTCAAATTTACACAGGGATCTTTTTTATCTGATAACAAGGGGTCAAAGTTTTATTTTAAATCCACACAGGACTATTTCTACAGTTGAATGGGAAGCGAAGTGTAAGGTGTAGGGTGGGAGTGAGGTGGAGAAGCGGGAGAGATATTCACCACACCATTCGTTTCCATGCATGCCTGACTCTTCCCATGGACCAGACATAGGCGGCGATCTCCATCCATCCAGATGCACGTGCCTGCTTAGAGATGTGTGCAGAGAATGTGCAACAGCCTGCGCAAGGTCATGGATATTTTTAATAACATTCCAGGGAGAGACAGATATTGAAACAAAGACATCTGGCAGACTGCACTTAGAGGGGGGTAGACTGTTCTACTCTCCTGCCTCCAAAGCCATCTAAAAGCAACAATGCTTCTGGCACATTCCTCTGCCCATTCTTAGAAGAATGAGGAGTACAATGTTCTGTAGCGAATGCTCACAGCATGAGAAAGATTCACAGGATGTTTCGCCATCAAAAGCCTGGAACAGTTTCACGAAAAGTCATTGCACTGAATCAGTTCCTGGAGTCTCAAACCTGATGCACATCGCCACCCAGTGGACATCCCTGGAACAGCCTGTAACATCCTGTCATGACAGAGTCAGGTGTGACTAGGGAGGAGGAGGAAAGGTGCAGGGGATTAGTTGTTGGTTTCCAAACATACAAAAAGTAAATAGTTTTGTCCAGATAAAAATACATAACCCCCCCCCCCCCCCCCCACCCCACACACACACACACAAAGACACATACACAGATACACATACACAGACAGCATACTGCACACAGACAGTGGAATACTCTCTAAGCACCATTCAGGTTGTCTTTCCCAAACAGAAACTTTTAAAGTGAAACAAGGGCCTGGATACATAAATGCAATCAGACTGCAATAGACATGAGGGAGAAAATTCAAGGTTACATAAAGCTCTTTCTCAAGTGGGAACAGGGTTAATGCCATGCCACTTTGCATTCACCCTCTCCCGCGGTGAACCTTTACAAAAATGTACAAAAGACTTCATTACCGGTCTGAGCGCTGTGAAACACTGAGGTGAAATTTATCTCGCAGGCAAAGCCTGGACTCTCACTGGTAAGAGCTGAGGAATCATTCTATAGAAATCTCTGGCCTTTACAAATATGGCCTTATAAAAGCACCTCAATGACATAAGAACACTAATGATGTGAGGCTAATCTATCCCTCCTAACAGAAGACTAGGTGGCTGAAGTGTTTGATTTTAAAATAACCTATAGAAAAGTACAACAATGGTTGCATAAGTGTGAAAAGGTTTTAAATACAAAAAAAGCTTTTATTCCCCTTCTTTCCGATGAGAAACCAAGAGATGAACCCTGGCTCCTATTGCATTTGTTCAGACTACTTTACAGTTTCCCTGAAACTATAATCTGTCTTCCCTTGTCTAGTCAAGTCCCTGATCAACAGCAAACCAGATCATTTTAGGTCAGCACTCCACTCTCTGTGTAGTACCCTGACCCAAAGGTTTCACTTCTCCAACCAACTGCTTACCAGCAGCCAGGAACCGCGGACAGCAAGCCCCTCCCATGGCCAGTGTTGTGCTGGAGTAGATGGTTGGTAGGCCCAGGGGTGAGGGCAATAGGAGGTTAAGGGCTCAGCTGTGTTCGGCACTGTGCCATCTGCCCAGGGGCAGCTGGGAACTGGACCAGCAGCTGCTCCCGGTGGTGGTAGTCTGCGTGCCCTGCACTGATGCCACTGCAGGCCTGTGCTCTCCCACAGGGATGGACTGGTCACTGAGGCTCCAGTCTGAGGTAGTAGTTTGGTGTGTGTGTGTGTGTGTGTGTGTGTGTGTGTGTGTGAGAGAGAGAGCACTCTCCGATGTACTTCACTAAAGGGGAGGTGGAGGCCTCAGGATGAGCTGGTGAATCTGTGGACTGCGAATGATGGACTGCCTAGTGCTGTTCCTATAGATTTATTTTTTTCATTTTTGGCATACAAGTAGAAAAATGAAAACAAAAAAGGCAACTACATTCAGCCAAAAGGACTAGTCTGGGTCCTGTGCTCCTTGTGCTATGGTAAGTCTTGTATGAATCTCTTCTTCATGTCTCTTGTAAATAGAAAGTACCAACATTCATAAAACTAGCAAGAACAAAGACAACAGCATACGGGTATTGGCTGTGACAATGCATAGCATGAAATAAATTGCATTCTAGCAAAGGGGATTTTTGAGGATACGATTTCAGACAAAAACACAAACCAGAATAGTTTTAGTGAAATCTACAAACAAATAATTTTATTATCTTATAAACAGCATTCAATAAGGTACCACAAAGTCCTGTATTTTAAATTCCACTGCATACCATTTGTGTACATTGTTTACAACTTTATAAAAAATGTATCAAGAGGTTTCAAAACAATTTTCAGGATGCTCTGACATAAAAGTTTTAATTTATTTTTTCATACTTTTTACTCTTAAACTGTATCACATTCATTAAAGCGATAACATTCATGGGGAAAGAAACCGAATGGAAGAAACATATGAAACCTATCAGCCTCTAAAACATGGTAAGGGGGGTCGGAGGGGGAGAGGAAGTTCTGAACAACAAACTGAATTGATCAAAGATATTTTCTTGATGGAGGAGGTAGCTGTACAGGGACATTTCACCTCTTAAAATACTAATTCAAAGTGCAAACAACAACAACAACAGAAAAAAACATCGAAAATACCAAGCAAATATAACCAAATTATAGACTTTTAAAACTTCTAAACTTCATCAAATATACCTTCCTTATGCACATTTTCATATATAAGATATATACAGAAATGTAAATATCAAAAATTGTATGTCTCGTTATGCTTTTCAAAGCCAATGAAGCACAAATGTCCGGTGGTTACCAAACCAGCGTTGTGTGTGCAGATCAAAATCTCTGGTCAATTAGACCATAAAAAAAAGGTTGTCTTATTTCTCAAAACCGAACTGTAAGTGTAACTACAGCAGCAGCGGACTAAAACCACACTACAGTACCCCCTCCCACCGTGCCTGTCGCCATTAGAAAAATCTAAGAGGCCTATTTTGGAGTTACCAAAACACCGTCTAAAATTTTAAAGACACTGTGCTATCGAAGACGGCAGCAAAAGAAGTACAAAAACATATTGCATAGTAAGCTTGTTGTGTTTTACCGCCACCTTCCAGACAAAAACGTTTTTGAGCAAGGCGTGTTGGTTTGCAACCACCATTTCCTCTCTACATTCATTTATATCCATGAATTTTGCTTTATGAAAAAAGTGATGTCAGGTAGATGCAGGCAAGCGTGAGGAAGCAGAAATAACGCACTGCCACCAAGCAGCGGAGGGCGATAACGATGGGTCATTAAGCTCCTAATGTAATGACAAAGTGTCTGTAATTAGTCGCTTTTTTCGCTGTAGTGAAGCTTCCAAGAGAGCTTTTTCTCGTTTTCTGAAGTTCTGTGAACTTTGCATGGTGCGCTGGATGTCCGGCAGTTCTTGAAACATGTCAAGCAGGCGTGTTCCTGTAAAGTAGTTGCAGTAGAATTCTGGTTGCGTTCACCACCAGCTTGTGGTGATTTCACGAAAAGCTGTTATGTTCTGACAGATACTATTAGGCACTTGTAGTATACTGTATGTTTGAAAGCACAACAATGGGAGGGCACAAAAATGAAACTACTCTTTCCTATGTAGGGTCCAGTAGAAGAGGACAGGAAATTAGACAGACAAAACAAAAAGAGTGAAGCAAACGCGAGGTCCAGGTTAAAAAGGTTAGCCCTCCCTCTGTCGTACTGGGTGACGTGTTACTACATGATGGTGAGGTTAGATGGTTTGGGGCAGAACCATGGTGGACAGTTTGCCAGCAGACGATAGAAATAATGAAAAGATGATGAGCTTGTGGAGTCGAGAGAGCTCTGTGAGGTTATTTTATCGGTCCTTGGATGTGAGCTTGTCGATCAGTTCCTGAAGAGGAGCGAGTTCCTTTCTGTCAATCAGATTGAACTCCTGGAAGACCCAAAAAAAACACAAACACATACATTTCACAGCAAATAAGTCCATATTATTAGCCTATATTAGTGAACAGATAAAAGCATTTTTCTAAATAAGGGAAGCACTTTGCCTGCAAAACCTGTACAAGAAACCAACTGCAGCATACTTTCTCAAACCCTGTCAGTACAATAAGCCACACCAATTACCACAAAAATGTGAGACTTTTGTCAAATGACCCAACATGAAAGTTGTATGAACTATATGAAAATTACATTCATGTTAATAACGGTGCATCCTTAAACGTAAATGGCGTGCGGTGGAGGAGACCCACCTGGACGAAGAAGATAAAGTGCTTGAACGAGGTGTTGAGATGGGCCTCCTCCTGGAGCTGGATGACCGAGTCAAAGTGCTGGTGGTAGATGTGGGCGTATACCCGGAACAGACGCTTCAGGATGGTCTTGGCCACCGACATGAAGTTCTTGGGGAAGGGCACTCCTGAAGAAGGAGCAGGACAATACACCGATTTGACAACATGTATAAAGAGAGCATTCAGGAGAGTACCATTTGCTTTGCTGAGGATCCTCTCCATCACCTAAACTAGACTGCTACTTATAATTGTAAAGTGATGTTTGTAGGACTGCCTCCACTTTGAGCAGATTGTGAGGGATAGCACGAAGACGCCAACATGTGAAAATGTGATAAAACCTAATTACAGCCCGCTGTGCAGACACAGTTTTAATATGGCTTAAAATAGTCATAGTCTATATACGGGGAAAAAAAAAAACACAAAAAAGGATAAATGTGTGATTTGTTTGTCTGATAACATTTTCCTAAGAGCCAAAAACTTAAAATGGTGTTTTACACATGAGGGGAAGCAAGAGTGCACATCTACACATCATGACTCAATGGCACAAAGCGTGTACGTTGCGTAAGAGCACGTCCACACCTATTTTGGAGGGGAAGAGTGTTTCATCATCGAGCTGGTCCTGGACCCAGGTCATCAGGTAATCGATGTACTTGGGCGCGGAGCACTTGATGGGCTTTTTAATGTTGGTTCCGTCAGCCCAGTGGTACTCATACCTGCATTGACAAAAGGGGAGAGGAAACATGTTAAAGGGTGGACATGACTGAGACAGACGAATGGGTCCAAATATTCCAACATGTGATGAGACGCACAGTATGAATGAGGAGGTAGTGGGTCTATAGTTGGTTATTTACTTACTTGGGCCCTGCAGACATGAGAGGACAGCTGTCCTGAGTGCAAAAGTCAGTGATGGTTCCATACAGCATATTGATCTGGTTGAAGAAGTCCACAGCTAAAAAGCGATTTGAACACACACAGACACACACAAAAGGTTAATACGACAAAACTGAAGTTTCACCCTTTACTGAAAAACTGCTAAATTAATCTGCGCACTTCCCATTTTATGCCACTGCTAAGACAGCAGCATCTCAGAGGGCCTGGTGTGTGAAAATAACTGGGCTATTGAGGAGACGACCTTCAGGTCGAGAGCTTACCAAGTAGATTAGATGAGTCAAAACACACCAGGACCAAAGGCTCTACAATGTCAAGTACAATTCAAAATATTATTTCAAGTGCCATATTATACACTCCTGTGTAACTAATACTCTTAACTCTGCTTAGTAAACTTCACTTGACCTTTCGGTTTATAGCTTAAATATCTCTGCATCTGTTGCACAAGTGGAGGAGAGGGACAGGAGGGGCTCCATAATCTAGGGTAACAAGAATAAGCCAGTGATGGTGTGCCTGGTGGCTCGGCCTGCTTGTCATTTGTAATGGACAGAAATACCTCTTCATCTCCTGTGAACTCTGCAGGAGGACGTTTTGTGGAATGTCAGAAAGTGTTTGTCTGAATCTTAGGGAATCCACATATGGCAGTCTGGCTGTGTAGAGTTAAGGTAGTCAAATACGTTCCGTGAAACAGACGTTCGAATCATTTAAATAGAAAGGGTGAAATAATGAAATAAAAAGGGTAATCTCTCACTGGATACCACAGTACAACGCTTGAGTCACAGTAATTATGTCATAACTACCGTCAAGACATTTCATGACAGAGTTTGTCAACCTGCATTTTAACTGTCACTCACATTCTAAGTGTCTGTGTGTGTCTGTGTGTGTCTGTGTGTGTCTGTGTGTGTCTGTGTGTGTCTGTGTGTGTCTGTGTGTGTCTGTGTGTGTCTGTGTGTGTCTGTGTGTGTCTGTGTGTGTCTGTGTGTGTCTGTGTGTGTCTGTGTGTGTCTGTGTGTGTCTGTGTGTGTCTGTGTGTGTCTGTGTGTGTCTGTGTGTGTCTGTGTGTGTCTGTGTGTCTGTGTGTCTGTGTGTCTGTGTGTCTGTGTGTCTGTGTGTCTGTGTGTCTGTGTGTCTTGGGGAACATGCACTGCAAGCGCAGCATTTTTTGGTCAAGTAAGAGCATTAGTAGCGAGGAATGAAGTGGTGGTTGTTCAGCATACAGAGGGTGGACTGATGGTGGTGATGCCGCGTGTTCAGGCTTGGCTGAGCTCAAATGAATGAAGGAAGGGAAAAGAGCTGCCGTCAGCACCACTCTGAGAGGAGTCGAGCAGTGGCTCTAGTAGAAAAGTCCTACACTGCAGCCAGATGGCAGGTTGGGTTAATAATACAGCCCATTCAAAAACACAACACAAACAAACAAAACACACAAGGACAGGTGTGTCTGCATGGAAATACTATCATTTTAGCAATGTACACAAGAGGCTGAGTTTTTTGTTGAAAAGTTAAATACACAAAAACAGTGGCACCTTGGCACACACACCATGCTACTCCGCTACTTCTGAATTCCAGCAACTGCTAAGGCTACTAGTCTTGCTACTACTACAGCTCATGTAAAGAACATCTACTGTATTCAATAAATCCTCACATCCAGTAAAGGACACAAATTACAACTTTATCAGCACTCTTTGTTACTCTGCCTCAGCCTGTTTTTCCCTTAACTACCCTGAGCAATTAGATACAACTCAACACCTCAGCAAATGCACAGTTGGTTGCCTGCTTCAGCATGTCTGCAGCAGGGCCTCGGCCACTAATCCCCGTCTGTGGAAAATGCTGCATGTGTGTGTGTACACACACACACACACACACACACACACACACACACACACATCTCTTCTGCTGTATAAATAGCAGCGGGCTGCACGGATGCCTCGAGGCAAGTGCATATACACAAAAGGGCACTGGCTCCAGTCCCGATGCTTGTGATTGCTGCAATGTATGAAGAGACATGCGGCACTAAGGGGGTCTGGAACTAATTTTTTCATATTGATTTCTTGGAAGGGGGGGCGGGCAGCGGTGGACCCCCTGCTGTCTGGGAAGTATCCGCCAGAGGGGACCAGACTGTTTCATCAATGAACCGTAAAGAATACGGATCCATGCTGCCACAATGGCTGAGCGGATGCAGCTTAAGTCACTCATTGACCAGATGAGACAAACGCATCATATGGCTTTATATGCTCACAGAGAGAGAGAGAGACAGGGATAGAGAGAAGGAAAGACAGAAATAGATAAAGATATGTCAAAGAGAGCCCATATGATGTAGAGACAGAGACAAAAGCACAAAGACTAGGAGACAAACTGGATAAACCTTTAAGAAAAATGTGAGTGTGATCAAGTGTTTGTGTGTGAGTGTGTGTGTGTGTGTTTGTATTGGGCTGGCACTGGCTGTGACACTTACTGTTGACAGCCACCCACTCGTTCAGGTCCTCTCCGTCGGGCAGCATAACTGCCATGCGCAGGTTCCCGCTGCCCAGCGTTGCCTCGGCGTGCTTAAGCAACTCATACTGATGCGAGCCTTCTGGAATGTTCTTTTTCGGCTTGAAGGTCTTCGACGACCGGCTTCCGCTGCAAGGAAAGGACGGAAGAAGGGAACAAAGTAATATATGAATGTATAGAATGTAATATAAACTCAGAGGGAGGGAGAAAGTCATAAAGACTAGACAAATCATAAAGAAAGAGAGATGATTATTTAGTTTTTCTTCTCTTTGTTCCTCCTTCAGAATGGGAAGAATGAGTTATTGCCGTTTTCTTGCCTCTAGTATGTATTTGTGGAGTTCCCTTTTTTTAAAGAAAAACAAACAAACAAAAACAAAACACATACTTGAAACTGTATACAAACTACAGACTGTATAGAGTGTAGTTAGAAATGATGAGTGCTATACCCAGAGAGAGGGGGAGACTTCTCGTCGTCGGCAGACACGCTCCTGATATGATCTCAGTGTTTCTCTCAAAGGTCCCCTGAAATGTTGGCTACAGTGCGGTCGCCTGAGCGTCTGGGAGACGGACAGACAGCCACACGAGGAGTAATGCAATCAAATATCACTGGAGGAGTGGCTAACTCGATTACATGCTGGCGTGGCTCTGATCAAGCCTCGCAGACGAACACCACAAGGAATGGGGCTGTATGAACTTAAGTGACTTGGGCTCAACCTAACCTGTACTTTTTATTTTCCCTCACCTCACACACTATCCTGAGGGCTCCCTGTATCAACACACCTTATAAAGCCCAAAACACACACACACACACACACCTTATGTGCCCTGTCCAAGAGCAAGCGAGCCAGCCAGCACACAGACACAGACACAGACATAGACACACAGACACAGACACAGACACAGACACAGACACAGACACAGACACAGACACAGACACAGACACAGACACAGACACACACACACAGACACAGACACAGACACAGACACACAGACTCCACGGCGACTGACTATATCTACATAGCCAGCCACAGTACACATTCATTGCTGAAAAAAAAAACACCTTAAACCAGAAAAGTCTGATGTTCCTGTAACTCTACAGGTAGAGTAAGATACAAACACCACCAGGATCATAGGCCTGATTCCCCTGGAATGCGCCTGATTATATGAGGCTTAGGCTCATGCTTACCGATAGGGCAAGATATCCTGTTGCTGACGTGATTGACACGCTTGACAGCAGAAGGAGAATGCCAAAGACATGAAGATGAATGCTTGTGGCAGCAGAGTGAAGATGTGCCCTGCAGCAGCGTTTAAACCACTCAGCCCTTCACAAGTCCTAACCAGACCTGAGAGTCGGGTTTCCAACTGCAGAATTTGTGTGTTCCAGCCAGCATTCAGCGTGATTCATTTCTGGCAGGGAGCTTTGCTCATGCCTCATAGAGACTGACACTGGTGCTTCAGGGAAGCAAAAAGGGCTTTTGAAGAAGTTGGCTGATCATATGGCTGGTGGGAAACGTGATGCTATGCATGGGCCTGCCTGTATGCCATCAATGACAAAACGTGTAGCTCGTGACATAACGTGACTCCTTTTGCGCAACAGTGTGTATGTGTGTGTGTATATGCGCACATGCAACCACGGGGCTACAGGGGCAAGTTGGGCAAACCAAAGGGTCCCAACAAACAATGCGGCAGTGTATGCATGACACAAATATGCAATCAGGCGTGAGGTGGATGACATGGGAGGCTGCACAGTGCACGCACACACACACACACACACCACACACCACACACCTGCCACCATCAGACCCAGAGGCATGCTACTAAAGGCATAATGTGGCATCAACATGAATGACAGGGTCGGTCTATGTGAGGTACACTGTGGCTTTTCTGCACTGGTCATAAGCAGTGCAGGAGGCTTCATTGGTCCGATAGAGCGATAGCATCCACGATCGATTAGCTACTGGACATTATCTCTACTCGTACCACCCCTCTTGTCCTCCTGTTCTTTCTGCTATCGTGAGAAGGGGTTCTACTGAATCTGATTCTGCAGAGAAACACAGAGCGAGAGAGAGACGTTCTCTGCTATTATGTTAGAAGTTGCAAACTCAGTGGATATTTTGCAAGCACGGACTAAAAGCACGAAGTGGTAAGAGATAAATGCATAAGCCTCCATGATTACGTGCCAGTTAATTTGATGTCACAATTGCAGTCAACAGTGATACGAAATTATGAAACTAGGTTCAAGCTTGTTCTCAATTCCAGTCGGTCAGCGATGTTGCTGGCACAAGTAGTGAGAGTGCTGAGGGAGAAGCAGCAGCAGCAGCAGCAGCAGCAGCAGGTCCCAATGTGGAGCGGCAGGTGCAGGGGAACAAGCAGCATAGTTTATGCAGACCCGTATTAAGACTTCATGGTGCCCCTGGGCAACAGTGACTCTGGTGCCCACCTACCCCCACCCCGCAGAACACAAACCATACCTATCCACAGGGGTGTTTTAGTCCTTGAGTAGAAAAATACTTTCTTACTTTACTCAAGTATTATTTCTGAGTATTTGTACTTTACTTGATTGTTATACATACAGTACTTTATTGCATTTTCTCGCTTATATCACAGCTTACTTGCGAAAGCAATTAATGCATATGCTGTAAATTATGTTTAATGTGAACTTATGTTATTAGAAATCATAATACTTGGGTGCCCTGCTTGCACAGACACAACGCAGGAGGCACCACAGACAAACTGAGACACATAGTGGGGCGTTAACTAAAACGATTTTTTTGGTCACTGTTGTCCCAAATGTATACTGTATAATTGCAATTACATGTTTTATTATTATTATTATTAATACTATCTTTATACACACTAAAGAGTGATCATGCCACCACAAGTATCTTCTCAATCAGACCTATGGGACAAACCGCTAAGACATGTATGATCACAGCTGTTTGTGCTCAGGGCTAGTTAACAAAACTAATATCAGTTGGCAACTAATAATGGAGAAGATCACTGGTTCATAGTGAGCAAAATTGTTTGAGTGCTAAATAGGGGTGTGTTCAAAATATCGATACGGGGATACATCGTCGCGGGCCTCTTTACGATGCGTGTATCGATACGGAGGCGTCAGTATCGATACTTCACGTGCAACAAAAAAAAAAAAAAAAAATTTTTTTTTTTTTTTTTTTTTTTTTTTTTCTGTTTCTTTGTACAGCGTCTACTTGGTTCATGTGCCTGCCTGCATACTTTGCCCATCATCCAGTTGATGGTATAATTTGAAAGCAGAGTTTCTGTAGAATCCACATGAGGTGACAAATATGTTATGATGTACTGTCAAGGAGTTACAGGCAATTTTTTTTTGTTATAAGCCTAAAATATCGGGATACGTATCGTATACGTAGGTATCGCATGTATCGCGATACATATCGTATCGCGACCCCTGTATCGGGATGCGTATCGTATCGCGAGGTGGTTGGCGATACCCACCCCTAGTGCTAAACATCTGTTACTCTGTACATCTTGACAAAAATTCAAGTTAAAACGAAAGTAGAGACAAATCAACCTCAATCAAGCAACACATTTTCAACAGGAATAACTGCAGGTTTGCAGGGTATGACTGGGTATCTTGCACACTCAGCCACTGGAGACGAGGCTTCTGCCTGACCTCTCCTCCAGATTATATTTGTGGTCTTCAGCACAGATTTCAACATGCCTCACATACTGGCGATCTGGGCCTACACGGGGGAATGGCTCAAGAAACCTTGGGTATGTATTAATAGATGACCTAGTGACCGCATCAAGACAGCATACTGCTCAGATTCAGGCTATAGAACAGGAGGACCAGTCCTAGCATCACTTTAACACTCAGAAGCACATCTGCCAGGCGAGAAGCTAGTCATTGCCTACCTGAACACCTGAAACGGTTTACTGTTGTACCGAGTTAAACCTCTGAAAAACATCCTAAATGACCTATCATCCAGGTGGCTCTGTAGCTGGCATTAATCTCAAACCAGTGTTTGAAAGCATCACCCCCAGACTTACAGCGTACCCATTCCTAAGGGTCCATGGCATATTACTGTCATTATGTGCTACAAGAAAAAGGCAAGGAAGGACATCCCCACTGCACGGCATTATTAACACCAGGCTCTTCATCATGACTCCTTGCCGATCTCCAGAGAGCCTAACACTACCAGGGGACCAAGCACTTCCATGAACACAAACACAAACACACACACACACACACACACACACACACACACACGTCACGAGTTGCTGGCACTTTCCTCATGAACAGAAAAGGTCCCAGTGTTTCTATATAACAGAATCAACTGAAAGACCTTCATTCTGGGAAATGGAAAGATTAACGTAACTTCATTTCCAACACCACAACCTCTGTTGTGTATCTGTTTGACAGTGTTCACAGCTTGGTGATTTAATTTCACAGCAATTGGTGACTGCTCTACTGGGATAAAAAACTGTGACCTGAGGGAGTTCTTTTGAACATGATTAAGAGCCAACTGTGTATTAAGTAGAGAATGTCTGAGGGCAATGAGTCAGAAACTTGGTCTGCACATGCTTCCCTTTTCATGAAATGAAGAAGCGAGAAAGAATGAACACTATGCATGGACATGTTATAACCTGCTACCCCCTGATAATAACTCAACATCTCAATGCAATTTGCACACTGGCACTTCTCATATTTTCCTTCCTCTGTTAAAACACATGCTGCCCCAGTGTCTTTTGCTAGATTTGAGGGCAACTTATATATTGTTAGCAGTTATTTGTTGTGAACAGAGACTGTTGTGGTTGATTCAACTTCTTTTAGATCTATTTTTCAGAGACATGACTGAGTGAGAGATATGGGTAACGCTAATACGTTATAAAGCTTGAAAAGCAAATGGCATGCAAGTGAATTTCATTTTAATATAAGAGGAAAGAACGACCTGGTGCAAGCATAAATGGAGCAGATCTTAACTACGTAGCTAAGATGTGTTGACAAAAATCGGGCGTGTACTGAGTTTAGTGATAACAACTCAAAGGAGCTTATCTAGTTTAGATGATAAGTCATATCCACACACGATGGCTGTGGTCTTAAGGGTCTTAAAACAAGTCACCCACTGAACACCAACGTCTAAAAATAACATATGTGTAACAACATTATTCAGTTAGAAATGGCCCACTGTTCGATTCTGAATCAGTGGAAATATCGGTCTTTTAACTACTCAAGTTAGCTCCGAAGCGAGGGACTTGCTAGCCAAGTCACCTACGCTTTTCAATTTAGATGTCTGTCAATAAACTACAAAAATCAATTAGGAAGAACTATTTCAGACTTCTCAGTTAGCTAAAGTATCACTGGGTAAAAACAGTGTGTTGGTCACGTTGTCAATGTAACGTTAGAACTCACTTAGGTTCAATCGAATTATGTTGACAGACAAGAGGATGACACAAACTCAATCCTAGTTCCCTTAAAATGTCTTATCAAGTAAACAATCATTCAATGTGACCACGCAAACTCTCGGAAATTACAGCGCTCGTGAGACAACCACAATGGGTGGCTGAAATATTCAAAACATAACTCTTAAAGAAGATCAAAAACATAATTCGTCCGAGGATCAACACACGACGCTTAACAGCTTCAATTCATGGCTAGGGTAACGTTAGCGCACTGCTTTACTTGGCAACTAGGGGCTAACCTTACACCAGCTGCTAAGCTAAATGGATCAGACACAAAGACTGTATTTCAGCATGGATAATAATAAGATAGCAAATTAACTTACAATAAAAAACTCATTTTTTCTTGAGACTGTAGATCTTCTTCCGTACTACACGTCTGACAGTTATCTCCAAGATTGGACAAACCAAAACAGGGGTTTCCCCGTCTAATGTTAGTCCTCACAGCAGATTAGTAATCGTATCCCTCTCCTCTACTCCTTTCGCGACGCTGTGTGTAGACAAACTTCTCCTTCCTTCCCTTCCAAAGTCTCGGTGTGCTGCAATTGTCGCGAGACTTAGAGCAAGTGAATCGGGGGAAAAAAATAGTTGTGCGAGTCTACCGATAGATCTGCACAAAATCTTTGGTTTAACTTTGTTTATATAGACTACATACGCATATTTGATATTCTTACAGCCAATTATCTTCCTACAGTATGAAATTAGACATGTAGATCATACACAACTATCCCATATTTTATTTGTATTTATTTATTTTTAGGGTAAATACCAATAAAATACTAAGCAATACTAAATAATTAGTCATTCATCAAGTCTAAAAATGTTGCTGGAGAACCATACATTCGTCTCCCTTACTTACTGTAGGCTTCCCAAGCTCTAGATGGCGATATTTGACTAAACGTGGCTCAACCATAGTTTCGAAATTCTCCTTGTTTTTCACTTTGTTAGCTGAATGACCTTCGACTTTGAAGAACATGCCCGGCGTGTGTTGGGTTGACGTTTCTGTAGCTGTCCTCAGTGATTCAGGTCAAGGCGAGGATTAATAATAAGCACAAGGTTCACCAGACACCAAGACTTGAATGCAAATGCGGGGGGCGAAGATATAAAATATTTGCAAGGAAGAGCGAGATTTACATTCGTCTCTCAATATGTCCGGGCACTGTAGGGCTGTGTTGATATCAAGTCTGTTTCGTGCTCTTGGTGGAAGGCAACCGTGTTCCAAGATATTTCGTCAAAACAACCCCTCTCAAGTTCTGGGGCTCTTTGGTGACCAATACGATCGACCACGGTATCATCACTGGTCAACCAGTCATACACGAACAGTTGTTTTGAACGTCAAGTCAACGTGGACATCATGTCAGAGGAACCAGTTGACCGAGGTATTGAATCAAAAAAAGTTAGCTAACCTTACCTAGCATAGTACAGTATTGTAAGCCACAGCACAGGCAGTTGACAGTCATGGCTGTATTCGTCCTAAGCTGTTCCTCTTCTCCTTACGAGTGCGTGACGTGCATGTGTTTTTCCAGGTGAGAGGTTGCCCATACACCATCCTCTGCTTCCTCAGCTAACCACTGTATTTTATCCTATGGTACTATCTAGGCAGGGGTAACGTTGCCATTGAAGGAGGAGGAGTACCCACCTCTACCAGAGTACGATGCAAACCCACAGCCGGAGTCAAAGGATGTTTTCATAGTCCGTGTCAAGGGCTTGCCCTGGTCCTGCAAAAAAGAGGATGTATTGGAATTTTTTTCTGGTAGGTGAAGCCCATCTAATATCTAGTTTAGCTTAACATTCCCCATCTACTATCCAAACTGTAATGTATATGGCTTGCCTGCCATCTCAGTAACTTGATGTGTCTCATTACGATATGTGGTCACATACT
Organism: Sprattus sprattus; assembly: GCF_963457725.1. Lineage (NCBI taxonomy): Eukaryota > Metazoa > Chordata > Actinopteri > Clupeiformes > Clupeidae > Sprattus > Sprattus sprattus. Next base: position 24,609,436 of record NC_137913.1, read on the forward strand.
CATATGATTTAATTGAATGTCTCAGAGTGCAGGATTCGCGAAGGAGTTAAAGGAATTCATTTCATGCATCTCAGAGATGGGAGGCCGAATGGACAAGCTTTCATGGAGCTGGAGACTGAGGAGGATGTCAGCAAGGCACTGGAGAGACACAGGCAATACCTAGGACCCCGTTACATTGAGGGTTTGTGTCTCATTGTTATAAACCTTACCATTATTGGGTGGAAACTCATGTTTCAACTTATCAAGATCTCGTATGCCATTCTCTTTTTTTTTTTTTTTTTTAGACTTTAGAGATGCTTACTGCTAAATGATAGAATCACTCACTGAAAATAGACAGTATCCTAGTTTTGGTGTGTTGTGTTATGTTTAACCTTAAGTTTTCTCTTTGTTTAATTCTGGTAATGACCTTTATTCTGAGCAACATCTGTGTCTTATCCAGTGTTTGAAGTGACAGATGAAGAAGCAGAAACCATATTAAAGGGGCCAGATCCACTGGCCAACGACGGGGTGGTGCGGCTCAGAGGTCTACCCTTCAACAGTACAGAGAAGGACATCATTGAATTCTTTTCAGGTCTGTTACATTACATTATTTATATTCTAAAAGTGACCACCTTTATCCAAGACAGTGTCTATTAGAGTAATGTTATACATGTTATATGTATGAATGTGTGCTCCTGCAACATCAAACCCATGACCTGGTTATCTGGTGGTGTTAACATTTTGCTCCACCAGTTGAGATGCAGGCACATTTATAGTGATTCATCATGTACTTTACTCTTGTCAAATGTAATTGTAGATTAAGTACCTCACTTAAGTGTGACCCTCTAGTCTCTTTTTTGCCCTTAGGATTGGACATTGTAGAGGATGGGGTGACCCTGGTGTCCAACTCCAGAGGCCAGAGCATTGGACAGGCCTACGTTCAGTTTGCCTCTCCGGAGATGGCTGACAGTGCCCTGGAGAAAGACAAGGAGGTTATGGGACACAGGTGGGTCGTTTGGTTATTTTGAAGAATTCCATAAAGATTCAGTCCCTTTATGACAAAACACTTTGGATTGTTGAGCTCATTGGTGAATAGTAATTAAGCAATATAGCACGAGTGGGAGTGAGGTAGCTAAGGGATTATCCCTTACCTATCCCACTCCCACGAATGCTATATTGCTTTTATAAAACAATTCTACTGTCAACAAATTAACATTTCAACACAAAGTTATTGATTACAAATTGTTTATTTCGCCATTGTTTCTCCGCAACAAAAAATAGTTCCATTGTCAACGTCTTGGTTTGGAATTTTAAGAATTTTGAATTAACGGTTATCATCAACGCGAATTTTTCATTGCGGAGTGATTTATTATTAGCTGTGAAAAGTCCCGTAACTGTTGGTATGTTGACGAATAACCTATAGCATGGAACCTCTCGTCCAATCAGAAACAGCTAAATTACGCGATAGAACCCAATTGTTTTATAATGTCTTGTGACTTATAACACGGGTAGATGAAATCAAGCATCAGATTGGTTGAGAGTGAGTCACAGGGTGTGCTTTACTTAGAGATAAAGGTACTGTACGACCTGTTTACATTTACCTGAGCGTTCCATATCAGTGCGCACTCAAAAATAACAGTAGGTTCGAAATCGAACCAAGATGGCGGCGTGTTGGGAGACTGTTAGTGGGAAATATTTTATGTGAATTAGGCTATCTACACGACTTTTTATATGTCTACATTGACTCGGTTAGTTGTTTATGTGCTACATGAATGTTTGCAGAATATTTTAGGTCTTAACTGAAGCTCTGGAATATTAGTTGTAGGTTGCTGCTAACGCTTAGACCAAAAATCCATTGAAACACATAGTAGCTAGCTAGCCTCGCTGCTAATAAGTATAACGTTGCTCTCACATGCATCCCTCATTGAGGCAGAGTTAGTGGCGATATCCAAATCAATATAAACTAATATTAACAACGTTGAAAGTGTTCCATTGTCGTTTTTGTTATTTTAATGGCAACTTTATAAAATGAGCAATGTGAATGAATAAAATGACGGAGATCAATGTCGATCTCCTAGCTAATCATCAACAAACTTTTGGTTCTAGGCTAACAGACGTGATGTTCCCTATGCTGTTTGTCTGTTGCATAGCAACAGCCACACAAAGGGGGACTATTTTCTATAGGCTACTGAAATGCGATACACAATGTTTGGTGGCTACAACTTTTTTGCGCTGAAAGGCAGCTTACTATTTATAATTTAATTGTACTTAATATTTATTATGTCGCTGGCAACCGTGTTATAAAAGCAATAAGGTACTCGAGTCAGTACTGTATCCTCAATAATGTACTTGTTCAAGGGTTTGCCGGCCCTCGGCTGCCCGTCGGGCCTAACAACACCCTCGAACAAGTACATTATTGACGATACAGTACTGCCTCTCGAACCTTATTGCTTAATTGAACAAAACAAAAATGATACTTACGTTTCCCCATCAGTTTTTTTTTGCCAGTACTGGGTTGGACCCCGTTTTGCCTTTAGAACTGTCTTCATTCTTTGCAACAAGGTGCTGGAAACACTCCTCAGAGATTTTGGTCCATTTTGACATGATGGCACTGTGCAGCTTCTGCTTTTGTGGGCAACACCTTCATTATGCAAATCTCCCATTCCACCACATCCCAAAGGTGCTCGATTGGATTGAGATCTGGTGACTGGAGGCCATTTGAGTACAGTGAACTCATTGTCATGTTCAGGGAACCAGTCTTGGATGATATGAGCTTTGTGAAATGGCACGATATCCTTCTGAAAATAGCCATTAGAAGATGGTTACACTGTGGTCATAAAGGGATGGATACGGTCAGCAATAATACTCAGTTAGGCTGTAGCATTTAAAAGATGCTCAACTGACTAAGGGGCCCAAGCTGTGCCAAGAAATTACCCCCCACACCGTCCATTCCACCACCAGTCTGAATTGTTGAAACAAGGATCCATGCTTTTATGATGCTTACAGCAAATTCTGATCCCACCATTTGAATTTCACATCAGAAATCGAGACTCATTAGACCAGGCAACATTTTTCGAATCTTCCATTGTCCAAATTTGATGAACCTGTGCCCACTGTAGCCTCAGTTTCCTGTTCTTAGCTGACAGGAGTGGCACCGGGTGTGGACTTCAGCTGCTAGATATGATGTGTTGTGCGTTGAGATGCTGTTCTGCTTACATTGGTTTTAACAACTGGTTATTTGAGTACCTTCCATTTTTTTTAAACATTCTCTGTAAACCCTGTGTATGAAAATCCCAGTAGATCATCACATTCTGAAATATTCAAAACCGCCCATCTGGCACCAACAACCATAACACTTCACTTAAATCACCTTTTTTCCTCATTCTGATGTTCGTCTTGAACCTCAGCAGATCTTCTTGACCATGTCTACATGCATTGAGTTTTCTGCCAAGTGATTGGCAGGTGCACCTAGGCCTTATATTTTATTTGTTTACAACATTAAAAATAAATGAATTAAAAACGACATGTACTACTTGTACTACTTGCCTAAGTCTTCAACCCCTGGTGCTTTTGACTTCCAGATTAAGGCAGATAACGAACTACTCTCAAATGATACAGAGGTGGCACTTATTTGACCATAACTCATCATAATTACGTACTACCTATGAATGGTTAAAGTAGAGATCTGGATATAAAAAACACTCTGTCTTAGGATCATCAGCCAGGATTGGAAATAGCCAAGGAAATTAGGACTAAAGAGACAAGGTGATTTAAATGCTGAAGGGAGGAAACTATTCTAAGAATTTAGTTTTGATGTCCAGTTGTCACTATTGGCTCCTGAGAGGATAGTGGTTACTTTCCACAACTTTACTCCGATCCATCTGAGTGAGTTGGAAGAAGTTGTCCAAAAATTAGGTTCAGCTACTTGCCCCCTCGACCCTGTACCTACTAAACTGTTCAAACAAGTCTTCAGCTGCATCGCAGCTGACATACTTCATATTGTCAATACCTCCCTGCTATCTGGAACATTCCCTGGTTGCCTCAAACATGCCATTGTAACACCACTACTAAAAAAACCTACGCTCGACCCCTTGGCTTTTGAGAGTTATAAGCCTATCTCTAACTTGCCTTTTTTTAGGCAAAATTCTAGAGAAGGTTGTTTATAGGCACCTTTGCACCTTTCTGTCTCAAAATTCCATATTTGATGCCTTTCAATCTGGGTTTAGGGTAAAACATAGCACAGAGACTGCTCTAGTCAGAGTGTGTAAATGACCTTCGAATTGCGACTGACAATCAAAAAATATCGATTCTCGTTCTCCTCGATTTAAGCGCTGCATTTTATACAATTGATCATGCCATTGTTCTTCAACGTCTTCAGCACTCAGTTGGCCTCCAGGGTACAGCTCTTGATTGGATCTCATCCTATTTAAACGGGAGATCCTTTTCTGTTTCTATAAATAGCCTGTCTTCTGATGTAAGGCCAATCTTATATGGGGTTCCTCAGGGGTCAATTCTTGGTCCTTTGCTTTTTAATTTGTACATGTTACCACTTGGATCTATCATTCGGCAACTCAACATCTCCTACAATTCATATGCTGATGATACCCAACTTCACTTATCCATCTCCTCTGATGACCCCAGTCCGGTAAATGACCTCACTCGTTGTATCTCCGACATTAAAAATTGGATGGCACAAAATTTCTACGGCTAAATGATGCCAAGACAGAGATTCTGGTTGTAGACCCTAAGGCCCTGAGAAATCACTTTCAACCAATTTTAACCTCCCTCTGTACCTTGTGAGAATGTAAAAAATGTAGGAGTGACTCTTGATGCAGATCTTAATTTTCAAAAGCATATCTAACATTAAGACAGCATTTTACCACCTTAGAAATATTTCTAAAGTCCGTGGCTTCCTGTCTTTACAGGATTCTGAAAAATTAGTTCATGCATTCATCTCAAGTCGGTTTGATTACTGCAACGCACTCTATGCTGGTCTAACAAAACAGATGTTAAATAAACTTCAACTTATCCAAAATGCAGCTGCTAGAATAGTCACTAGAACTTAAAAATTCAATCATATCACCCCTGTTCTTAAATCACTTCACTGGCTCCCTGTACAACAAAGAATTGAGTTTAAAATTCTCCTTCTTGTGTATAAATCACTAAACGGTCTTGCCCCCACCCTGTATTTCCGATCTGATTTCTTTTTATGATCCATCGCGTTGCCTAAGATCCTCCAATAAACGTCTTCTCACGACCCCAAGAATTAACACCAATGCTGCACACGGTGCCTTTAGCTACTGTGCCCGAACCCTCTGGAATACCCTCTGGACCCACTGGCCTACCTTTGGAGTTAAGGTCATCTCACTCAGTGCTCTCTTTCAAAAAGGGAATTAAAACTTCTTTATTTTCTACAGCCTATTCATGACTATAGGTCTTTTTTTAGTTTTTAACACTTCTTTTATTGTTTTTATCTTATTGTTATTTTAATTTCATGTATATACATATATTTATATATATTTAGCTAAGTGTGTTTGTTTGTGTGTTTATTTAAGATAATTGAATGTTTTCTCTGCACAAAGCACATTGTGTCTATGTATATCATATGAAATGTGCTATATAAATAAATTGGAACTTGAACTTGATAGTGGAAGTTGCACCACACCTCCCAGGTGCTTTGTGGAAGAGGCTGCCTTCAGTTCCTTCGACCTCATGGCTTTGTGTTTGCTCTGATATGCATTATCAGTTGCGACAGAGCACTCACACGGTTCCGTCTGAATGCGTTGATCCGTTAAGGGCGACAGATCCCCATTCACTTTGAATGGGGTGATGTCATCCTTGACGGCTCAACGCATTCCAACGCGTACGTGTGAGTCCAGCCTGGGACCTTATAGACAGGTGTGTGTGTGCCTTTCCAAATCACGTCCAATCAATTAGATTTACCGTTCAACGTGTAGAAGCATCTCATAGATGATCAAGGGAAATGGGAGGCACTTGAGCTAAGTGTCATCACAAAGGGTCTGAATACTTTCTTATGTCAGTGTGATGTTTCAGTTTTTCTATTTTAATGAAGTTGCATACAATTCTAAAACCCTTGTTTTGCTTTATATTATAGGGTATTGAGTGTAGATTATTGAGGGAAAAAATGAACTTAAATTATTTGAACATAACAAAATGGGAAAAAAGAGAAGTTTTCATAATAAAAATGCTGTTGGAAAAGCATCACTATTCAGTAGTAAACAATTAGGCATCCTTTAAGTTGTGTTCAGTTGTGTTTTACCTTGTGTTGATACACTGTTCTTTCCCCTTGTGTTCAGGTATGTTGAGATATTCCCCAGCTGTAAAAGTGAGATCATATCGCAGCGTGGCCCGAGGGGCCAGGAGGCACAAGCGCCCCCTCCGAACAGACCCCCGCCTCAGAACAGATCCCCACCTCCAAACAGACCCCCGGCTCCAAGCACACCCCTTCCTGCTAACACCCCCCACACAGCTTTGGAATGGGAGAGAGGTGTAACACAGACACTCAGATCTGGTAAGACGGCTTAAAAGCAGTGACAATGTGGCACACTTTGTACACACCTGTATTTCCCTTTATTTTTCATTGGTTATGAAGACAGAAAATTGGTGAAACGGATTATTATATAAATATGACATTTTCTCCTGTACAAATGTTTTTCTCTTCCACAGGAAGATCTGCTGCAAGCCAATCCTCTGTGGTGCCCATCCACTATGTGCACATGAGAGGGCTTCCATATGAAGCCACTGCAGAGGACATTGTCAAAGTAAATGTTTTCAACATCTCCATTGACCTCAAGCAAATGCCTTTCCTGCAAAAATACTTGCTGTACAGTGAATGTAAATATGTATCCGTGTAGGAAATACAGGTTCAGAAAGCAGAAGTGCTGAATATGACTATTGACATAAGTGGTAATGATTTGCACAGATGATGGTGAGCGTCTGGAAAATCTACGGTTGGGTTTTAACTGTGTCTATGAATTGTGTTGTGTCTCCCAGTTCTTTGGTCCTCTGAGGGTAGCCAGGATCATGGTGGAGTATCACTCAGACGGGAAGGCCAGCGGTGAGGCCGAGGTGCACTTCAGAAGCCACAAGGACGCAGTGGCGGCCATGTCCAAAGACAAGGAGTACATGCGTGAGTCATTACATCTGCTGAACATCTCTCAAACATAATGCTTGTGAGCAGTGCTTATGAAGCATAACATGGGACCTTGCTTTCTTTCTACACAGAGAACAGATATATTGAGTTATTCCTGAACTCAAGTAGGAGAGCGTCATGAGGTATGTGCATTGTTGGTTTTTCCAATTGAAACCATTTATGGTGATATCAATACTGTACGTATGTAATAAACGCACAAAGTAAACATGCGTTTGCTTTCCACAGGTTGGCTTCTCCCAGGATATCAATACAACACCACTGGATGATTTGCTCAACATGAGTAGCATAATGTAAAAGAATAAACCACATTTCCCTCCTGGGGTACAGTTAGTGTTTTGGAATGTCTGTATAACCATCCGGTGTCGTGTGTCCATCTTATCAGTTTGAGTCATCAGCATTAGGCTTCATTAATTTGGCATGAAGTGCCAACGTCTCTACCATCAGCTAAAGCTAACAATTGTCTTGCTGGAGGAATAAGCATATTATTGTGCATATAGGAATTGAACATGTACATATGGTTAAATACTTAATTTCACCTTTTTCTTGGCTTGAACAAATGGCATGTTTAATACTGATCAACCTTTGCAGTATGTATGAATGTTTGCCATTATGTTGATCTATACAAAGATAATTGCTATACAATTTGATTAGTCTTCTAGTAAAGAAATATATTGCTTTAAAAAAGTGTATAGTGCGAAATAAATAAATTTCATCTTCAAATGGATTTTGATTGTATCCTTCACATGACCAAACCCTTACACACACACCTATCATCCCCACAAGCTTCAAAACCCTATACAAATATCACACGGAACACCGCCAGGAACTCTTGTTTTTATCAGTGCCAACTATGCTGCTGTTGCTGCTTTGCATAGGTAGTTAGCCTGCTAGTTTTTGACCAAAACTTACTACTCAAAGTTCCAATCATTTCACAGAATTGACATGGGCCAACTGAACATTAATAGTTTTGGCACATTACTAATATACATTGATCAAACCATTTCCATTCATTGGTGTACCAATACACAATCCAATTCAAGATTTTAAAAGTTTTATTAAAACATCAAGTAAAATACAACCTGTCAATCAGCTTTAGATCAACAAAGTCATACAAAGTCCATTTTGAATGCGAAAGAAGCAATGTTCCTGCATGATGTCATTATTCCATAATCAAATAAGCCCTGTACAGTTATAAATGTAGTAATTGTGTAACAGGTTTATGCCACCGCTGTTTACGACAGTGAACCTTTTGTGTAATTGCTCTTCTTTCCAGGAAAAAAGTTAAATTATTTCTAAATCAACTCAGCCATTCTCTGGTTACAATAATTGCCATAATGTTAGTCAAGCTAACCATGAAATATATTGCCTAACTATTAAGACCATACAAAAGCAGGCATGGGATAAGGGAGTTCAAAGTAACTGTTTCATACACAATTCAAGTAATACAAGAACTGTATAAATCCACTTGGTGGACAACATCACTCAATCACTTGCGACATGATACGATTAAGATGCAATGCAGATATGAATGTGTGCAGCAGAGTACTACTTCCCAAAGGCTTCTCACACACAGAGCACTTAAAAACAACAAAGGTATCCCTAAGCATCCCTTTCAAGAAGCAAATGCGACTGTAAAAACATTACACATTAGACCAAAGTTCTTGTAATGATAATTTATATTCTTTTTGGTTTAAAGATTGATAAGAAAAAAAATGCCTCATTTCAAAAGTCCCATTTGAAGCGTCAAAAGTCCATTGCTCTATATGATATTCAGAATGATGAATTTTGAGATATGCACTGGTGTGTGTGTGTGTGTGTGTGTGTGTGTGTGTGTGTGTGTGTGTGTGCGTGCGCCTCAGGAGGGGCTTGACGCGTACTGTTGCAAGAGCTGGGAGTAGCAGGAGTCGCACACCTGCTCTGGGTTGATGGAGGAGGGTAAGGGTAACTCGTTGGCCAGGCAGCTCTCGCAGAAGAGCCCTCTGCAGTTCTTACACTGCTTCTGCAAAGGAGACACCAGCGGGAACAGATCAGCTGTTGCCAAATTCACTTAAACGTTACACATGAGTTTAGAACTGGAGGCTGCAGAAGGCAAGAAGACTAGGGATCGAAAACAGTCCCAAGGCTCTTTTTCTTATCCCTACATTTTGTTCTTTATTGTTTTGTGCCATATAGTTTTAGAGTTTGTAGAAGAGATCGCTTGCAAGTAAGCTTGGTCTTAACAAACTATAGCAGCACGTAAATTTGCTGGGATAATAGTCCGATTTTTACTGGGATGAAGACCAAGAAGTTACAACTAACAATGGCTATGCAGTGGGATGGTTTTATCAATATGTTTTCATCAGAGACCTAAACAGAAAGTTATAATGGACGCATTATTCACAGCAAAAGCTGTTGCTCTTCTCCTTATGTTACTGGGTTTGGCACATTTGCCACAAGTTGATTAAATCATTTTCAATGTGTATACCCATGAGTGCCGCAAGCGATTTCAAGGCATTTCTCAACAGCATTTCCCTTTGAAACCACACAAACTTCTCTCACAATTGTCTATATTTAAAGCATATGTATAGCAATTGTTGCCACTGCAGCTTCAAGCCTTTCTGACAGTAAATGTCTTTCAAAACAGGGATTACACAGAGCAGCAGTAGTGAATAGTGAATACATTCAAATATTAAGTATGTGGACAGATGGTAGGGAACTATTTCACCTTAGTGGCCAGCTCGCTTCTATACCTTGATCGTGGTCAAGGAGTCTTCTTTTTCACAACTAGTACAGATGAAGGGTTCAAGGTCCTCGAACATGGACTGATCCTAGAACAGAGGTGATTGAAGAAGACTGAGAGGAGAAGCAACTCAACAGTGACCGAGACGGATGTGGTTATTTGAGCAATACATCTGTAATGATTAATACTGTTCGTGATTGTGAAAAGTTTGAAATTATATTTTAAATCTTCACTACCTGCTCATCCTCTTCCTCATTTTGTGATAGGGACCTCAAACACAAGAAAGGGCAAAGCTTAGATGTTAGGAAAGTATAAGGAATATTACAAAATGAAGAATAAATCAAAGAGGCGAAACAAAGCATGTTAAAAAAAAAACATGTAGCTGAACAAGATGCTAAATTGGACAACACACTTACAAGCTGGAACTGAGACTAGCCTTCTCATCCAGCACATTTCGTAGAGTGTCGTTCTCTTTCCTGACCGACTCCAGCTCCTGTGGACAACAAAGCATAAGCTTTTTAGACAGCATATGATGGACACCAGACAGGGAACATACTGTAGGACTGAGGGGTCCGGCATGGATCTGAAAAAGCCCTCTAGAGTAGACCTTTACCTTTCTGATGTCCTCCACCTGCTGCCTGCTGTCTCCGTGGGAGGATGGGGAGCTCCTCTTCTCCCCCAAGCCAGAGTCATGGTGCTGGGCTCCACGAGGCTCCCTTTGCTTCCTAAAATCTCCCTCCATGCAGGATCTAGGAAGCACACACACACACACACACACACACACACACACACACACACACACTCTAAGTATACTGCACAACAGTGAGAGTGTTCCTTATGCAGCAAGCCCCTCAATTGTCAGTTTCTGCCTATGACATATTTATTACCTTAATTTACTTTCACATTAATGTGCATGTGTATAGCCCTCAATTGTCAGTTTCTGCCTATGACATGTATTACCTTAATTTACTTTCACATCAATGTGCATGTGTATAGTTTTGATGTCATTTTTATATATATATATATATATATACAGTACTGTGCAAAAGTTTTAGGCAGGTGTGAAAAAATGCTGTAAACTAAGAATGCTTTCAAAAATGGAAGTGTTAACAGTTTATTTTCATCAATTCTTCATAAATTAACAAAATGCAGTGAAGGAACAGAAGAAAATTCTAAATTAAATCAATATTTGGTGTGACCACCCCTTGCCTTCAAAATAGCATCAATTCTTCCAGATACACTTGCGCAGTTTTTGAAGGAACACGGCTGGTAAATTGTTCCAAACATCTTAGAGAACTAACCACAGATCTTCTGTGGATGTAGGCTTCCTAAAATTCTTCTGTCTCTTCATGTAAACCCAGACAGACTCGATGATGTAGAGATTAGGGCTCTGTGGGGGTCATACCATCACTTGCAGGACTTTCTGTTCTTCTTTAAGCTGAAGATAGTTGTTAATGACATTGGCTGTATGTTTGGGGTTATGTTCCTGCTGCAGAATACATTTGGTGCCAATCATACGCCTCCCTGATGGTATTGCATGATGGATTAGTATCTGCCTGTATTTCTCAGCATTGAGGACACCATTCATCCTGACCAAATCTCCAACTCCACTTGCAGAAATGCAGCCCCTAACTGGAAAGGAACCTCTACCATGCTTCACTGTTGCCTGCAGACTCTCATTATTGTACCTCTCTCCAGCCTCCAGCGAGCAAACTGCCTTCTTCTACAGCCAAATATTTCTAATTTTGACTCATCAGTCCAGAGCACCTTTCTATGTTTACGTGCTTAGTTCAGTCACTTGGCCTTGTTTCCTTGTCGGGGTAGAGCTTTTTGGCTGCAACTCTTCCATGAAGACCACTTCTGGCCAGACTTCCCCGGACAGTAAATGTCTGTACCTGGGTACCACTGGTTTCTGCCAGTTCTGAGCTGATGCCACTGCTTGAAATCTTCCGATTTCGAAGGTAAATAAGCTTGATGTGTTTTTCATCAGCTGCATTAAGTTTCCTTGGCTGAACACTGCGTCTACGATCCTCAACGTCTTCTTCAAAAGAGCTGGAACTGCACATTTTGAAACCCCTGTCTGCTTTGAAATCTTTGTCTGGGAGAGACCCTGCTGATGCAGTATAACTACGTTGTGTCTTGTTGCTGTGCTCAGTCTTACCATGTAAATGGATAAAAAATAAACATTTATTGTTTACATTTTTCAAAGCATTCTTAGTTCATAGCATTTTTCACACCTGCCTAAAACTTTTGCACAGTACTGTATATATATATATATATATATATATATATATATATATAAATATGCAGGATGAGCAAAAATGCACCTGTAAATTTGGAACTGTACCTACACCATTACAAAAGTTGTGTTAACTGTTTTTTTTTTCTTAGGAAATGGAACTCAATTAATACACAAGAGGGCGCTGTAGAGCAGCTACATTCCGCTCACGATGGCTGCCCTCTTGTGACAATGTAACAACACTATCCCATGGCAGAACATGTCGTAGATTCCTGGCCTGCTTCATTCATGTTGGATGTTGGGGTTAACAGGCGTACACTGTGGTCATACCAAAGACTCTCCTACTGGTGAGCTTTGGTGAAGCTTTTAAGCTTAAAGATCGCTGCTGTTATCCACATTCCATAAGGCAATGCCATTTCTGCTGTTAGTGACAACTCTTTCAACCATGTGATCTCCCTTGGAGAGAGGCAGGTCAGCCAAATAAAAATCTGATCCTTCCTTCTGGAAAACACAGACTGTCTACAGGATTTCCCCTGTGTGTGTGTGTAGTTGTGTGTGTGTGTGTGTGTGTGTGTGTGTGTATGTGTGTGTGTGTGTGTGTGTGTGGGGAGGGTAACAGAGAAACGTACTTCTGCCTCCTCAACTGTTCCAGCTCCTGCTGAAGGCTCTCGATCTTGTCCCCGAACTCCTGCTTGAAGAGCCGGTTGGCCTCCTCGGCCAGATCCCTCTGCCGCTCCGCCTGTTTGGATCTGGGTTTGAGCCAGATGAACGGGTGGTAAAGTAAAAAGTGAAATAAAAACAAACTAAACGAAAACAAAATAAAACAAAAAAAATGCATGGTCGGGGGGGAATACTAGACAACACAACTGTGAATGAATGTGTGACGTATGAAGAAACTCATGGCAGGAGGTAGCTTGAAAGGAAAGAGGAAGTGAGCAGACTTGGGGGGAAAGAAGACAAGTAGGCCAGAGCATTTTGATTTTATTTATTTTATTATGCTATTCTTTTTGTTTTAAACTACAGTTTTACATCTATGTTTAGTCCACATAAAAGTTTAATGGATCCAACATGTTGCAAGCAACTCCATCCAAACTCTTTGACTTTCATAGAAACCATAAAGCCTTTGTTTTTGTTTTGTTTTTTATTTGGACACGTCCTGACCTGCCGCTCTGTGGCTCCTGGGTCATCCTCTCTTTATGATTCCCTCTCCTCTCTCCTTTCCCTCTATCCCCATTTCTCTCTCTCTCCCTCCCTCTGGCTTTCTCTTCTTGCTTTTTTCTCTCAACTCCCATCTCTCTCTCTTTCTCTGCAGGTCTTATCGCTTAATGTACAGATAAGGTGATTTCAGGCACATGATCCTCAACCAAAATAGGCCACCGAAACCTAAATTTCCTCCTGAGTAAATAATTTCATTTTTGTCAATTAAGTTACTTGCTTATCTCTGGAGCTGCTAGGTCTGCCACACTCAAACCAAGCCAAACACAATAATGCTCAGACCAGCGGCTCAATGGCAGCTACTTCAGCTCCACTTCAATCGAAACGATGAGCAATGTAGTCTGAAATCATAAAAGGCAATCGCTAACATTATGTCCAGCTGCAGCAGAGACCGTATATTGGAGCCTTTGGAGAAATGTGATCTGAAATTACGATGACCATTGTTGACCGATATGTTGAATCTGCAGAGCCAAATCCAATGATTCATTCACCAGCTGAAACAGGATTACACACAAAACAAAACAACAACAAAAAAGCCCAATGCTGAGAAGAGGATGTACAAAAGAAAAATGAAGGCCTAACTCGCCGCACCTTTTGTTAGTTGGCTAACATGACTGGGGAGAGAGCGCAGGGGATTATGCATTTGGTATTCATTGCCATTGTTCCAACTCATGATCTTCTAGCTGTTGGCTTGACCCTCACCTCAAAATCTACTAAACTGAGCCTATGCCTGGTCTGCAGCCATGCTGATCCACTGAAGATGCATGAGCACTGCTATATGTGCTGTGCTCATACTCAGGGAAACACCAGTACGGACACTACAGGGACCCATTCATTCATGATTACAATAATCAAAGCAGATGCGACTGGACGGATTAGTCCAGAGAGGAAAATGTACAGTGGTGTCCATTTGTAAAAGACAAAGAGGAAGAGCGACAGATTGTTTTGTTTTTGTTCTATCCTGAAAATGAAAAAGGTTGGTTCTACGGTATATTGTGCAAGACTGGAAATGAAAATATCAAACGGAAGGTCAAATCTTGTTTTTTTTTTCTGAAACTAGCGACGGGTGTCTTTGAACAGGCCTATTGGGGCTTTTGGAGCAGTTTTCCCGCAGTCGAGCTAAGATTCCTGGCCTGCTTTGCCATGTCTTTCTCACTGGGCATGAAACAAATGAACGAGAGGCAGCAGAAGTCAGCAAAATAGAGATGGGAGAAATGGAAATGACAGAGAATGATAAAATAACGAGAGACAGAAAAAGAAGGACAAGAAGAGAATGTTATTGCAAGTAACTCAGTCCTCTTTTTTTTTAAATGGGATAAAAAAGCTTAGGAGATTTGAAACACATTCCTGCGCTGAGGCCATGGAGTCACATGAAAGGTGCATGACAGCCATGGTACAGGGGATACAAACATATATCCTATACATATATATGGAGCCAGTTACCCAGGGAAACCTCCCTTCCAAATGTCCTTGGGGATACATTTTCATATGGCCTAAATGTATTCATGGGTCTGTACATTTTATTCATGGAACTTGGAATTCATGGAATGAGTATTTAAAGTGAAATGCATTCACAGACCAACACCTACCACCTGTTTTCGGCTTATACTGTATAAAACACATATTCATGTAAACTATATTTTAGTAAAGCAATTTTTCCTGACAATCAAACAATCGGTTAGCTAATATACTGCCTGTTATTAAAACAGTGATGATATAAGTATGAGTGAGCGTGAGCCAGCTAACCGACATCCCTCACAGCACACCTTTGAACTGGAGGCACTGAGGACAGATCAGCATTATGAATTATTCTAAATAAAATGAAGAATCTCCCACACAGCAGTTATTAATGAAGTGTGTGCTAGTGTGACTGGGGGTCAGGGGAGGGTCTGTGTACAGGTGGGCTCCTACCTGTTCTCCAGCTGTTTGATGGTGCTGGCCATCTGGTTGGTCTTGTCCTCCAGGCGACTGATGAGCTCGTTCTTCTGTTTGGAGCTGGCCTCTGACCCCTACGGACACAGAGCAGCGTTAGGCTTACCCTCGTGGAGAATATATAGTACACACAACATACTACATACAGTATACACAACAGCATACTTCATACAACACTATTAGTACCTACTAATGATACACTACAAACATTAATCATATATTAACACCAAACTGTTTGTTTGTGTGTGTACCTGCGACTTGTGCTGCAGCTCGTGGTTGAGCGTCCGCATGTCGTCCAGCTGCTGGCGCAGCTCCACCAGGGCATCGTGCTTCTCACAGATGTCCTTTTCCAGCATCTTCATGGACAGCTCCATCTCCTGCTTCATGCCGATCTGCACCTCCAGCTCCCGCTCCACATCCTGCACGGAGGCAAAGGAAGCACAGCCACACCCCGGTCATGCCACACACTCCAGGAAGTGGAGAAACTGCTTTTTTTTTTTTTTTATTGGCACCACCTACATCCTCCTCACGCCAGCAATGAGGAGCATACTCAGCTGATGTACTTCCAGAGACTTGGCCGAGACGAGAATGAACAGTGATCACATGCGCAAAGCAATGATGAAGAAAACAATGCGACAACTATGCCCAAGTGAAGGAGCCTAACTGACCAATCGTAGCTGTGTTTCCTCCTTGAGCTGCTTGCGAGCCTCTCCCAGCACCTGGCCGTCCGCACTGCCATCCGCTCTGGGCACCTGGCAACACAATTCACAATTCACTTATGGCCATGTGCCAACACGACACTTAAAACACTTAACCGGTTAAACTGGGCATAAAAGCCCCTTTGGCAGTTTGTATTTTATAAGGAAAATGGAAAAACATCAGGTGTTTGAGTGCATATGTTTTGGTTAAACTGCCTTTACCTTTTCTAGACTTTGCATTTAAGGCATTTATGGTGTTCACAGGCATAGAGAAGTGTTTTTGTATGGTGCAATGGTGTTATGCAAGAGACTTCATCTGAACCTTGTCTGCAGGAAAGGGACTCTCTAGCTTCACCCGTTCCACTTCGTCTTGTAAGGTGATGACACGGTTATTTGTCACAGCCAACTGAAATGACAAAAACAACCCATTGTAATAAAAACAAACAATCTAAATAATGTAGCCAACAACTGCAAAACAAAGACCACTAATGTATGAGACTAAGCCACACATCCGCTATACTCTGTGCTGGACAGCTATAGGCCTGAAACTGTCCCTTGTGATGTTCCACTGAACCCTGACCCACCTCTTCTGTCAGTTTGGAGTTGGACTTCTCCAGCGCGTCCACTTTGGCCTGAAGGTTGTTGACTGATGCGCTGCATATTGAGAGGAAGCATGTTACTTAGCTGATAGATGATTAGTCATTGCGGTCACACACAAAAAATGATATGAGAATGAGAAAATGATATGAGAATAAGAAAATGATACGAGAACGGCAAGTGACTGAGTTTCACAAGAGAACTGGTGTCCTACCTTAGGTGTCTGTTCAGCTCCTCCACGTAATTCTTCTGGTCTAGAATGGCAGTTATCTGTCCATCCCTGTGACAGGCACAAATCACAAACAAAACAAGGACTCAATACGTATATAAAATATGAAAGCACTTACTTGACTGACTAGCTTGGTGTTTCATTAACTGTTTAGAGATTTCTGGAGTCTGATACACACTCACCCTTCTGTGGTCTTGCTGCTGTGCCCCCCATCCTTCAGATACATTGAGAAATCGATTACCCCCACCTATAGCAAAAAAATAAGTTAGCAATAGACAATCTGCTAGGCTACCTAACAAACTTACTTACTTGGCATTTATTTGAAACCATTTTTCTATGTTTTTTTCTAAAACCAGCAAGTCTCACACTGAACCCGATGTGTTTATTTCTGATCAAAGAATCAAGATTGTGAAGGAATACAAATATCTTGGTATCTTGATTGATAATCAGCCTACTTTTAAAAAACATGTAAGAAAAATATGCAAAAATTTAAAATTCACTTTGGTCAACTTAAGGCATCTTAGAAATCACATGTCCACTGAGGCTGCTAAAATGTATATGTTCTCATTGATTTTATCTCACATTAACTACTGCTTACCCACCTGGTTTACTGCAAACTCCACTACTCTTAAACCAGTCATGTCTCTTTACAAACAGGCTCTCAAAATACTTGATAAAAAACCTAATTCACACCATCACTGTTCTGTCCTCCAAAAATACAGACTTTTAAGTTGAGACAATCTGATTACATTTAAGAACTGCTGTTTAATGTTCAAAATCCGGTTTAACATGCCGCCCCCCCCCCCCCCCCCCCCCCCCCCCCACCACTATGCAGCCTAGTCAAGTTTAGAATATCAGCAACCAGTGCTACTCGAGGGGCAGCAAGAGGAGACTGTGATATTCCTTTAAAAAAAAGTGTTTGGACAGTCGGTTTTCTCAGTTAGGTCAGCCCAGGAATGGAACCATCTCCCACAGAACATTAGAGAATCAACCTCATTTAACAGCTTTAAAATAAATCTTAAAAAAAGGTTAATAAATAACCAAAAATGTGAGCATTAGTGGGTCAGTAGAACTTATATATTTTATTTCATTTCATTTCATTTTATTTTTATCTTTATTTTTATTTTTATCTTGTCAATGTTATGTTTGTATATATATACACTGTATGTATTATGTGTATATATATATGTTAATGCCTTTTTAAGTTGTTTAGCCATTAACACTCTGCCAATGGAAACTAGCCTTTTGGCTATAATTGGGTGCATTTACATTTTAATGTTTATTAATGTACACTGTCCCTCTTCAACAAATAAACAAACTGAAACTGAACTGAAACTGAACTAGTGTTTGCCATGAAGTCTAATAAAAGTCAACAGCTGTATAAAACAAGGGTCGCCATGACAGTAGGCTGATATAGAGTTCAGCAATCTGTTATTCAGAAATAGCAGACCTCTCTAAACTCCACAGCTGACCAATCATAACTGGGTCTCCCAAAAGAGCCATGCAACAACTAAGAGTACTAGCATTGCCATTGGTCACCATTGGCCATATTCATTACCTGGGAGTCCAAATCTTCTCCCTTCATGCAGAGGTTGGCGTCAATGACGTTCAGGCCCACCAGCAGCCCTGCGATCACCGCTCCCTCCTCCTCCATCATCAGAGCATTGGCCTCATAGAACTCACTGGAGTGGGGAGAATTCAGAGTCTGTCACCCATTACAGACAATCCCCTCTTGTACAACCATTCTACTTCCATCCTTTAAGTACTCATTCTCAAGTACTGACTGTGTTACTGATAAATGCTCATCAGGATAAAGTTATATATAGCCAACAACATCGTGGTATCCCTAACATTAGTTAGGCATATCTGTTGATCTCTCTATATTTTATGTATTCAGAATCTTCTGTGATTAAATGCCAAACTAGTCTGAGGCCAAAGGGAGACTGACTTTGACCTAACCCTGCATTTAGCTGAGCAGCATTAGCAGCTTTAGCAGTGACAGTGCTGTGGCGCCTCTCACCTCAGCAGGTCCTTCCTGTTGATGATGGTCTTCATGTAGTCGGACAGCTTTTTCTGCATCAGTGCCAGCCGAAGCCAAGCCCGACCTCTGCCAAGCGGGGTTCTGCACGGACAGGCATGGATATCTCAGTTCCCCACATTCACTGAAGAGTGGGTGGTGTATGGGGCTGACTTTAATGCAGCAGAGTTGAAATCTGACAGTGTGGCTTACTTGAGTCCAGGCAGATCTTTCACGCTGGCTGTGATTTCTCCAGCTTCAGGTGTCAGCTTCTCCACCAGCTCCAGGGGACCCCAAAATGATTTGTTCTGTCCCAGAAAGGTCTTCTTACCTAAGGGGTAATGCGGCAGAATTTAAGTCAGTATCTTACAAATTACATACTCCTAAGACAGAGCATTAATTCTAGTCAGACTTCTGGCATTTTAAGACGAAAACTGTTCTGTGAAAATCTAAAGGTATCTGATTGCGTCACCAATACTAAGATACTGTTACTTCCATGAAAACTGCAATCAAATAAGACATATCAGTGACGGAAAAACAAAACAATCAAACCCAATTCTCCTGTTCCACATACTTTTCAGGCCATGTTTGAGGCAGTGCTCCATCACCACAAAGAACTGTTGGAGCGGGGCGTAATCGGAGTCCAGCGTTCGGCCGAGGTTTAGTGCTGACTCGATCAGGCCCTTGATGCTCAGCTTGGCCATGTTCATCAGGTTGAGCCTCTCGATGGCGATGGGGTCCTTGGGATCTGTGGACCGGAGGTAAGAGAGTTTAACAGTGCATCGGGTTCCATGGCAACAGAGCCACACATCCGCTCAAGTCATTAACGACCCTGACGCTTGCTTTGGAGGAGGACAACGCACACATGCTGATAGAACTAAGGAGGCTTATGTGTAGCCTGGTGCAGAAAAAAAAATCATAACAGCTGGAAGGGGACATGGCTAGCATGGTGATGCATTATTTAAGAGCAGAAGGATGAGCCAATAACATGAGTGTATGGCAGTTAATTAAAATGACAAGGAAGCTTTATAAATGAGGTGGGATTTACTACCTACATGTGTCAACCGGCTTCATAAACACTTATTAAAAGCAAGCTGGTGTCTCTCACAGATCTTTTACAATTAAAAAAAGGTGTTTGCATAAAATTTGAAATAGGCCCTTGGCAATCTAATCTGCTGTGACAAAGCAAACAGACTAATAAAACCTGCTAGTATATGGTGTTGATAGATTATTAACCAACCAGATTGGTAAACTAAAAATAGATAAGACTTACTTGTACTGTTTAATAAACCCTTCTAAGCATCCTAGTTAAAAGTACAGATGATACAGATAATTCTGACCACAGTCACACATAGCTTGACAACACAGAGTCTGCACACGACTTGCATTCATTCATATTATTCACACCTAACAGCAAGGCACTGCAGTGTACTACACATAGTATGCACACAATGACAGAATGATTTTCCACGAGACAAGTGAACACTGAGTCCTACATGAAACAGTTCCCAATATGAGACTGAGGTGAGATGAGAGAAAGCCAAACAACACCTTCGGCATGTTGACGTAGCTCAATTAGCAGGGCAAGGTGCTAACACCGCTAAGAATATTGGTTAAATATCATAGTAGGATACTGGTTCAAACCCCATATATACATACTGATTACATGAATCCTTTACCTGTACTGTGTGTTGCCTTGGATGAAGATGTTTAATGAATAAATATGAAACTAACCTCCTCCACAAGTTTCATCTAAGCGGAATGTGGATTTATGTAAAAAGCATCAGGAGAGTAAAAACCAAGCCTGTCTGCGCCTGTAATGAGGCCTCAACTGTGTGTTATTGCGCTGCATAAAACGGCCTCATTACTTCCCCTTGAAGCAAGGCGGTAGCATAGCAGCAGGGGTAACATTCACATCACCACCCCTCCTTTACCAGAGCCTGAGGTGTGAGAGAGAATTAACTCCCGTCTGATCAGGGAGAGGACAGGAACCAGTTTGGAGGTGGTGGGACAACCACCTCAAAGAGTGTTTCTTAAGAAAGAGCAAAGGCAGAATACATGCTACTGTTTTTGTCTTTCAGCGCCGAAGCTATCAGTTGTTTTCTACGCAAAAACAGAACACGAAAACAACAACATATTATACAATTTGTGATGTTTATGGCCAAGTCAGCATGACCCACCATGGTGAATTCATTCATAGACTTGCTGATATAGTAAAACCCAAGGAATGCCTCTTCGCATATCACAAATTAATAAATCGCTTGGCAAAAACACTATCTAGGCTAACACTAATGCTACGCACAACGTGTCCCCTAAAGACATAGACATGCCACTGAGGAAGCTGGGCAAGGGCAGAACAGACGTGAGCACAGGGGGATGAATGCAGTGCCAAGACACGACCACATGCCACTCCCCAGCCAATGAAGCCCAGAGGATGGAATGATGGGAGGGAAGAATGACAAATGAAAACGAATACAACAAAAGGAACCGTGAATATGGGGAGCAAATAAAGAAGACGCAGAAAGTGACACATGGAGACTGAGACAGCAGCACGGTTTGCCAAGAGGGAATGTGTGTACATATGGGAGCTTATGTGTGTGTGTGTGTGTGTGTGTGTGTGTGTATGTGTGTGTGTGTGTGGCACGGGCATGCAGGGACGTGATCCGAGTCATCCTTCAGCAAGTGGGTTGGAATGGGGTTGGGCTTGTAGGGGTCCAAAACGGGGAGGATGCTGCCATACGCACCTTTAAACTCATCAAGCAAGTGCATTTGTTCCACCAATTCTGTGAAATCCTCCCATGAGTCTTTGCAAAGGGCAATGAGAAAAAAAAAAAAAAAGGGAAGACAGGACAAAAAAAAGAACGTGTCATGCATACTATGAGTGGAAATTAAAAATAGCCCTCGATAAGAAAATAGAGATGCAGTCCATGTTATTTAAATCAGTTCAAGACCATATATTTAATACTATCTCCATGCCATAACACACCTCTTGCCTATGCAGGCCTTGAAGCAAAGCCCAGATGAAATGTTCTTTACACCTGAATGGTCTCCGTGCTCACAACTGTGTCTTATTGTTCATAACATCAGACTAATTTGCCATTTGAGACTCTCCACAGGAGAATTCTAAATGGGTCTGCGTTTACAAGGCCCATCCTCCATTTTAGTACTGCTATTATGTCCTGTCACATGCTCCCGGCCCTGAGAACAAAAGCTAGGTAGTGGTTGTAAAAACACAGCCCCGCGTCTCACTGCAGCAGCTCCCAGCTTCTCTCACTTCCTCAGTGGCCAGGGGTGTTTAAAAAAAAGATGCGACTAGAGTGACTCTACCTCGCTTCCTACAACCCCCACCCCTCTCAGCAAACCACTGAATTGTAGAGGCTTATTTTTCTACTGTGAATGTGATTGCACTGGGGAGTGCAAAGTCTGGTTCAATGCCTAATGTCTGTTCCTACAAGTCATAAATAACATTGGCAGGGATAATTATAATCTTTTCCAACACAACCAAACATCAAGCAAGTGCAACAGAAGTTATTACTGACTAGTCCAACAGAAAGAAGGCCTGTTCGGCAACTGGTTTGCATACTTTTGTCTCTTTTAGCTCTCGCCAACGAGTAAAAGCCAGTCAGGAACTGACTCTTTTTTGGTCTCTTGCTCGGTTACTTTCTCTTTTTCTTCGTCTTCCTCGGTTTCTCCGTTACCTCTACCATGATGTCCATACAGAGAATCCTGTGCTAGCTTCTTCTTATAGCTAGCAGAAGGGTCTAGTTTTTGTTGTGTGAGGTGAAATAACTTTGATGCTTACATTATGTTGCTTTAACAAGAAATGCTTGGTAACAGCACCCTGATCTGAACTATAGTACACTTTGACAATCAATGATTTCCTATTGTCAGATCACAAGTACGAAGTTCGTAATCACCTTTCACAGTGGCTGTACCTATAGAACGTACAGTTCAATTCCATTTTTAAAGCTCGTCTCAAAACCCAATTTTATCACCTTGCTTTTTCAAATGTTTGATAGTTCATTCTCTGTCCATATTTGTATTTATTTATGATTTATGTCTATTTATCAATGTGTATGCCAGTGATCTGTCTATTTTACTGATATCTGTGGTGTTGTTTTCTTCCGTGCTTTTATGGCTCTGCTCTTTATATTGGTGTTGGCCTATGTGTGGTTACTGTAACATGTGATGGAAAGCACCTTTTGCATTTCTTGTGTTGTATACATAAAGTTTAGTATTATTATTATTACATGTATTATTAAAATCATTGTTGCTGTTATTATTATTATTATTATTATTATTAATAATGTTAATGTTCGAGGAGCTTGGTGAAAAGTGAGTGGCCAGCCCGTGTAGGAATATCGTGAAGCACCTACTGTACTTCTTGAGGCTCGGGTATTATGTAAGCAGGATTCCAGCACTATGTGACACAGCCTATGCATTGCATGACCCATACTCAGAGACACCCATGTAGTCCCAGAGAGACCTCTGGTTCAAAGGAATCTCCAGGCGTTCCAAGTCTTCCCAATCTTCAATCGCAAATAGATCCCGTCAAACGTCAGCACACAGTTGTCCATTTCTGCTTATTAAGCCATCACACAACGGCCCTTCTAATCCCTATCAAAGCACCCCACTGTTATAAAAAGGTACTTTGATGAGTCAGGGGAGATGTCAAGTAGTCAGGAGGGGGTGACAGAAGGCCCTAGCACAGAAGAGAAATCATGGCTTACTTTCGCAAATGCTTTTCTGTACAGGGCTTAATGAGAGCAAGCAAGAGCTCATAATAATATCAGTCAAGGCACCGGGTTAACTCTATCTAATTAAAAAATAGTTGGCCTACTTTTTGTGAACCGTCCGAAAGTCCAATGACCAGTAGGCCTATTTGCTCTGAAATCATAGTCTATGTCATTCCAATTTCTTAAATTGAATTTAGTGTTTCACTCGAATCTTGTTAAGGTTAGTAGACTTCTTATATATGCTCCAAGGCAGGTCTAGGCATATTTAGTCTTACAAAGCTTTGAAAATGCAACACTAAATGTAGAGAATCTTAGCATTGATTCAACACTAAAATTCAAGTTTTTCTGATAAAGACATCACATCTGGCTATACGAGACATATTCAAGCATGGAGTAAGCCATCTAAAAGAATTAAAAATAAAACAAAAACACAGACAGACAACTGCTGACACTCCAGTCCCATGCTGGCCGATGTCACACTTCGCCCGTCTAGTAGGAAAGGGCCAAAGAGCCGCATCAGCATTGCTCTGGTGAGAGGAGGACTCACCTCAAATGGCTGAGTCATGCATTTACCCTGGACATGGTGGCACCGGGCGTCACTGACAGGAAAGGCATTCACTCACAGATCCATTTTCCATCACAGTTCATATCCCTAAATTAATTCTGAGGATGTTTATTTAATGTGAGTGCCGTGTTTATGTGGGTGGGTTTGACTACAACAACTCTTGCCATGTAATGCCCAGATGGTATATAGCGAAGTCCTAATCTACGTTTGATCACAGAAAGCATCCATAAAACATTGAATGCTACCGTCTGCCATATTCTGGAGGCAAGTTGCAGCTGCTTAAAATTGTATCTAGCTTGCCTACCTACAGCACTGTGCTCTGGACACTTGATCTATGCGCAGCTCTCTCTCCCCCATTTCCTTGCATGGCAAGCAGAAGGACGACAGGCTTCAGAACAACCGTGCCCTCTGGATAAGTGGTCACATCTCCATCTCCTCCTGGCGAACCTTGGGCTGACCCTTAAGCACTCAATCAGAGCAGGCTCCCTGGGGGGTTATAATTTACGAGGTTACTCCACCAGCTGCCTTGGTTTTGGGACAGACACAGCCAGAACTGGACCAGATCCGGCCCGAACCCGTGCCAGCGTCAAGTACTATCTGGTGCACGCTTGGCCAAGGTAGGTTTATGGTGTTCAGATTGCAAAGACTACATTGACACTTCACCCCTCCACATATTAGTGATAGTGATTAGTGATAAGTGATCACTCTTGTTCAGCTGCTGGTGTACTAAGAGAACTGGGATAGTCTATGGTTTGATGGGGGTTGGGGGAGGGGCCAATGTGTACATCTTGTAGTCAGATTAATAATTAATGTAAAATAAATGTTTTAAAAGAATTCAGTGGACAAATTCAGTGGAATTCTATAAAACCAAGATACATTTCACAGAGAACCATACATAACATTTAACATAAATAATATCATCGAGGTTTGTTGCCTAAACAATATACAGGATGATCCAAATGGCATGACCGACATTTGAAGAATTTGAGCAGAGGAGGATTCCCAGAAGACAGGATTCTCTGGAAAGGCAGAGCTATTTTTCCACGTACCAGACCAGGGGACCAGAGGATACACAAATCAAATCTCAGTGACGAAATTTCCTCTAATTTAGACAAAATCCCATTTATAAAATTATGGGGACGAGCGCAAGAAACAAGCAAAAGCTTCCATCTTTACTGTAGGCTGACCATCATCACGTATGTAAAATAAGAACTCAGCAGCTGAATGCTTGCAGCTGTAATATTCTTCAAGAATTTATGGGAGGATAGGCTAGGTCTACTACTAGAGGGCATAAAGGGAAGGTGAGAATTCAATTTCATTTAAACTAACTACATACAGCTGTGTTGTGTCATGCAGAGAGATTAGCAAACTGAGCTAGCTAACCGATTTGCTTTTTTTTTTTTTTTTTTTTTTAAGAAAGGAAAAAAAAAGAAAGCTTCACTGTACACAAATCTAAGACATCCTGCCTCTTCACAGACAACACCTTAAGGGGATGGTGGGCATGGCAATAGATACTGTAAATGCTACAGGGAAATATGTTTAAAAAAACTCCCAGACTGCCAGACACAAACATGTGTGTGTCTGTGTGTGGATGCATAAGAGCACCGCCCAACATCAGCGTGGGCCTTGAGTCTGGCGCCTGATGCTATGGCTAACCGCTCCCCCCATACGCCAGAGGAGGCTGGAGAGAGAGAGCTCATGGCTTCCGGCCCTCCCTGTACGTACCTTCGTGGGCCGGCTCGGGGTCGGGCGTGAGGGAGATGTCGTTGAGCTCGCGCAGGCACAGCCATTCCCCGTCCACGGACACACGGAAGTTGCAGAGATAAATGGTCTCCCTGGCAGCCTGCGTGATCTTGTCGGTGGTGGGGGTTGGGGCATCGGTTTGAGGCATCAGGTCGGACATGATGATGACTCAGCTGATATTACTACAACAACAACAACGCCACTGCTACCACTGACTCCAGGAAAAAGGTCCCTCGCTCACCCAAACCAAGCCAGGCACGGATCCAGGAAAGGATTTTAAAAAAAGAAAGAAAGAAAGTAAAGCAGTAGGAGGAGGAGAAGGGAAGAGGAAGGAGAAAAGAATTCTCTAAGCTCTGCCGGCCGTCTCCAATAGCACCACTGAATCAGCAGAGAGGAGGCACAACAGAGAGAGGAAAACAAAGAGGAACACAGGGATGGATGGATGGAGGAGGAGGAGGAGGAGGAGGAGGAGGAGGAGGAGGAGGAGGAGGAGGAGGAGAGAGAAAAAAAGACAAACAGCAGGACTCGGATAGGGATGCTATTCTTCTTCGGCTCTGGTTTGTGCTGTCTGCACCTCCCCCCTCGTCTCCTTCTCTTGCACTGCTGCTACCACTGGTGAGGGTGCTCCTGCTGCTGCTGCTGTGGCCACTCTCCCCCGGTGAATGAGCAAGTAGAAACCCCCGCGTGTGAAATAAAAGGCTTGCCCTGCCCCTCTCTCCCTGTCTCCCTCTCTCTATCTCTCTCTCTCTCTCTCGTGTCTCAGTGCAGAAAAGGCCAGGGGGATTTGGGTGCTGTTTGATAGGCTCCTCAGCGGCGCGGCTGGAATCACACAGCCCTGTCTCTGTCCAGCAAACATACACACACACACACAGTACACACACGCACACGTACGGCTCCCCCCGCTACGGCTAATTGGATTGGTTAGGCGATGCGTGCAGGGTGGGTGTTGACCAAGATGGCTGCCTTAATGAGCAGGATGGTGGAGCAGAGAGAGGGTCACGTGAGCAGATGGTGCAAGCGCAACGAAACGGTGGGGAGAAGAAAAAAAAGCCCCAAGATGCGCAGACCTGGATGCATCTCTCGCATCGAGCTTCAACAGAAATGCCTGCATATCCAGGAAAGCTAATCAATGGCTGATTCAGATCTTCTCTGTAGGGGTGAGACTGCAGTCTTCAATCCAACTGCTATTGCTGTTTAAATGCTTTAGCCAGAATGATGATGGTAAAAATGAAGCCATTATTTTAGCGTGAGATTAAAAGCCATGACATATTGAAAGACACAGGGTTTTGTCCATGAACTATTTTAGGGACTGACTGTCATTGCTTCCTTACAAATCCTAAAGTACAAAAATTAGAGGAAAGAACACCAAAGAAGCTCACAGCTAAATTGTGGCCTGGAATAGAGCTGCTGAGAACAATGTTGCAGATACTCTGACCCATCAGCCTCACCTAATAAGCGCACCTTTCTTTTATCCGCCGCTTTGGTACATTTCTCAAATCAATCTTAACATGTTGAAATCACTATTTGAAACAATTTGAACACACAGCCTGCTCAAAAGCCTAAAGGCAGCCTAAATAATTATTTCAATGAATATGTCAATGCCGTAAAAATGCTAGTCCTTTAGTAATGGTTTGTAACCAAGCCAAAATACTTACCCATGTTGTGTTTCCCTTATTTCCAAACTTGCTTTTTACTACATCTCTTTAACTTAATTTATGGTTTGAGAAATAATAGGACAATCTTGCATGCCGCATAAGTTCTTTGAGAACCAGGTAGTGTTAGCTCATCATGATGCGTTTCAGTTTCATTCAGGGAAGAACTTTGCCTCTGGATACGCAGAGTAAACGAGATAGAACAGTAATCAGCATTCTTTTGAGTCTAGCTCAACATTCCCTGATGCTGTTTTTCATTTTAGAAGGTTCACATCAACGCAAATATCAACATGCAGTAGGCTACATAATTTAGATTATGCTTCTTACTAATTATCCATTACCCATTATCTGTAGATGAGTTTACGTAAGGAAGGTAAGATTTTGTGTTCTGTAAAGCCCAATGCTAAAAGTATCAATAAACACATTGCTATCTGAGATAGTTTCACAAAGTTACTGGAATACCCCTTATGCTGGTCTGGAACATTCTGTCTGGCTTGGTGGCCTATGAGGATTTACTTTCATTTTTTGCCTTTTAATAATCAATCCCACGTAAAGGTTTGGATGACAAGAAATTTAGCAAAGATTCCAAAAATAGCACATTACTGAAACTGATGAATATGATAAAGTTGACACATAATGATAACTGGTGTAACCCATCTGGATGTCATGACTTACACAATGAATAGATACCAAAATGTTTAAGGAGGTAAGACTTAACAGCAGATGATTTTATATGTCCTTTTGAATGAATGTGCAAAAGAATTTGCAAAATGTTCACAAGAATGAGAAATTGCTGGTATGATATGCACAAGTGACTAGGTGTAGAGGTTGAACAAACAATCTTAATTGAGAATTTTCTCCAAAGCAACAGAGAAAAACTGTAATTAGCCCTGGCCACCACACTGCACTTTCCTTCAGTGGATAGGCCTATATTGAGCACAGTTGCTCTTTGCATAGTGGGCCTAATGTTGCTTTAAAGATCGTTTATGCAGACAATCTATTCAGAAAGACGAGATATTGCAACATCACAGGTCATGACCCTAACTCTGGTAATTTGCTTGCGCACACAAAAAATGCTGGGTTGTTTTTTCAACCCAAACGCTGGGTTAAGGCTTTTGGGGCATTTAGTTGGATTATTTTAACTAATTCTGGGTTGTTTAGCGAAACCCAGCCGCCAGGTTAGTGAAGACATTGTCCCCTTGTCTCCGCCACCAGATGACACGTAATCTACCCAGCGGCTGGTTCACTTTTACTCAGTTGATTATTTGAGCTGTAACAAAAACAGCCGTAACTCTTCCAACCGTCATACTCAGCAGTTTTCAAGTTTAAACATGCACTGGAAATGGGCAATTTCAGAGTGAAATAAAGGTTGGTATCTATACTTCTAACCATTTTTTATCCAGCACAGACATGCCCTATGTAAAATGACTGAATGTTGATTTATACTTTTGCAATGCGTCATCTAATTTTGTTGGTAGCCCATAATATTTAGTAAAACAAAGCTAACATTTAACTTGTAAAAAGCCGTATTAGTGTGTAATACTAAGGTAAAGCCTATTTTCAAAGTGTCATGTTAGTCCAAATCAATGACATAAAGAGTTAAGCCTCTATACAGTCGGTGGTCCAAATCAATAGATTTGATTTAAATGAAACGTTTTTTTACTACATTCCTTTTACTCTCATGTTATTATTATTGCTTAGGGTCTTCTAGAATATAATCATAAATGCCACTTTTGCCTCAATGTTCTTACTTAGGGGAAATATACAAAAACATCAAGGCATTTCAGACTACCTAAAAAAAGGCTCGGATTCAGTAGTGTTGTGAATGAGCTTCTTTAGCCATTCGTGAATAATGTAAAAAGTGACTGGTCAATGCCCATCTATTTCTTTTGATTTACAGGTGTAATATTACACTAGAACTCCCTGTCAAAGTGGAAAGTAGCCTTACACTTGCTTTTTTTTAACTACACCTTTTGTTAAATACAAATGTATTGTCTGAAGTCTTTCTGACTAACTTGTTTGATTTGACTGTGTAGGCTACCTGCCATTTGAATATTAGCCTAGATAATAGCTATTAGGCTACATTAGCATGCATTGAGCTGTTAGGGGAGATGGGGTGACTTTCAACTCAGTGAAAATGTTTAGTTTGTACAGACAAAGTATTGTGTTTTAATATGAACTAGTAAATGGTTTGAAGTTGCTGGGCGAAATAACCCATCTGGCTGGGTTAAAATAGCAATGTTAACCCCAAATGGATTGGCTAGGTTGACCCAGCATTAGGCTGATCCTATTAACCCAGCTGCTGGATTCAAATAATAACCCATTTTGCTGGGTTAATAAACCAGAGTTGTATTGGTCAACTATTTAC
The DNA here is from genome assembly GCF_963457725.1 of Sprattus sprattus. Classification (NCBI taxonomy): domain Eukaryota; kingdom Metazoa; phylum Chordata; class Actinopteri; order Clupeiformes; family Clupeidae; genus Sprattus; species Sprattus sprattus. The sequence continues at coordinate 24,639,299 of NC_137913.1, forward strand.
CCAGCAGTTGGGTTAAAAACGACCACATTTGGGTTGTTTTCAAACCAGCATTTTTTTAGAGTGCAAGTAAGCCGTAGTTTAACTTTGTTTTGGTCCTTACTCTCTTTCCTCCCGCAGTACCCATTTGCCATATGTCAGTTATTGTCCATTGACCCATATAAACATATTCAGTCTTTCAGTCAACTTCTCATAAACGTCCTCTGGGATACACGTTAACACCACTGCACTTGGCAAAACCAGTGCTCACACAATCCAAAGTCTAGTCAGTAAGACAGCAATTGCACTTTTTTCAAAGTCACCTCTCTTCACCTGCTAGATTCTCCAGGTTTGTGTCAAGTCTCATTGATGAAATACACACATTCATTCTCCTGGTAATTCTCAACGCACTGATGAAACATGATTCCTCAACCAAGTTGAATGTGATCATGCACCCAGGCAGCAAGCATTTGTTACATAACGGTTACTAGAGCCAACTGAAAGAGCAATGTGCAGTACACCATAACTCAAATGCATGGTGTCCCACCACCATCCAATGAAGAAAAGGATTTCTCCAGTCGAAAACAAGACGATGCAACAAAACAGGATTGACGGTGGCTTTCTGCAAACTAGGCTATATTTACTCCGAATACACACAGTCCAGGATGTTTATTTATAGCTAACTATCTTGATCATTGTTGTGTTAGCGTGTCCTACTTATTCCACATTCCTAGCCTACTGACTAATCCCATCAAGGCTAAGCACTGAGTATCAGACTAAAGATAAAGAGCCATCGAATTTTCTATTTCGTTGACATGGGACATCTAATACAGATAATCTGCTACAGTGCTGCAGCTCTTTGCTACACTGTTTAAGTGACGTGATAAAAAAAAGAAAGGTGGTGAACATCAGAAGCATTTCAAACAATTCCTCAGACTCAGACCTAAAATAAAATCGTGATCCCAGCGGTGACAGTCGTATGTTTTTATTGTCATCGATAGGGCGACTGGAAGTTGTTGACATTCAGGACTAGCATACCGAGGTTATGCAGTGTAAACATCTTAGCCTTCCTTGCAAAATACCAAACCGTAGCTAACTCTAAATCGTTATATGCACATTCATCGTTATAAATACACCCAACCTATCATGCTAGAGTGCACTTACTTTTGGTCTTCTTGGTTCTTTCGATGTGAAATTCATATCGCACTGGTGTAGGACTTGGTGATCCTTTATTCGCAAACTGAATGTTGGCTGCGCTTAAAGCCTCTTTAAAATATATCACCGATGTTGGCGAGAATGATTCTTCAGGGCTACTGGCGCAATGTCCGTTATTTTCTTCTGAATGTGGACTTTCTAAATTCCCCAAAGTTTGGGAAACTTCTGAATCATCCCCCGACGGTTCAATGCCATGGTCCGCCATCTTCAATTCAAATTCATGTGACTTTTGTGTCTCAGAGGCACGTCAACAACAAAATCACGGACATTCTTCTTCATTAATCAAGCTGACAAACATATGTAAATCTCTACATGTTTTCATAAAACACGTTTATCTTCTCTCCTACTGACTAGACTCAGAAACAATCTATCCATTCTCCCACAAAATGCCACTTCCAAGCTGTGGCCCGTGATAGGACGTGACGTATGCAGTAGAGTGTTTACCTTTGCCACTGCAATTAAAGGAGAAGTACCGATTTTTTTTGCTGAAGGACAGTCTATTCTATGGCCCAATTCATTTCTAATCAATGTGGAGATCAAAATCAGTTTCAGAAATGAGATGAATACGTGTCTGCTGTGCGAGTCTGTCTGATAGTATAGTATTAGTATCTGCCCCATAGTAGATTACTGTACCTGTATATAGCCTACACAGTATTATATATAGTATAATAAAGAATGTACTATCATTCAAATAATTGTATTTAATATTCATTTTTCACATATTATTTAACTGCATTTCCAGTTAGAATTATCTTTTGTTATTAAAGTCATTATCGTCTTTTGTTATTATAGTAATTATTCTGGTAGGGTCATTGCCTGCCTCTTTTTGCAAAAATTGAATGCAATTGAATTTAATGTTTGGGGCTTCAGTGTACATACTATTGATTTTTAAGATACTCATTCAGGAGAGAGTGTGTTATAGGTATACTCCACACATAACTGCAACAGGATTATTAAAATTACTATTATACTTCCTCATTTCCAGCAGAGTGAAAAGAGTTTTTTTCTGATTGCTAAGGCACCACCTTTACCATTCTTGCAAAACTCTTCAAACTCTTAAAATGTGTGTTTTAGCATCCAATTACAAAATAGAAAACATGAAAATCATTTGACGCTTTTGCTTTTTGTATGTGCAGGGCTTGGCATTTGGGAGGGGTGGGGGGGGGGAGTGTAAAGCTGTTAATTTAAAAATGCTTCAAGAATTACTGTAAGTGTTTAAGCAAACAGTTATGACTATTGTGGTTGTTAGTCTATCCTATCATGAACTTTGCAGAACCCAAGAGTGTGACACTATTATCTCTCAAGAGTCAGCATCCTACTTTAATCCAAGCCTTCTAAAGGCATTGGACTGGTATAAAAATATCAAAACGTAATAACTAATTAATCCAACTAATCTAGACCTATTAAAAGAGCCTCACTACTTGGTCAAGTCATAAACAAAACTTTGTGAATTATGTAGCCAACCCCTCATCATTGTACAACAAATTCCTCAGGCATTTGGTATAATCTTTAAAAGAAAAATCAAACAAGGCATAATATTGAATATTAAGACTACTATATAGAAAATCAATTATAATTTACAATGTTTTATCGCCGTTTGATTTCTACAGATAAATATTTGCCTAAACTAGAAAGCTAGAGAAAATGTCTTCTTTAAGCAATGCAAAGAAAGTGATTGCTTGTAAGAATGTTAAGAATCATTCTTATTTTGTAATATTTTAAAATATCCACGAGGTGGCAGACAAGGAACAGAAGTTCAAGTTTGTCATTCCTTGAGAGGGACAGTGGAATTCACAGGGGAACGGAATTTAAATGTAAATGAACACCTGCAACCACAACATGAACACCTGCAACCAGATGCATCCTTTACTGTAAAACAGTGTACATTGGAGCATCCCTTACGAAAAGAAAGGAGATAATAACAGCTGCTGCAAAATTAGTAGCCTAATGTAAGCGCAGCCAGATTCTCTTAGCACTACGGTTGTCTTTTCCTAAGACCTTATTAATGACGTGTATAGCATACAGATGACATGCAGATGTCATGTGCTGTTGTAAACAATGCAACTACTCACTAGTTGTAAACAATGCAACTAATCACAGGTTACATTATTTACAACAGCACATGACTGCATGTGGAGAAGATACTAGTTACTAGTGGAAGCGGCAAGGTGCTCACTGTTGCCAGATTGGAAATGGCGAAGTATCGTACCAATGCTAAAAATGATCGTCTTTGGAGGATAATGATCGTGCATCTGGAAAACCTGAGAGGGCGGTCGACCAATGACAATTCTCTCCACAGTCAGATCTCGCGCAAGAAGGTGGAACGTAAGGGAGACACCTTTTCCCAACGTAAAATCTAGTTTGTGAAAGACACAAAGAAACCCAAATATCCGACGAGGCAAAATCCAATTTTGAAATCCCCGCATTTTTTAGGTCTCGAAAAGATGACATGTCCGGGTTAAAGAGGACGTCTGGTCACCCTACGTAATGTACCTGAGTTTGGTGGTCTGCCATGCCCATGTTAGAGTGACCCTGTGGTGTGTTTCGTAAAGTCGACACGTTTGTTGTCATTGTATAAAGCATCGGCGTTTGATGGAATGTAAATGTATATCACTCTACCCCGAGAAAATATATGTAGTGCTGGACAGTTATCATTCATTTAAACCTAGAAAGGTTATAAGTGTTTGTGCAAACTTATTTGAGCCTGCTTCTCTGTTAAGTCAGTCTTGTTGAAGGGCTCATTCTAGGTCAAATACTGTATCAACGTATTTCCTTAGGTGGGGGAACCCTGCAAAAACAAAGATAATCCCCAGTCAACCTGCTGATTCTCCCGAAAGTGAAAGTAAGCTCCCAAGCACAGTATAAAGTTGTGCATGCAAAAGTTAGAGCTTACTCTTCTTTCGACAGTCTAGTGGATAGAGACTCATACCTCAACACCAAAATGAATGCCTTAACGCTTACATTATTTTGTTATATACTTCTTGAAGTCAGTGTATCACCAAGCAAAGGTAAGTAGCTGTAATTTCACCTTATTTTTTCAATAATGCAATTCTGTAGAGCTGACATAAAAACATTTACATATCAGATCAGTTTCATGATGGTAGACCCTCGGCAGTACCACTGACTTTAAAGGTTTGTTGAAAATGAGAACCAGTTTAAAACAAAATGATTATTTGATGTTCATATTCTGCATCACTATCATCATGCCAGTTTTGTTTGTATGAGTGTGTCAGTCATAAAAAAACGTGTTTTATTTTCAGGAGAAATTGGGGGAAGTCTGGAGAGATGTACCTGTAGAGGACAAGTACCAAAAGCTGTCAGAAAAAAACTGATCCAAACAGTTCAAGTTCTACCACCAGGGGCATTCTGTTCAAAGACGGAGATTTTGTGAGTATTTTCTCACAGAGCATAGAAACCAAACAGACTTTAGAGTTCATTCTTTTTGTGTAAGTCTCTCTGGCTTTTTATACATTTGGTCTGGGCTCAAAATTAATCACAGGTTTTATATGTATTAGGCTTATCTTGAAAGGAAACAAGAAGGTTTGCCTGGACCTAAAAGGAAGACAGGGGAAACGAATCATCAGGCTTCAGAGGTGAATGTTTACTTATACACATGATAATGTTTGACTTTTTCATTAATATCTATGATGCTTTTACTCACACATAGGCTCATACAGTATTGGTGTTATATAACTACAATACTACCATGAGTACAATGTTGACAAAGTACTGTAATCCATGTTCTCAGTTTTAGTGTAGAAACAAACCTAGACTCATTCATGTTTAAAGCATCTCTAAAATAATTACTCATTTAATCTCTGTTGATTTCCCCCCTCAGTGCAAAAACACAAGGAAAAAAACAAAACCCCAAGAAACGAAACCAGAGGAAGCAAAACCGGGACTGATACTTTGTTGATGTTTTGTGTCAAGGGTCATCTCTTGGAAACATTTACAGGAGGAAAAGGTTTTATCCAAACAGTGAGCAGTGGTTCTGTAAACACATATTGATAGGCGTTGACTGTGTAAGCTGCTCTCATTGCACCTACACCTGAAAATATGTCTTTGTAGTGGTAGAGCTGTGGCATTACCTTATTTTTCGGTCATTAACTGCCTTCATGCCTTTTTATTTTGTGAAAATACTTTTTTGTTGAAATAAAATCACTTTTAGTATTACAATTTAGTATGCCTTAATTTTGTTTCCAACTGTAACATTACCACTTCAATGCTTTGCCAATTCAATCACCAACACACACACACACACACACATGCACGCGCACACAAACAAACATACCCCCCCCCTGTAAGATTCTCTCTATATTTAGGCTACTACCCTTAATCACAAAAGGTGGTCTTGGTGGTTGTAGAATGAAGTCTCAATCAAGGAGCTTGAAGCAGTTCGGATCAGAGCCAAAGATATTTATTGTAGCAGACAAGAAATATCACTAAGTACTTTTCTGAGTCTAAGCATCTAAAGTACTGGTGGAGCAGAGTTCTTTCAGGGCATACGCAGCCTGCGTGGATCCGTCCTGGAGAGGAGATGGTGTCGTCTCTCGTGATTCTTGCTCTGATCGACCTGAGTCTAGCGCGCAGCCCAATTTAACCAGTATAATTACGTAAGGCAAATAGAATGTATAACATCTCTACCAAAGGATTACACACACACACATATGAACACGTAAACAGTCTCATGAGCTCATTGATGCCCTTGCCCTTGGGCCTGATAGAATGGGCGCCTTTGAGGAATGCCACACAGCACACACACAGAGGGGCCTAAGCAGACATCTTATGGACACTGGAGCTGTTTCTCATAGAGAACCATATGATGTGGTACACTTATGGTAACCTATTAACCTTACAGGAATTCGGGGCCAAACTTACACTTTAAGATCTGTACATGAGAAATGCACCAGAATCTAACATTCCTCCCTCTTGATCATTCTTAAACATAGTTTAAAACATGAACAACAACAGTGTATTTCTGGAAAACCTTAACAATAAACATCTTTCATGGCTCTGACATTTTGTATGATTATATGGAAAGAAAAGACAAACCAGGGAGAGGGGTGAGGATTGGAAAAGAAAAGGACAGGAAATAATAAAACAAGGATACTTGTCATACACTGGGAAATCCAGTATAGGTTCTGGGGTCACTCGGGGGAAACCCTACTGAAAGTGGGGGGAGATGTGAAGGGAAGGTAAAGTAGAAGAGAAGCGTAATCTAAACAATTTTGGGGAGATGGGTTGGGGGACGGGGGATTCCATTCTCAGGTATGGCCTTTAGAGCGGCCACCTTGGGAAAAGGGGGCATCTATGGAGGATGTACCATAGGCAGCGATGTACTCAGGGAATGTGAAGGGGACAGCAATGTAAGGTGGTACCTGTGAGGAGGTTTGCATTAACCCACAAACCAAACAAGCCTGCGCTCCTTTAGCTTTGGCTAAACCGTGCGCAGCCAGCAAGAAGGTGTTATCTCTGTGGACCTCATAATGGCTGTCAATGTCACAATTTCCTTTTATACACAAATAACATATCAACAGGGCATACAACACATGGCATTTCATTCGTTTCAAGAGTCTTCTCCTGGGACGGCTGATGAAGAGGATAACAGTTCGTGGTCTGGAAAGTTCAAAAGATGGCAACACAGTTCAGATGGTGCAGATAGCCACGCTATCTCAGGATCTCGGTCGTGATGACGATCTCCAGGTTTCCAGCCACGGGGTACATAGGATTTAAAGACCAAGAGCAGTATCAGTTGGGGGGAAGGCAATTGCAAGCCTTCAAACAATTTGTTAATCTAACACAGTTATGGCATGCTTTAATGCTTAGCAGCTAAACATTAGTGATTACAGTAAACACTATTATAGCAATAAGCAAGTGTGATTCTAATCTAAGAAGTTTTACCACCAAAAACCTATACCAACATCTCACCTGGACTGGTTCGAGAGGACAGAGGAGAAACCTGCACTTTAATTCCCTAATCTTCCTTTCGTCACTAAGCCCTCCGTAAAAATAAAAAATCCATCCAAGAAATGAAAGTCTTCCCGCACTCTTACCTCCCTCTTCTCACCTACTCTGTAACACAGACGTGAAATTTTGCCAGCCCAGTGAATGTCAATCTCAGTCAGTTGGTGCATCAACTAATTTACAATGGCTTGCATGGATCCATTTCGTCTTGTTAGCAACCCTAATGGCAGATGGCGTAACTAACAGTATCTGAAACGGCCCTTCGTATTTGGCCTCTAGCGGAATTCTTTGTGGTTTGTGAATCATGACCCACTGTCCAGGCACCAGAGAGTGTCCTCCCTCTGGCGGCTCAACCCAAGCCTCTTTGACTTGTTTGGACGTCAGCTGGAGGGTCTCTGAGAGCTTGATGCAGTAGTTCATCAATGCGTCGGAGGTGAGGTGCACATCGGCTGTGCGCAAGTCAATTGAGCCTGGGAAGTTGAAGAACCGGCCAAACACTACTTCGTAAGGGGACAGGCCCACATCTTTGTTGTGCGTAGCTCTCATGCTACTCAACGCAATGGGGAGTGCGTCCACCCAAGGTGTTCCTTCTTGATGCATCTTTGCCAGTCTTTCCTTCAGTGTTCTGTTTGCTCGTTCCACTTGTCCTGACGATTGCGGGTGGTAAGGACAGTGAAAAGACCATTCGATGTTCAGCATTCGGCATACCTCTGCACAGACTGCTCCGGTGAAGTGACTTCCGTTATCCGAGCAGATCTGATCTGGTAGGCCATAACGAGGAATGAAATCTTTGACCAACACTTTGGCTGTGTGGGCAGCTGTTCCTCGGCGGGCAGGGTAAGCTTCAATCCAACGAGAAAATTTGTCGATGACCACGAGGACGTCTCTGTATCCTTTACACGCCGGCAGTGTGATATAATCCACTTGAAGGCAACGAAAAGGACCAGGTGGAGCAGGGACCTTCAGCATGGGAAGTTTTACTTTCCGATCATGGTTGTTTTTCATACAGGTGACACATCGCTTCACGACATCTCTTGCCACACCGGTGAATTTTGGATTCCACCAGACTTGACTTAACCTGTTGCGCATCTTTTCCACACCCACATGTCCTAGTGAGTGAAGTTGCGTGGCTAGGTATGGCAGTAAGTTCTGGGGGGCCACCGTTCTCGTTCCATGTCGCCACACCGTGTCATCGTGTAGTTTTGCACTGTTTCCCATCCATTCCCATTTCTCCTCTTGGCTCGCGGCGTTTTGCATTTCCATTATGCTGGCCAAGCTTTCCTTCCGCCATTCTTCGTTTTCAGATTCCTTTTTTAATCGTAGGCATTTTACGTAGTCGTTTTCCGTTCCGAGGTCAGTTTCCGTTTCAATGTTTCCATTTTTCCTCCTCTCTTTTTGTCTTGCTGCTTTTCTGGATGCGTCATCAGCTAGCGCGTTACCACGGGCTTCTGGGGTGTCCAAGTTTGTGTGAGCTTTCACCTTGACCACCGACAGTTCTTTGGGAAGTAGCATTGCGTCCAAGAGATCTGCTACCGCGTTAACGGCGTCAAGCACTGTGAAGATCTTGAGGAACTGGTCACCAGAGGCCACAACAGGACTCAGGTGGGCGAGGCCTTGATTGGCCAGACGGTAGTCCACCGTCAATCTCCAGGATCCCTTTGGTTTCTTCACAGGCCACACCGGGGCGTTGGAGGCAGATTGAGTCTTGAAGATGATTCCTTGGTCACACAAATCTTTGATGATTGGCTTCAGTCCATCGACAGCAGCTCGGTTGAGCGGGTATTGTTTCACACTTGGAGGAACTTTTCCAGTCAACATCACAGGTTCCATTTTCAGCAGGCCGCAGTCAGCTTTTCCCTTGGTCCTCATGGGGTGGTCTTGTTGCAAGTACAAGGCCTTCAGAAGTGTCTCTTTGGATGAGGGCAGTGGTTGATGACTGGCCTGTGGCTGAAGCAGAGGAGGGGCTGATTGAGGTTGGGGTGACAGGTAGCCCTGATGAGGTGTGAGTGGCAGTGGAGGCAGGTGGGCTCCCATAGGTGACTGAATCATGTGCATCGGTTGGTAGGGCCCGTGGATTGCTCCTGCATAGCTTTCATCTGTTCCAAACACGCTTGCGTGAGATTCCACCCCATGGCCAACAGATGGCGCTGTCCCTATTTCGTAATCGGGAGGGGCTGAGAGCTCTGGGTACTGCCCTGTGGCCGCCCCCTGTTGGTCCCACCCCCCTGGATGACCCTGCGACGCAACTCTTTCCAACGCCAGTGTCTGTCTGGCCACTTCGTCAGCAGCTTCAAATTTTTGTTCCAGCTCCGCTAAAAAAACCTGGAACAACTGGTCTTTGCGCTGGCACTCCTCTCGTCCCTTTATAAATGCATGTTTCACAAACAGTCGTTTAAATTGAGACATCACCATTTCAAAGTGCTCTTGTAGCAAACACACTTCAAATCAAATTCAATTCAACTTTCCAAAATATGTTAGCTGTAACTTTAACCACAATGTGTCTTAGCGACACACTACAAATTAAATCCCATCAAACTTTCCAAATTCAATAGTTGTAATTTTAACCACAATGTGTTTCTCACACACTATAAAACAAATCAAAATGCAACTTCCAAGTTCAGTAGCTGTGTTTTAACCCCAATGTGTGTTCTCTGTGTCTCACACACTGCGAGTGAAAAATTCCACCCTTATCTCTACAGCTGGCTTCAGCTGCTCCTTTCAACCACTCGCACGTTGGCCCCCACCCTCGCCCTCCTTTTCTGTCTCAGAGAGGGGAGAATAGTGCACGCTGCGAGTAATTCTAAAAAATTCTAATTCTAATTCTAATTTAGTTCTAAAACCACCCGCGGCCAGCACTAAGGATTTTCCCGCTAACCCAGAGCGTGGCTGTGTGACAGCAAAGAGCAGAGCCTCCTTCTCCTCTCCACGGCTATTGACTAACAAATAAAACCAATGGAAGGTGTCCGCGAAGCGTGATACTCCACCTCTGATTAGACTGGTCCGATTAGACAAGCTCCCTGTGTCTCAGCACAAAGGCTTATTTATCTGCCGCAGCGTCTTTTAGAACCCAGGTGTCCAAGCTGTCCGGAAAGCTTATTAACGACACCACACTTATACAGATACGGCGATCCTGTATACCTCGACTGTAAATCTATCCAAGCCTTCAGAAAACAATTGTCACAAACGGTTTCCAGTCTTAGAACCAGCTAATCATAGAAACAGCCTTCACACAACCTGGCCAAGTTTAGTTCAGGACACGTAAGCAACCGCTGTAGTCTAAACACAAGAACAAATTATACATCGACTTTCGAAGCAAAACTCCGAGCCTGACGTCCAACCCCTCTACAGAATACGGCGAGACTGATAGAGTTTCGTGTACACACAACCAAATAGCTATATCAAACAAACATTTATAACAAACAAAGCATGTATCCAATGACCCCAGCGCTAGAATCACTGATACAGGTTAATCATCCTTGATGGTACAACATTCCCACTCTTTTTTTGTTTTAACTGAGTAGCAGATTAAAAAAGAGACAATGCCAACAGACTTTAATCTAAACTAGTTCAATGACTTCGTATGGAGCAAACGTGTGGGCATGTAAATGTCACCTTGTTCCCAGGGGCCACGCCTCGGCAGTCAGCAGTCGGGCACGGCAGAGTCCTCCGTGGTGTTGGTATTGGAGCGATCGTCCGTCCGTCTGGGCTGGGCCTACTCAGGAATGCCGTCCTCGGGTCAGGCAGGTTCACAGGTCACGTTGCGTCCAGTAGAAGCCGGGTTTCGGCACCAACTGTAAGATTCTCTCTATATTTAGTCTAATACTCTTAACTGCAAAAGATGGTTCTCGTTGGTTGTAGAATGAAGTCTCAATCAAGGAGCTTGAAGCAGTTCGGATCAGAGCCAAAGATATTTATTGTAGCAGACAAGAAATATCACTAAGTACTTTTCTGAGTCTAAGCATCTAAAGTACTGGTGGAGCAGAGTTCTTTCAGGGCATACGCAGCCTGCGTGGATCCGTCCTGGAGAGGAGATGGTGTCGTCTCTCGTGATTCTTGCTCTGATCGACCTGAGTCTAGCGCGCAGCCCAATTTAACCAGTATAATTACGTAAGGCAAATAGAATGTATAACATCTCTACCAAAGGATTACACACACACACATATGAACACGTAAACAGTCTCATGAGCTCATTGATGCCCTTGCCCTTGGGCCTGATAGAATGGGCGCCTTTGAGGAATGCCACACAGCACACACACAGAGGGGCCTAAGCAGACATCTTATGGACACTGGAGCTGTTTCTCATAGAGAACCATATGATGTGGTACACTTATGGTAACCTATTAACCTTACAGGAATTCGGGGCCAAACTTACACTTTAAGATCTGTACATGAGAAATGCACCAGAATCTAACACCCCCCCACACACACACACACACACACACACACACACACATATAGGACACACTATTATATTTCACTTGTCTCTGACACAGGTAATGAGTTCATCTTCCTATCAATTGTCTGCTCCTACTGAGTCTGACCATGATCCACAGGTATCCACTTAGACTTGAGAGTCATTATAGTCAAATAATAAAATACTGTAATAATAATGTCAGTCATAGTCAAATATGTCTGTCAGTTGATTTTATGTCCATAGGTTTAGTTCTGTTGAGCTGCTAAATCCCATTTATTGCCATACAATCCATCTGATTTTCGATTACATGTCATATATCAGCATTATACACACATAAAAAGGGAACATTTTCAATGACGAATTTGTTCACGTATTTGTTTAAGACATTTCATTTTGCCCCAAAATATGTTCTCCAACAACTAATGTGCAGAAGTAATTATTAATCGACTAGCACATTGTATTGACACAATTGTATCAATGGTTGTTGTTGGTGAATTGGTCAATGGGAGGCCACAGACAGTGAAAGCCACGGGAGAGACCAGCCCGCATTTTCTCATAGTCAGCCTGTTTCCGAGAAATCAAATACAGAGGGATGTGTAGAAGTTCACTCGTTGGCTGACAGCCCAGTGTTGTGTGTGTGTGTGTGTGTGTGTGTGTGTGTGTGTGTGTGTGTGTGTGTGTGTGTGTGTGTGTGTGTGTGTGTGTGTGTGTGTGTGTGTGTGTGTGTGTGTGTGTGTGTGTTTGTGTGTGTATGTGTGGGCGAGAGAGATGATGTGAGAGTCAATAGGGAGAGCCCCTTATTTGACCTTGCAAATACTGGAGCCTTTCGCCATTCATTCAAAACTCAGGACAGCATAAACACAGAGCGATCCTGAAGATCAGAGACCGTGAAGTCTACGGCTCCTGTAATTAGGGCACGCCTATTATTTGCAGATTTGAAAGGTGGGGTATTCTTCTCAGTTTACCTTTGTGTATGTCAGTTGAGTTGACTTGCGATAACACTAGGTTTCACATTTAACTATGTACATACCGATCATGTAAATATGTATGGATATTTTACACACCCTAAAATAAAAGCCAATTTTTACTGATGTGTTTGTCAGTTAAATAAATCAAATGTAAGCCATTTTCCATATAGTTGTCATCTGACAATCATATGTAATTGTTCTGCCCTTGTGACTTAATCCTGGTACCTTGGTCATGCCTCTATGAACTCTTTGAGTGCTTAGACCATGAGCATCATTTAGATTTCACAAGTGCATGTGGCCAAAGCTCAACATAAAACATATTAAATTCATTACGTAAACGTTGTAAAAGCCAGACTGAGTGAATAGCATGGCCATTCTCAAGATTTTAGCCCTATATATAATTAGTTATAAAATATAGTCTAACTGGGATTTGCAAGTTCTGCCCAGAAGTTCCTGAAATGTATTGTGAAACTGAAAGTAAAAAGTGAAAGTTGTCTCTTGTATGTTTCTTTAGATAAATATTTACACATGTACATCAACTAATCCTTTATTTATGTAAGGATTTACTTGACAGTCCAACATCTATTTTACAATTCTTTGTTAGCTGTTTCTCCACATTACTCTATTCAGCTTGTTTTCACTCACAGTGAACTACTTTTGAACTACTTGATTTAGCAAGCATCCAAATTCTCTTGGGAACAACACCATGTCTTTTGTTGTATTTCTCTGTGAAACGCGTGGTGTCACACCTACACACATGCCTGACTATAGACTACAGAACCACCCCTACAGGTTTGGCTGCAAAAATTGGCAACCGGTGGAAATTCACACGGTAATTTGGCAAGGTGTCCTTTATGGCATACTGTTGACCTCCATTATAACGGGGATATAGTGCCAGCTGGTAATCTACTGGTAAACTATTTCAGAGTCCTCAGATATTGCTTGTAATCTACCTTGAAAAAAATAAGTTATTTGAAACACATTCTATTTTGGTCCTGAAAGATCGTCCTCCAACCCCAAAGGCAATAAGGACTTGGTGTGCAAACTTCAGGAAGTGGAAACTGATGTGGCAGTCCCTTTAGAGCCACTTCCCTTTTCCCTGCAAAGGACTATAAATATGCTTTGTCATTTGTTGTGTCTGTACCCTGAATGGGCCTGCTCCTACAAAGGTCATAGGTTAAATTTGGATAAAATTGTTTGCTGAGTAAATCAATGTAAATTCTCAGGGTGTAAACATGCTGATTAATGTACTTCCTTAACAAACTAGAGTTTCTTTGAGAAAAAAGAATGTGTTATAGCCAAAGCTGCTTCAAATGATAAAATATTTTAGCAGGTAAGAGTTCGATATGTCTGCACACCAGTAGACACAACTGTTGTACATTTTAAACCACAGCAAATGGTTAATTGATTTCAGAATAAACAAACCCCACTTTTAGTGATTTGGCGCCTCTCTTTCCCTATAAACAGTTTACTATGATGCATGCACAGCTCAACCTACATGGCCTGCTGCTGTTTCCTGCCAGAGATGGCACTTCCCAGAAAGGGAAAAGGCTCTGAAAGTGAAAGTACACTCGCTAGGCTGCAGCCTGTACAATTTCAGGAGTGAAAAAAGGGGAACTCTGCAAGCTTCAGAGCATGAACAGAGATTAGACAAACCTTCCCCGCAGGTCGACCCATGCCATGGACACAGCGAAAGACAAACAAATGTGTTTTTATCAATTAAATGTAATACAAAAGAAAGTGTGAGATGGGTCCAAGTCAGTTATCAGTAATACAAGAATGTTGTCAGGATTGACAATTAATGTGTCAAAATTCAAAACAAGAATGGCCTTCTATCAGGAGAGGAAGCAGAAATTTTAGATAATAACTTGCATGGGCACCGGTGCATATCATTAGCAATTAGGTGGTGAAGCCCAGACTCCTGGCACACCTGGGCCATAACACAATGCAAATACAGAGTGTTTCAAATATGCTCATCACTGTGAGATTTTATTCTTTGTTTGAAACCTGGGTGTTCACTGAGTCCATATTTTTGTACATGGGAAACTCCCAGTGTCAAAGTGACTCTACGTGCTTTAGCTGATTAACAGTAGTTCTCTATGCCCCAGACAATGATTGTGTGTTTAAGTGCTGTCATGGAAATACAACTACAACGTGGACTGATCCATTCCTTAATAAGAGAGATCACAAATGAATGTTCATTGATAGAGCAAGATGATAGCAACACCCAAATCAGGATTCAGTACCCACACATACTGTATACTGCTGAAAATGTCAATCTGCACTGTACTGGAAGTCAGTTTAAAAAGCATCCGCTAAAAGGCTCGATGATAATGTAAGAACACTCTGAAGATGGGCTTTTCACTGACTGAAGTGTCGTGCCTCGGGGTGAGGTGACCTTTGACCTGACCTCAGACCAGCTCATTGTGTAATGAGGAATGAGCTAGAGGTCAGGGTAAAATCCCCCTTGTAAAATCTGCCAATTTCAAGAAATGTATTACAGTAAAGCACTACATTATTGTGGGCCATGCACACAAAAATGCCACTTTTTCAGATAGGCCACATGCGAGGGCATGTCGGTTCTTTGAGAAAAAACAGTAAAGACTGACAAAAAGTTGTTTGTCATTTAGTCTGTGTGTCTTTTTTCAGACTTTGCATGTGGCTGGAGTCCGTGTGTGTGGTCTGGTTAAACTTGAGACCGACCGCTTTCCTCTTTACTTCTCTTCAGTTTCAGTTTCACATCTCCTCTCCCATAAACACTGTCAGTGATCTTAAATCCTACCAGTTCCTGGAAACGCACAGAGACACAGAGATTCTTAGGTTGGAAGATTGTGTGGAAGGAACGCAGCTTAGATTGAAAGAAAGAAAGAAAGAAAGATAGATAGATAGAACATTATTCTTATATTATAGTTGATAAATAGTTGAGTTTCCCCTGTATGAGTTTAAGCTTGTACAAGAAAATCTATGACTTGACGTGATGTATCAATTTCTTATTCTATATAATATCTTGTATTTTAATCATATGTATATAATGATTACATGTTTTTCTGTTATTTGCAGGGGTGCATTGTGTTCAAGCAAATATCAAAAAATAAAATAAAAAATATTTCATCTGTGTGTGTGCAGGTTGCAAGTTGCAGGCAGTGTATGTTGCACTGTGAAAGAGTGCTAAAACAGATCTCGGGTGTGACATGCAGCTGTCCTCACTCACCAGAACTAAAAAAGAAAACTTACTACTGATATCTCCATAAGTACCCTACCAAACTAAATAACAGGCACGTGCACAGACATCTTGGGGGGCAGGTGCTCAAAAAAAAAAAGGGCACCCATCACCAAAATTTTTAATGAAATTAAATCTCTCTCGCTCTCTGGCTTCCACTCCCTTAAAGGGATAGTTCGGTTTTTAAGACATGAATCTGAATAGCTTCCCCGTCACCAGTGTCATGCAATCATGAATCACTTACCCCCGACAGCGTCCTGTGAGCAGAGTTCTCGTCCAGTTTTGGTCAAACCGAAAGTAGTCCGGCAGGTTTGCTAGACCCAGCAAAATAAAAAGTTTCTCTTCCCAAAACATTATGTGTTCAAAAGAGTGATATATTTGCATCCCAAAAACATTGTAGTGGAAAAAGTCACACCTCGTTATCACTTGGCCCTATTTTCAATACGCTCGATACTGCAGAGTCTACGGCAGATACTACTAGAGTCTACCGAGTTTTGATTCGCGAAAGTTGATTCGCGAAAGTTTGATTTGCCAAAGTTGCCTGAGAGAAACGTCCATCACATGAAAACGATGAAAACTGAGACAACATTTGATAAAATTGACATAAAGCATCGTTTTTCTGTGATAGCTGGACAATGCTTTGAAATCAAGTTAGTTGTCTGTTTATTTTTTTAAGAAAACGTCGGACCAGTCCGGTTTTCAGACGTATTGTTTTCAGCGGCACTAATGTTGTTAATTTATACAACGTCGGGGGATTGCACAAACAC
Source organism: Sprattus sprattus (assembly GCF_963457725.1). Classification (NCBI taxonomy): domain Eukaryota; kingdom Metazoa; phylum Chordata; class Actinopteri; order Clupeiformes; family Clupeidae; genus Sprattus; species Sprattus sprattus. The sequence continues at coordinate 24,655,823 of NC_137913.1, forward strand.
CGTCATTACCTGTTTGTCTGATGCAGGTAGGTTCCAGTGAAGAAGTAGGCTGAACCTGTTGGCCTGCCGCTCAACATTGATGTGGGGGATGAGGAGAGAGGGGCGCGGAGGGGGCTTGTGAGCACCGCAGATCATAGGCAAAGAATACTTATTCTATGTCTATGCCGCGGAGCATGTCGGGGCGAAATTCTCACAAGAACTCCAAATAAATGCCCCCTCAGGTATCAAAACACATTTGGGGAAATTGATGACGAGAGACTAATTTGTATTCTAGAAATATTGATGATTGAAAAAAAAATTGGTCTCCAGAAAAAAAGGGCACTTTTTCTCAACCAGGGCACAAGGGCTGGTGCTTGAGCACCAGTTGGGGTCTATCTGTACACATGCCTGCTAATTAACAAATGCCAGTATTACTAAACATACCTTCTCACTTTCTCTTTCTCTCTCTCCTTCCATATCAAAAAATAAAATACAAAATATTTCATCTGTGTGTGTGCAGGTTGCAAGTTGCAGGCAGTGTATGTTGCACTGTGAAAGAGTGCTATAACAGATCTTGGGTGTGACATGCAGCTGTCCTCACTCACCACCAGAACTAAAAAAGAAAACTTATGACTGATATCTCCATAAGTACACTACCAAACTAAATAACAAATGCCAGTATTACTAAACATATCTTCTCCCTTTCTCTTTCTCTCTCTCTCTCTCTCCTTCCATACCATATTGCTTATGCCTATAATAACACTGATAAAATAGCCATATTGCCTACTGTTAAATCTACTACCCAAATGTATCTCCCTATCTGTTTCTGAAATTGATGTCTACTAACATAAATGTTCTCTCTCCCTTATAGCATGTTCCAATCACTGATAAAAGTGGAACTATTGCTCCTCACCCCCACCACTCCGCATCTACGCACATGGACAGCTGAACTCTACCCACTCACTTTCTTCCTTTTCTTCCCTTTTCTCTCCCTACTAGTCAGGACCATCTCCGCTATGGGACGCTGCTGTAGTCTCTCCACCTGGTCTACCTGGAGAAAGCCTCGGCCAATCGCACCCACCGCCACTGCATTGCCGTACACCTACTCTACCCAATACCCTATGCTAGCATTTATATACAATATACATTATTGCCACCACTGAAATGTTTCTCTGTCCCTACATCCCTTACCCCTGTAACAGTAACCCTATTGGTACAGTAATCTGGTCTTGCCTGTATCATGTGTTTACCACCGGATGTCTGTATACTTCCTATGTCCAGCTACCAAATGCTGGCTGTGTATAACCCCTGTTGCTTCCTTTCCCTTTCTGCCACACAACCCTCCCCCTTCCCCCCTTCCCACCTTCCTGTCTCCACCCGGCCGACCTCAAGCAGATGGGTCCCCCCTTATGTGCCGTGGTTCTGCCTAAGGTTTCTTCCTGCCTAACAGTGAGTTTTTCCTTGCCCCTGTTGCCATTGTGCATGCACTAAGGGGGTTTAGGCTCTGGGCTCTGTTAAGCGCCTAGAGGCAATTGTATTGTTATGGCGCTATACAAATAAAATTGAATTGAATTGAATTGATCATGGCAGTACTGAAATTGTTATGGCATCATGCTATGAGCATGACATTAACCACAATGAGGAGGAGTAATAAAAGTGTGTGTGTGTTGGAAAAACAGTTCTCACACTTAATATATTAATTATAATAACTTCCTTTCATAGTCAGGGTTTCAAAGAAGTATATCTGACAATGTTGTGCAACTACAGAGTAAGTGCTTAATTGTTTACTAGAGAATTATAGGTGGGATCTGAAACTGTTCCTGAGTTCTTTCACTTGCACTTACTTCTCATTACATATCAATTTCTTGGAAACTGCAATTATCCCACTGAAATGAAGCTATGGATTATGTTACTGTTAATTTAAGTCTTTCTTCAATTAAATTCAATATTATTGATATGGCACCTGTGAGAAGGTGAAATTTTCTTCCCCTTCTCACTGTATAATGAGGAGTTTGGCCCTGGTGTGGGGTGGACTCCCCCACCACAATGGTTCGATCCGGGCTCCCCCACCATAGTGGCTGGACCCATGAGGCCAAATTGCTTCAATTGACTTCAGCTGGCCCCTATTTAAAGGGCGCCTCATGTTCATGGAGAAAGACTTTTCTGGAGATGGCCATGAGAGAACTTTGCAGAGAGCTTTTGAACAGAAAGAAGTGACAAGGCATTTGTGAGAAACCCATACCTGTTGTGAGGTGGAAGGGTAACTGTGTCTAGCTGTGTGGACACCTTGTGCCTTGTTTTGTTTGCTCTGCTGATCTGTGTTAAAGGGATAGTTCGGTTTTTAAGACATGAATCTGTATGGCTTCCCCGTCACCAGTGTCATGCAATCATGCATCACTCACCCCCGACAGCGTCCTGTGAGCAGAGTTCTTGTCCAGTTTTGGTCAAACCAAAAGTAGTCCGGCAGGTTTGCTAGACCCAGCAAAATAAAAAGTTTCTCTTCCCAAAACATTATGTGTTCAAAAGAGTGATATATTTGCATCCCATACCTGTTTGATTCTCGAAAGTTGATTCGCGAAAGTTTGATTCACCAAAGTTGCCTGAGAGAAACGTCCATCACAGGAAAACGATGCTTTATGTCAATTTTATCAAATGTTGTCTCAGTTTTCATCGTTTTCCTGTGATGGACGTTTCTCTCAGGCAACTTTGGTGAATCAAACTTTCGCGAATCAACTTTCGCGAATCAAACAGGTAGACTCTAGCTGTGAGGTTGCAGTATCGAGCGTATTGAAAATAGGGCCAAGTGATAACGAGGTGTGACTTTTTCCACTACAATGTTTTTGGGATGCAAATATATCACTCTTTTGAACACATAATGTTTTGGGAAGAGAAACTTTTTATTTTGCTGGGTCTAGCAAACCTGCCGGACTACTTTCGGTTTGACCAAAACTGGACGAGAACTCTGCTCACAGGACGCTGTCGGGGGTAAGTGATGCATGATTGCATGACACTGGTGACGGGGAAGCCATACAGATTCATGTCTTAAAAACCGAACTATCCCTTTAAGTACTAATGGTGCTTAGTAAGAATTAGACTATAGTTAACCTATGCGTAGTGAATTGTGCCTAGTGTGAGTCTGCGTAGTGAATTGTGAATTGTGCCTTGTGTGAGTCTGCATAGTGAATTGTGCCTAGTGTGAGTCTGCGTAGTGAATTGTGAATTGCGCCTTGTGTGAGTCTGCATAGTGAATTGTGCCTCATTTAAGTCTGTGTAGTGAATTGTACCTAGTATTGGTCTGCATAGTGAAATGTGCCTAGTTTAAGTCTACATAGTGAATTGTGCCTTGCCTAAGTCTGCGTGGTTAATTGTGCAATGGTCTATTTCTGCTAAGTGAAATTTGCCTAGCTTGATTCTGCAAATGAACATTCTGCCTAGATCAATGAAGCACTGTGAGTGCGTTTTGTATGTGATTTATGTTTGTTTATTTTGTGTGCAATGGTTTGGGGTTGATGTAGAGAATTCCCCCAGTAAATAAAACAGAAATATATTTTTATATGAAAGCCACCATCTCCTGCACCCTTCTTCCTAACTACACCACCCAGTCCAGTCGCGACCTCCCAAAACAACGTGGGGTGACCGCCCGGTCCCTCACAGCACCATATTACAAAAACCTCATGTAGCTGTAGTTCACTTTATATGGATTATGTTACAGTTCAATTCGGGTATTTTTTTAACCACAATGCTGTTACATTGTAGCATTGTTTCAGATAATTATAGATAATGCATTAAAGTGGTGAAAAACAGTACAAAGTTATGGAAAGTGTCGCTGCTGTGTTTTTCACTAATATGCACATAGATAGAGGATAGAGTGTGATAGAGGAAACTAAATGAAGAAATGGGACCGTAGAAAAAGGACACGTGAGGATGTGAAAGTTGGATATGAAGAACCAAAGTGTCTGGTGTGATGTCGGACAAGAAGGAGGAGATACGATGCTTAGGAAAACCCCCTGATCTGACAGAATAAATACAGGTATGTTTGCTTGACATCTTCACAGCCTCACACCGATATAACAGCTGATACAAACGGCAGATCACCACCCATTTCAACAATGAAGTCAGCAGCTTTCATCTCTCTTCTTGCCGTCATGCTCTTTGTAGTTGTGAGAGGTAAGGGATCCAGTCATTTGTTGGCCATGATGTTTTCCTACATGTGAAAAGGTTTTGTAATTTGTGGAATTGTAGTCACAGTGTAAAAAGGGACAGTGACACAACAACATTTTTGTCTCAGCTGGACATCCTGTAACAATGGTGGTCACGTTGATTTCCAGGGCAACGGGATTCTCAGGGCAGATGCCGGTGCCAGGATAAAGCGATCAACGTCATTCTTAGAGACCGAATCCAGCTGCTAGAGGTGTTCCCCCCTTCCACCTTATGCCCCAACATGGAAATCATGTAAGAACATTATGGTGTTATGTGTTATAATTAAATGCCTTGTTGAGTTTGATGTGTTATAACTTCACACCTTGTGGAGTTTAATGATGGTCTGTGTATCTGATGTGTACATCTATCTGTGTCCACAGTGTCACTCTCAAGGACAACAGAGGACAAAAGTGCCTGAATCCAGAAAGCAAATTGGCCAAGAATTACATCAAGAGAGCCATCAAAAAGAGGTAAAATAGTTCAGTTTTCGCTTTACCAATTTTGGCTTGTAGAAGAAAAACTTGAAGTGATACATATATTTATATGTATTCTTATCATATGTATATCATGATAACCTGTTTTTTTTGTTGTTTTGCAGGAGTGCAGAGTGAATTGCATTGGACAAGTCCACTGGGCCTCGTTTCCCGAACGCGCACTTAGCCTAAAAAGCACTTGAAATCGCTCGTAAGAGGATTCCTACGTTGCAGACGGGTTTCCCAACGCCACACTTAGCTTAAGTGTATCTTTCATTGAGAGGAATTCTACGTGTGGTCAGGACCAGTAGTAACTTCACACTTAGCGATGTAATCCACCAGGGGCGTCGTTCGACCGTCGTTCGGAAGAAACGGGAATTAAAAAAAAAAAACATGGCTACTTGAAGCGAGGAATATTTTGCATGAATAAAGCTATCTACACAACTTTTTATATGTTTATAATGACTCGGTTTGATCGGAAATGTGCTACGCGACCAATGCAGAGTATTTAGGTCTTGACTGAAGCTTTCAAACAGTAGTTTGATGGCACATTTAGCGCTTATGCCACCACTCCATTGGCTTATATGGTAGCTTCTAGCTAGATGGTTGTATATTATGTAGAAGAAATCCAAACGATGTTTCTGTGTATAGCACATCATGAGAATGTCATTGTTTCACCTGCCTATTCCCATCAAAATAGAAATAAAGAATATTGAGTATTTGAAAATAAAGATTAGGCTATACAAAACTAGTGCATTGCCCGTAGGAATTATGCATTCTGTAGTGTTAGCAGACGTAGGGCTGTTTGGTAGTGTAATGGCAAGACATATTTGCACTCCACATAGGTACAGGTTACACTGAAGTATTATTGTGATGCATGTTTCCTTTTCATTAAGAAATGTGTTAATGGTAGCCTTTTTGGAGAGTTACCAACAAATAAAGTTTGAGATTATGTAGTGGATGCAGTTGAATATACTGTAGATGTCAACGTTGCTGTCTAAACTATAAACTAAATGTCATAAAGAAAGACATTATTTAAAATGAAGTTATGGTTGAAATAGGATCACTTCTTTATTGTAAGGGTAAGTGTAGGGCAAGAATGGTCATGCAGTTGGACTCAAATGTAGGTTAATTTTATTGAATGTATGTAGCCTACTGTACTGTATGACTTTGATGATGCTAGCTTTGACAGCCCACTCTCAGACAGATCGTAATAAATGTCCTTACAATGGGAACACAGTTTAAATAGGCTTCTCTGCTGGAGATGGCGTTACTATCCCCGCCCCGAATTTAGTGCACATTGCACGTTCGATGCACGCATAGGCTAGCTAATTTCACAGCAATTAACGTAAACAGGTTAACCTGACGTAAACAGCTCCTAAGAGCTACTTAAGAACTCGTGCACGTTGCGCTCGTGCACCTGACTTTAAGTTGATGGTTGGGAAACGCACGTAAATACAAAGTGCTACTTAGTGTACGATGTCGCGAAAATCCACGTAGGCCGTTAAGATACATCGTTATCGGGAAACGAGGCCCTGATCTCTCTCCGGTCAGACAAAAGACAGCTATAACTTTATCCACATCAAGAACAGATCAGCAAGAATCCCAGTTGTTTAACAAGGATGTTATTTCAGAGTCTTTTTATAATTGAAAATGAAATTCTCATGTAATATACCTTTTTTGATGTGTTCCTGTCAAGTGTTTTGTGAAATGTTTTGTTTACTCGTGATGTTCATGAAGATATTTATACTGAATGTTTGGATCATTTATACATTGTTGAATTTTGTAATACATGTTGATTACGATGCTGTTGTAAATATGAGTAAAACAATAAATGTTTACTGAAAACAATGCGTCTGTTATACTGTCATTTTAGTTAAATGCAGGAAATGTTAAAGCAGCATAACGGATTAACGAGATGCTAGCGGAGAAAACTAGCGAAAACTCTTGAAATGTGCTCACTCTGACACTATGACAAACTATTTAGTCAACAACTGTCCTAACACAGTCAAACATTAAGCAAGTGCAACACAAGACAAAGCAAGACAGCAAAAAAGCTACTTACTAGTTCAGCATTCAGTCAACACCAGGCGGCTTCAGGTAAACCTACAGAACAGTCAAAAATCGTTCACTCCCAGACAGGAACTCATATGAATGCAATATTTCAAATATTGCATCCATGCACTCACACACATACACACACACTGGTTATCTGCATGGTAGATAGAGTGGGGGTATCAGGCTAGTTATGGCCCAGCCTTAGCCTTTGAAACCACAGCATCACCTCCAAGCCAAGGTCCTGCTTGTTATGAAGACCCACTTATCACACATACCCCATGTAGCTGTAGCCCCCCCCCCCCCCCCCTCTTTCTCTGTCTGTATCTCTTGGGCAAACACAAACATATATACATGCCTGTGTATATCTGCAAGCCCACTTGGATACGAGAATACACAGAAGCATACCCTGTAAGACTGACATGGGAAATTATGTCTGTGTATGACACTGCTGGTGCAAATGTCGTGTTGTGGGGTTACTCCCCAAAGAATATCCACCAGATCCACCAATACACAGGCAACACACAGATGGACTAGAGTTATCAAAAAGGTTTATTTAAACAAGCACACAATAAATACAGGACTGTAAATCGGTAGACAGATGTAATAGGGCACCACCGGCAGTTACTCCCCCAACCAACAGGCTAAAGCTAGAGCACCCAATTCTGCCCCTATGTATAAATATCAGTGCATATAAATATCTTGCAACCCACAGCAAGTTCAGGTGACACAACACAGCATTAAATGGCACATCACACGGTGGTGGTAAAGTACATAAAATCCACTTCAATTCATCAGAGCAACAATGTCATAACAATGAATTCCACACCAGAGTGGGGCAGGAAGGGCAATCAACCTATGCAAGACCACTTTAATATGAGAATACACAAAAGCATACCCTGTAAGATTGACATGGGAAATGATCTTTTTATGACACGGGGGCAGCCATATCCTGAGCCTACCCATATTAGATTGAAGGTGGAAATACAGCAGCTTTCTGCAGAAGGGCGATACTGCAGCAAGGTCACATATACACTCTTTCAGTGATACTGATGTTGGCGGGGAATAAAACAAATAAAATCCAACAAAATAAAGGGTAAGGGTTCTTTATTTGATATATTGTATAGAAAAGAAATTACATCAAATCTAAATCTTCCAGGATAACCCCACACTTACACAGGCTAACCCTATCCTCAAAACTGTGGCTAAACTAGCCGTATAGGAAAATAATAAATGAAAAGTAATTTTAAGCAGTACAAAACGGTAGTGGTGATACTGAGATTAGAAAAAGTACAGAAACATCATTAGTGCACCTTTAACATTAACTACATAGAACCAAAATATACACCAGTATGTCCGAATTAAATAATACCAAGACTAACATTCTCTCACACACGCACACATCTCTATTCTCAACAGGTGTGCTCACCGAATACCAGTATGGCTGTCTGCTAGGTGAAACATGACAAAATTCACTTTAAGATTTCTAGAAAAATGTATTTAATCATACACTAACTACATCACCTCATACTCTTCACTCTATAAACCAAACAGGATTGAATTTTACAAATTAAACTTACATTAAGCACTATTTACTTATGGCAGCGCAACTGGGCTAATCCACATGTTGACAGAATCCACAAACATTCTTTCCAAAACGAACTCATCCATTCATATAACTCATTTATACATACAATTGCATTACTATTCAAGTATTTTTAAACAAATGTCCTACTTACAAGCAATTTTAACAAAGTTTTCCATAATGTCTTTCACGCCAGCCACCTTCTCCAATGCACACATTCTCGCTCCGGTCCAAATTACCCAGAATTCAATTCAAATAACTAACTAACTAACGAAGGAAGTAGCCTACAACATGCTGTCAATGCAGTCCTCTGGCATTTAAAGGGAACATGTCCCATTACAACGGAGACGAAACGAACAACCTCAAAACATGACCCGGTTACACTGATGAAGTATATTAAGCACGCACACACATGTTAGTATCCCCTCTGTTAGCCAAGGGGAGATGGCCGCCATGTGTTTTCCTGTGTTTGTTTGTGATACTATGTGCTCCTGTGTTTGTTTGTAATGCTAGGTGGTTCTTGTTTTGTCCGAGACTCCGCCCTCACCGCCTACCACACCTGTTCAGTTTAATTAGCCTGTCATCCTGATTAGTTTCTCCTGCCTCTTATTTGCTTCCCACCAATTATCTGTTTCCCCCTTTGTTTTTGTTTTTTTGCCAGTTTGGTCAATGAAGAGAGACAGGAAATGAACTGGAGAAAGATTGGGAGTAGGATCGGGAAATGACTGCGAGTCGGATTTCGAACCTGGGTCCCGAACCCTAATGTGGGCGTTCAGACCCATTCATAGGCGAGGTGCTGTCGCTCACGCCACAGCTCCCCCCTCCTCCTTTGGTATTTAAGTGCAGTGTGTCTTGTGTACTCTGTCGGATCTTAAGTCAAATTCTGGTAAGAGATTGCAAGTCTAACCTAAAGTCTGGTGAGAGATTCGGAGCCCTGTCTGTGAATGTCTGTATAACTTCTCTGCCTCGTTTCTGTGAATACTGTGCCTGTGTGAGATACGTCTTGAATTTTTTGTGCTTTACCCTTTTTAAATTCCTAAGTTGGGATCTTCTGTGTTTTACCTTTTGGAATTTTGGATCTGTTGCGTGTTGGAGTTTTGACTGTTAAGTTTCAGTTTTGTAAAATAAATGCTAAGTTCTTGTTTGCATCTCGTCTGCACTTGGGACTTTTCCTGCAAAACCCTCTCTCACACACACACACACACACACACACACACACACACACACACACAGAATAATTAAATAATTTCACACTCACTAGCAATAATACTTTGATACTGATTACAAACAGCACTTAAAAAGGTAAGCCAATACATTGAACGAAGACTCCATGTCACATTTCATTTCATTTTTTAATTCCATTTAGTCTGACACCACTACTTCTCACCATGTTCACGTCACTTCACTTCCCAGGCTGCAATGCCCAACGAAAAATGTCTCACATTTAATATATAATTATAATGACTTCCTTTCATGTTAAGGATTTTGAAGAAGTGTACCTGACAGTGTTGTGTAACTACAGAGTAAGTGCTAAATAGTTTACTAGAGAATTATAGGTGGGATCTGAAACTGTTCCTGAGCTCTTTCACTTTCACTTCCCATTACACACCAATTTCCTGGAAACTGCAATTATTCCACTGAAATTAACCTGTGGATTATGTTACAGGTCATTTCAGCTATTTCTATTAAAAAAAGTTCAATTCAATTTTATTCATATAGCACCATATTACTCAAACCTCGTGTATCTTTAGTTATTCTCTCCCTCTCTCTTTTTTCCTATGGATTATGTTACAGTTCATTTCAGGTAATTTCATTAAAAAAGTTATGACTTATGGTTGTTTTTTAACCATAATGTTGTAAATTGTAGTATTGTTTCAGACTATTATAGTGAAAAACAGCAAAAAAAATTGTATGGAAAGTGTCACTGCTGTGTGTTTCACTGATATGCACAGATTACAGGAAACTAAATGAAGAATTGGGTCTGAAGAATAAAAGGGCAAGTGAAACTTGAAGTACCCGTCTTATGCAGTGGTGGTCCGTCAGGGCCAGCAAGGCCTTCTCTGCTGGCCTAAACACATTACAAATACATTTAATTTTAATATTTTCTTTTCATAAATATGTATTAAATTATTCCCCATAGTCCATTCTCTTCATTTCATATCTTCCAGCATTGTTTATTTATGTTAGAGCTTTCATCCAATCATATTTCAGCTATCATGTGTTGCCAGGCTCCGAGAAATCTTCCCAGAGGCCTTCAGAATTAACAGTGAGGGCGCCTGTAGTGTTGCCAGGCTCCAAGAAATCTTCCCTGAGGCCTGCTAGCTGGCCCAATGTCACCCACTCAAAATCTGATTGGTTATCACAACTGGCTGTTTCAGTTCATTTAAGTTGAATGAACTGAAACAGACAGTTGTGATAACATCTTGGTTATGAATATAACCTCGGTTCCCTGAGCAAAGGGACCAGATGTGACATTCGGGAAATGACACTTTCATTGACCAATCGAAGCACTTTCTATTCACGCCGAAAGGCCGAATTGCAACAAATCACCGCACTGAGCCCGCCCCCTCATGTCCCCATATATTGGGGGTGATTACGTCGCCCATCGTCTGAAGACTCAACAGTGTCGGCCAACATACATACGCACACGCCAACCCATTCGCCTTGCCCTCAGAGAGGTTCATGTGGCGGCGGCGGTGTGCCTTATATGGGGAATGAAGTCAATATAAGTGAAACAGGATCACCGATCCCCTGCTTATGAAACTTACACCCATCTGCGCCATTCGCCTTCAATTCATAAGGGGAGATGGTCACACAATTGATAAGCATATTCGCAGGCCGCATAGAATCACAGATCGCTCGCCTGTAATACGCTCTGCAGGAAACCAGGCTCCACCACATCCCGCTTGTAGTAATTAACAAAGGTGTGGCGAGAGCTCCAGCTTGCAGCTTTGCAAATGTCATCCACTGAAACGCCCTTAAACAGGGCCCAGGATGACGAAACCCCACGAGTAGAATGCGCACAAAGCTTCTCCGGGGGCTCCAATGACAAACTTGTATAAGACAAAGTGATAGCCTCCACCAGCCAACGGGAGAGGCTCGACTTTGCCAGAGGTTTGCCTTTGGCGCTTGCACCAAAGCATACGAATAACTGATCCGATTGCCTGAATGAACCAGTGCGCTCTACATAATGTGTAGAGCGCACACTGGACAGAGCTTATGCAAGCGCTCCTCCTCCACTGATGCGAAAGGAGGGGGCGAGAATATGGCCAACTCAATGACATGGTTACGGAACGGAGTTGTCACTATGCTGCGTTAGGCCGCAATGCTACCCTATCCCCGGCAATCGAAAACTGAATGCACGATGGGCTGACAGACAGCGCTTGCATGTCACCAACGCCCTTTGCTGACACCAGTGCCAGGAGCAGCGCAGTTTTTAAAGAAGCAAACTTTAAATTCACCGTTTCTAAGGGCTCGAACGGGGGACCCGTGAGCGCCCGTAACACCACTAGCAAATCCCAAGAGGGCAATAGGTGCCTGACAGGCACTCTAAGACGCCGTATCCCAGCCATAAAGCGCAAAGCCAATGGATGATTACCGGGAGATTTGCCATTAATGCCAACATGGCAGGCGGAAATGGCTGCTAAATATACTTTAATAGTAGAAGCCGCCTTTCCTTCATCAAACAATTGCTGTAAGAATCCTAGGATGATGCCCAGAGCGCAATCAATAGGGTCGTGCTGACGTGCAGCGCACCATCGCTCGAACATGCGCCACTTGAGCGCATACAGAGATCGGGTAGACGTTGCCAGAGCGCTCTGTATAGTATTCAACACTGAGTCCGACAGGCCTGATGCTAAGAGCCTGTTCCTCTCAGGAGCCAGGCCCTGAGCTGCCACAGCTCCGGTCTGGGGTGCCAGACCGTTCCGTGAGCTTGCGAGAGGAGATCTCTGCGCAGAGGGAGCTCCCACGGAGGCTGCACTGACAATCTGATTAAGTCCGCTAACCATGGCTGTTTGGGCCAATGGGGCGCTACTAATATCAGCTCTATGCCCTCCTTCTCCACTCCGCAGACTACCTGATGTAGAAGAGGGATCGGAGGAAATGCGTAAAGACGCATGTTGGGCCGTTGCTGGCTCAGCGCGTCCACGCCTAATGGAGGGTTGTCGCCTCCCAGCAAAAACCACAGAGGGCAGCAGGTGTTTTCTCTGTTTGCAAACAGGTCTACCTGCGCCCTGTAAAATCGTAGCCAAATCTGGTCGACCACCTGACGTTGGAGGCACCAGTCAATCGTCGTGGAAGCAGGCGAGAGGTAACCTGCCACGGTATCCTCCACTGGTGGGAAGGAAAGGTACCCCTTTTCCTTAGCACGGTCCAGCTGGAGGTACACCGCAAACCCCGGAACCGGAGCACGCCCTGAGTAGGGCGCAGCCCATGAGGTTTCCAGCTCCTCGTGAACATCCTCGAAGAAGGGAATACCCGAGGTAGCTGGCGGGGCTGGACTCCCGGTCCAGCCAAGCAGAACGCACGGTGGGTGGGGGAGGGAGGGGGAGACCAAGCCGGCTCGTCGCCCTCCTCGCTACCTTGTGTAGCTGGTGGCCCAGGTTCCGGGAAAACCATGTCTGTGTCCTCGTCCGAGTCATCCAGCAGACTCTCTCCTCCGGCGTCAACGTCCAGCTCGCCGAGCTTTACGTCGAGCTCGGACAGCGGCTCAGCGGCCACCGCATTCACCGCGACTGTGGCCACCGAGCGTGCAGGGCAAGAGCAGGAGGACCCAGCGACTTCCCGAAGGAAACCGCCTGGCCCGCTGCCGCTCCCAGGGCGAGGGGAGCCTCGCCCGACCGAAGACACCACCCCGGACGGCACGGGCTGCACCCCCGGACGGAAGTCCTCTATCTCCCATAGAGCGAGGCTCCTCGTGACTCGTGCCGTCGTCATTGCGCCACAGAGCCCGGAGGGATGTCCCCAGACAACGTCACCTCCGCGTGTGGTCTGCCCAGGCAGAGCGCACAGCGGCGATGTCGGTCTCCCTTCTCGCGGGGATGACCACAGTCTGGGCAGAGTTTGGCCATCATTAATCTGAAAAGAGACACAAATTAGCAAGAGCTATAACAACGTGGTACGTTGTAAGCAGTAGTGAAACGGCAAGTCGAGGACGTGCGTGGTGACCAGCTAGATAGCAGCTTGCTTAAAGCGTAGAATATCCTTGTAGCACTAAGAGCTAGTAAGGGAATTAATCCGCAACTCACCAACTCGAAAGAGTAATTAGCACACAAAAACCAAAGGATACGCAAAGCGTGTAGAAGGTTTTCTGACGGTCCGTAGCCTCAAAGGTGAAGAAGTCAAAAGAGGATGGGCGACGTAATCACCCCCAATATATGGGGACCTGAGGGGGCGGGCTCAGTGCGGTGATTTGTCGCAATTCGGCCTTCCGGCGTGAATAGAAAGTGCTTCGATTGGTCAATGAAAGTGTCATTTCCCGAATGTCACATACAGTCCAGACTGCGATAGGGAACCAATCAGATTTCGAGTTGGCGACATTGGGCCAGCTAGCAGGCCTTGCGTTGAACGTGACACGTAAACGTCCTTTAATTGGATACTGAGGCAGACTGATGCAGTGCCTTAGTGCTCAGTTTAGTTGGCGAATGCGAAAACGTACACATAGCGAAAACGTACCTTTGTGTCAATGCTTATTATGCTAGTTGTTTCAATTGGTAAGACTAAATATAATTACATTAACCAACTCAAATAAACTAGTTTACCCCAACTTGATAATTCCAGTTTTTGATACAATTACAACGCCATTTTCAAGACGGAACTTTCAAGAAAAACTGGATATCGTGAGGATCGGGTAGGTTTAATGAAACTGCTTTGCAGGTGGGACAATACGATGTTTAGTGGACAAACTTGTTAAAGCTCACATAGGTTACTTTCGGTGGACTTAATAAAACTTTGTAGACTAATCCCTGAAAATCGCCTTTTATTTTTAAGTTGTGACAGTAATATCCGAGAGATCATATAACTGAGAGTTTACTACTCTTAATGTATTGTTAATACAGGTGTATTGTTTTTAAATGCTCCGGAAATATTAATAGTCTGTTGTACTCGACTATGTTAAGGTGATGCAATGCTCACTTATACTGCCTTTCTGTATAAATATATGGTTCGAGAGCCATGGCGTCATAATGATGGTATTACTGTAAGAGGTGGATTCACTCAGTTTAACTGTCGTGTAGGACATCGCTGAAGGCCTAGTCGTAAAATGCACGGACCGCCACTGGTCTTATGTGATGCAGGACAAGAAGACGGTGATGCAATGCTTAGGGAACCCCCCAGATCTGACAGAATTAATACAGGCATGTTTGCCACTGTTTGACATCTTCACAGCCTCACACCAACAGCAGCAGATACAGACGGCAGATCATCACCCATTTCAACAATGAAGTCAGCAGCTCTCATCTCTCTTCTTGCCGTCATGCTCTTTGTAGGTGTGAGAGGTAAGGGATCCAATCATTTGTTGGCCATGATGTTTTCATACATGTGAACCGGCTGTACAATGTTATCTTATGGGGCATGCATCCACAGCAAAAGTAAGTCACTTATATCCTCCACTGACAGGCTCATGATGTAATCATAAGTGTCTGACTACATGGAAAGGATCCCTACAGAGATAAACCCGTGTCTGCTTACCTCAATGACTATAAAGGAGCTGTAGAAAATGACGGGAAAAAAAACTTGAAAATCAAACCAAAGATCCTCCTTCACAGTATGACATGCGTTGTCTGGAGCCCACAAATGCTTAACACAACAAAATGACTGCCCAAGCATAGAACCTGAGCAGCAGGATACAACAACAACACAAAGCTGACTCTGTGTGCGTTTCACTGCGATTTTCCAGCAGGCACCTTCCTTCATCAGTGTTTTGTTGAATTAGGCCCACAACACCTTCTTAAGGCTCATCAGCTGTGTCTGAAGTCCAAGACCAACCATCCTCTATACCAGGCACGTGCACAGACATTTTGGGGGGCAGGTGCTCAAAAAAAAAAAGGGCACCCATCACCAAAATTTTTAATGAAATTAAATCTCTCTCGCTCTCTGGCTTCCACTCCCTTAACGTCTGATACATCAAATGATGTCTTGGGTGCCTTTTTTCTGTAATTGGTCCACCTCACCATGCTTGTGCATCAAATCTGAACTTGGGGAATACTCCAGCCACCCATTTTTAGAAAACCAATGCTTTTGGAATGACCGCCCTTCATAATTTTTTGGGAGGAAAAATTCTGGTTGTCGTTGTAAAACAGGCAAAACGAAGAGATACATAAATATCACGTTAAACAATGAGGGACAAGGATAGCATGACCCCGAGAGCTAGCATAGTTTACCTGCTATTTTCTAGCTGTGAATTCTCGTGACATTTATAAAACAAACATTCAACATACTCTCGAAATTGTTTAAACGGCATTTATACAACACAAAATATGCACTTTCAGACAAATAATGTCATTAAACCTGACAAACGTCAGTAAACAGCTGGACAATGCTTTGAAATCAAGTTAGTTGTCTGTTTATTTTTTTAAGGAAACGTCGGACCAGTCCGGTTTTCAGACGTATTGTTTTCAGCGGCACTATTGTTGTTAATTTATACAACGTCGGGGGATTGCACAAACACCGTCATTACCTGTTTGTCTGATGCAGGTCAGTGAAGAAGTAGGCTGAACCTGTTGGCCTGCCGCTCAACATTGATGTGGGGGATGAGGAGAGAGGGGCGCGGAGGGGGCTTGTGAGCACCGCAGATCATAGGCAAAGAATACTTATTCTATGTCTATGCCGCGGAGCATGTCGGGGCGAAATTCTCACAAGAACTCCAAATAAATGCCCCCTCAGGTATCAAAACACATTTGGGGAAATTGATGACGAGAGACTAATTTGTATTCTAGAAATATTGATGATTGAAAAAAAATTGGTCTCCAGAAAAAAAGGGCACTTTTTCTCAACCAGGGCACAAGGGCTGGTGCTTGAGCACCAGTAGGGGTCTATCTGTGCACGTGCCTGCTCTATACTCATGATTGGTTAGAACACGTAAGACTACCAGAGACAACAACAGATACACCTCAAGATACACCCCAACAACATTTCACATATTTCAGTTTTAGTTCAGCTTTAATCATGACCCCAAGTAGTTTGTGAGCTTCTCAGCCCCAACCACTTCTTCACTTTTTCAGCAGTCTCAGACAACTCTTTTGAGTGACCATCCTTGAAAACCGAAATCCAACAGGCATGTTGTGGTTAATTTTTCTACATAACCTCTAACACCTATTTCCACTGATCTTTTGTGAGCTTGTCAACTCCTTTGCTTTGCTTCCGCTACCAGTTCTGCATACTTTAGCTTCTGCCTTTCAAATGCTCCCTCAATCCTGATATTGCCGATAAATTAATGGAGAAGCTCAGGCAAAAAGGTAAGGCAACAGTTTTTGAAATCCAGTTTTACCATGTGAAAAATCAATAGAAATCAATAGAAGATAACTTAGTGACTCATAAGAGAGAATGTAAAACCATTCACAGCCTGCAACTGTCTTAAATGGTAAATACAATGTGCTGTTTACTTTTTTTCACAAGAAAGCAAAAAAGCTGCTCCAACTGTCATTCCAGAGTTTAATGAAAAATCTCTCTCTCCAAGACAGGAATTCATATGAATGCAATATTGCATACTCTGTCTGTCTCTCTTGACACCACTACTTCTCACCATGTTCACGTCACTTTCACTTCCCAGGCTGCAATGCAGAGGAAAATCTCACATTTAATTTTATAATTATAATAAGTTCCTTTCATGGTAAGGATTTTGCAGAAGTGTATCTGACATTGTTGTGTAACTACATAGTAAGTGCTTAATAGTTTACTAGAGAATTATAGGTGGGATCTGAAACTGTTCATGAGCTTTCACTTTTTACTTCCTATTACACACCAACTTCCTGAAACTGCAATTATTCCATTGACATGAACCTATGGATTATGTTACAGGTCATTTTAGCTATTTCTATTAAAAAAGTTCAATTCAATTTTATTCATATAGCACCATATTACACAAACCTCATGTATCTTTAATTCCTCCCTCCCTCTCCTTTCCTATGGATTATGTTACAGTTCATTTCAGGTAATTTCATTTAAAAAGTTATGACTTTTGGTTGTTTTTTAAACACAATGTTGTAACATTGTAGTATTGTTTCAGACTATTATAGTGAAAAACAGCAAAAAAAATTGTATGGAAAGTGTCACTGCTGTGTGTTTCACTGATATGCACAGATTACAGGAAACTAAATGAAGAATTGGGGCAGAAGAAAAAAAGGACAAGTGAAACTTGAAGTACCCGTCTTGTGTGATGCAGGACAAGAAGAATGTGATGCAATGCTTAGGGAAACCCCCTGATCTGACAGAATAAATACAGGCATGTTTGCCACTGATTGACATCTTCACAGCCTCACACCGATACAACAGCTGATACAGACGGCAGATCATCACCCATTTCAACAATGAAGTCAGCAGCTTTCATCTCTCTTCTTGCCGTCATGCTCTTTGTAGTTGTGAGAGGTAAGGGATCCAGTCATTTGTTGGCCATGATGTTTTCATACATGTGAAAAGGTTTTGTAATTTGTGAAATTGTAGTCTCAGTGTAAAAAGGGACAGTGATACATCATTATTGTCTCAGCTGGACATCCTGTAACAATGGTGGTCACGTTGATTTCCAGGGCAACGGGATTCTCAGGGCAGATGCCGGTGCCAGGATAAAGGGGCTGACGTTATTCTTCTAAAACGAATCCAGCGGCTAGAGGTGTTCCCCCCTTCCACCTTATGCCCCAACATGGAAATCATGTAAGCATGTTATGGTGTTATGTTTTATAAGTTAATGCCTTGTTGAGTTTGATGTCTTATAACTTCATGCTTTGTGGAGTTTAATAATGGTCTGTGTATCTGATGTTTACATCTATCTGTGTCCACAGTGTCACTCTCAAGGACAACAGAGGACAAAAGTGCCTGAATCCAGAAAGCAAATTGGCCAAGAATTACATCAAGAGAGCCATCAAAAAGAGGTAAAGTAGTTCCGTTTTCGCTATACCAATTTTGGCTCGTAGAAGAAAAATCAATGACTTGAAGTGATATATGTATGTTTTTTAATCATATGTATATAATGATTACCTGTTTTTTTTTGTTGTTTTGCAGAAGTGCAGAGTAAATTGCATTGGACAAGTCCACTGATCTCTCTCCGAGGTCAAACAAAAGACAGCTATTACTTTATCCACATCAAGAACTAATCAGCAAGAAGTCCTTTTACGTTTGAAAATAAAATTCACTTAATTCGTGTAATATGCTTTTTTAGGGTGTGTTCCTGTCAAGTCTTAATTGAAAATGCATTGTTTACATGTGATGTTTATAAAGATATTTATACTGAATATTGAGATAATTTATACAATGTTGAATTTTGTGATACATGTTGGTTACGATTCTGTTGTAAATATGAATTAGACAATAAAAGTTTACTGAGAACAATGTGTCTGAAATAGTGTCATTTTAGTTATATGCGGCAAAAGATGTTCAAGGGGAAACTTTGGGATCTTTACAACTGGTTCTATTTTCACATCTTTTGGTGTCCAAATTTTATGAGGGACAAAAATGATCTAAAATCAGTCCAGTATTGAGTTAGAATACTATAACTGGCTATACAATGTTATTCCATGGGACATTTGTAACCTAGTGGCATTTAGGTCTTGGCTCTGGTTTGCGACTACGCTACCTGGTGACTTTCACACCAAGATATAGTTTAAGTGTAATTGTACCTTCTGACAGAGACAAGCGGGCTCACGCCCAGGTATGTTCTAGTGACGACAGAGACGTGGTATTTCAAAGAGAAAAATAATATTTATTAATACATGGCTACATGACATTAAAATATGGCAAGAGAGGGAGTAATGGCTGCCTCCAGGTTGGTAGGGGGCATAGGTAGCAGCTGCTGCAGGGGTTTACATGGGGAAGCACACAAAACACATAGGCACAGGCACTGCAAACAAGTATCACTGTCACGACGGCTGAGGCCGAGTAAAATAGGTTTGGAACCAAAAGCAGGCAAAGGCAACAAAGTCTCTTCAAAGGATAGATTTAATAAACCTTTTAGCAGTATGAATGTCTTTCAAAAACAGAGGCAGGGGATCCAACAGAAAAAAAACAGCAAAGCTCAGAAGATATAAAACATGGGGATTTCAATGAGGCAAGGCAGGCAGCAAAAGACAGAAACATAAAACTCACAGGCCAGGCCAGGGCAAGATGCACAGTCCAAAAAACCCACAAAGGGTTAAATCCAAAATTCAAAGGAATCCAGGTAAAACAGACGGACAGAAGGAATGCAACACGAAGAGGAGGCAAGAGAGTTCTCCAGGCAGGGTCCAGGCAAGCGAAAAGATAATTCAGCACTGAATGCTCTTCAGAGCACGGTTTAACTCAGGCACTGACGAGGTCCAATTAGTTACAGGTGTGTGACCAGGCACAGGGAAGAGATGAGGTCCAATTAGCCACAGGTGTGTTAGACCAGGCACCTAGAAGAGTTACAGCTCACTCACATTGATGCGTTGGAATGCGTTGATGCGTCAGGGTTAACGCATCCCCATTCACTTTGAATGGGGTGACGTCATCCTTTGCCGAACTGAATTGTGGCTCCGTTTGGTTCGCGTGCGTTGCGTTTCATGCTTTGCGTGCGGCAAGAGTTGAAGAAGGTTGAACTTTCGAGAGGCAATGCATGCGTCAGCCAATCATATTGCCTTTCATGCATAACTGACAGCACAGGCGCTAGCCAATCATATCCCGTATATGCTCACGTCTACAGAGCGGTAAACTCAACAAAAAAAAATGGCTGCCAAACTCCGTAGATGGTCGTATTTGTACCTACAAGTTGATTGTTTGACTTTTTTTTGGTTAGATTCTTTAAAAGTTACCGAGAAATAGACACTGTACAATGTAAATAACCCTTTATTGTAACTGAAAAATACGTATCATAGGATTTGCGAGGTGTCTGAGCACCCTATCTAATGATAGCATGTATACTACTCACAGGGTAAAAGCTTGCTAGTGACGTGATTGGTTTGTTGACCTGTCAATCTCACTATAACGTCTCCGGTATCAACAGAACCCCACGTGCCAGACTCCTCCTCCGCCTTCCGTTGGAACAACGCAGATCATGACTATCACAGCAAAATGGTGAGGTGCACGTTACCAATCAAAAGGACATGCAGTGCGCGAAGAAAGAGGACTCAGATCCAGCAGACAGCTACCACACTCTGGAGAGGAAAGGGGAATAGGAGTTGGGGTTAAGCCTAACTGGCTAAAACCAGGCAGAGTTCTAGCTTGGGAAAGCTTACTCCAACTAGGGAAACAATGCTGAGGCAGCCAATACAGCACCAATCACTTCAGCACCACATGGAGGAGAGGGGTCAATAATAAAAGTAATAAAAAGCAGCTGGCTAAACCTAGCTCACACCTAGGGTTAGGCGAAGTCAACCAAACAAATACAAAAGCAAACAATATAAAACAACGGCATCAAAAGCTGAAATCACCCTAACTTCATAACAGGCAAAGCAACAGTGGCAAATCTTTCTTTATGTATATGCATCACTGACAGGACATACTGAAAATAAGCCTCAAGGCATCTCCCAACCAACACCTCAACCAGTCTTCAGTTTATAACATCGGCTTGGTGTCTAACCCAGACCTTCGGTAGCGGACAGGCATACTACCCGGAAGCGTTTGGGTGATCGGTAAACACCTTAGGCAACAATAGCACACAGAGCAAGAATGCAGTAACCCAGACACCTCTAATATTCTTCTTCTTCTTCTTCTTCTTTTTTGACTGGCGGTTGACAATGACTTCAGTGTATTACCGCCACCGCTAGACTGGAGTGTGGAACAGCAGCTGCCTCTTTTAAGCAACAAAACAAAACAAAACAATTAAATGCGTCTAATTAGACCTGAGTCTTTCAAAAAAGTAAACAAAAAAGATAAAACCTTTCCATTGCTCCTTTGTAGAATATTTTTTAAACTGAGTGTTATGCCGTTCGCCTCTAGCTGTACAATCAACGCCTGTCTCTCTTGCTGATATTTCCTGCATTATAACAGGGCATGCTCTACAGTTTCTGAGCTTCCATTACAGACTTTGCAATTATCATCAGCATGCCTGTTCATTCTTGCCAGAGTACTGTTCAGCCTGCTGTGCCCCATCCTCAGCCTGGCCAACACCACTTCCTTTCGCCTTGTACCCCCATCTCCCACAATTTTGCTGACTTCAGGCTGAATGTTGAATAGATGTCTCCCAGTAGGCCCATTCTCCCAAAGCTGCTGCCATTTCCCATTAACTCTGGCTTTAATTATGCCTTTGATCTCCGCCTTGCTATACTTTATGTCCGCGTCTATTTGCTCCTTTCATGCTGCCTTTTTGGCATACTTGTCTGCCAGCTCGTTCCCCTCCACCCCTATATGAGCAGGAACCCATAAAAATGACAGTTTAACACCTGCCTTAAGCAATGCACTTCCCAGCTGTAGGATTTCGATTAAAATATCTTTTCTGGAAGTGGAGTGCGAGAACTGAATGCTTTCCAGGGCTGAACTTGAGTCTGATGCAATGACAATTTGTCTGTGTCTCATGTCATTACCCTCTACCCAGAGCAGGGCAAACCATATGGCTACCAGTTCAGCTGTATACACCGCCAGGTCGTCTGTCAGTCTCTTAGATATGGCTAACCCTAGTTCAGGGACCACATGCGCCACTCCCACCTTTTTGTCTTTCCCCTTTGAGGCATCAGTGTACAACACCATACTCTGTTTGTAGTGTTCTGCTGTGTACTCCTTTACTCTCCATTTGTCCACCTCATTCTCTTGTCTTTCCTCAAGCAGTCTAAAGTCCACTCTTAACTCTTCTAATGTCCAGGGGGGGACTGTTGGGTAAGACACTGTAGGGGCAATATCCAGGGCACTTAACTCCATACTCTCAACCATGTCCTTGACAGTCCACCCAAAGCTCCTCCCTCCCGCTTGAAGTCGCTCTTGACACTGAGTGAGGACTGTCTGTGCTATGTGGCTCTCATCATGACCCCTGAGATTCACCCAGTATACCAGGGACCTCTAATATTCTACCTGGTGAGCTGGTTTTATATAAGCCGCACTTTGGCTAATGAATGAACAGCCACAAAGTATTACTCAGGGGTGTGGCCAAGCAGGACCCAAGAGTTACGTGGCTGCTGGAAAACAGCACCGTAATTCTGCCGGTTACACATGCATCCACAGCAAAAGTAAATCACTTATATCCTCCACTGACAGGTTCATGATGTGATCATAAGTGTCTGACTACATAGAAAGGATCCCTACAGAGATGAACCTGTGTCTGCTTACCTCAATAACTATAAAGAAAGAGTTGAAAACAACTGAAAAAACTGAAACTCAAACTAAAGGTCCTCTTTGACAGTACGACATGTGCTGTCTTGGAGCCGACAAATGCTTAACACCACTAAATGATTGCCCAAGCATAGAACCTGAGCAGCAGGGTACAACATCAACACAAACATACCTTAATGAGGATTTCACTGGGATTTTCAAGCAGGCACCTCCCTTCATCAGGTTTTTTTTTAATTAGGCCCTAAAAACCTTAATAAGGCTAATCAGCCATGTCTGGTGTCCAAGACCAACCACCCTCTATACTCATGATGGGTTAGAACACATGACACTAAGAGAGACAACAACAGATACACCTCAAGACACACCCAACAAGATTTCACATATTTTAGTTTTAGTTCAGTTTTAATCATGACCCCAAGTAGTTTGCGAGCTTCTCAGACCCACCCACTGCTTCACTTTTTTTTCAACAGTCTCAGACAACTTGTTTGAGTGACTATCCTTGAAAACCAAAATCCAACCGACGTGTTTTGGTTAATTTTGCTACATAACCACTCACAGCTATCTCCACTGGTCTTTTGTGAGCTTGTCAACCGTATTGCTTCGCTTCCGCTACCAGTTCTGCATACTTTAGCTTCTGCCTTTCAAATGCTCCCTCAATCCTGATATTGCCGATAAATTCATGGAGAAGCTCAGGCAAAAAGGTAAGGCAACAGTTTTTGAAATCCAGTTTTACGATGTGAAAAATCAATAGAAATCAATAGAAGATAACTTAGTGACTCATAAGAGAGAATGTAAAACCATTCACAGCCTACAACTGTCTTCAATTGAAAATGAAATGCTGATTATTTACCCTATTTTTTCCACGAGAGAGCAAAAAAAGCTGATACAACTGTCATTCCATAGTTAAATGAAAAATCTTTCTCTCCCAGACAGGCACTCATATGAACACACACACACATACTGGTTCTCTGTATGATGGAGAAAGTTGGGGTATCGGGCTCGTTATGGCCGGGCCTTCAGTAGAGCCTTTGATACCACAGCATCACCTCCAAGCCAAGGTCCTGCTTATTATGAAAATCCACTTATCATCACACACACCTCATGTAGCTGTAGTGCACCTCTCTTTCTCTCTTGGGAAAACACACACATGTATAGGCTGCTATATACATATATGTGTATATGTGCAAGCTCACTTGGATATCAAAATACACAGAAGCATAACCTGTAAGAATGACATGGGACATTATGTCTGTGTATGACACTGCTGATGCATACAAGAATAATTTGCACTATTCACACTCAATAGCACTAATACTCATAGAAAGTGATTCAAAACAGCACTGAAAAAGGTTAGTCAATAAATTGACAGAAGTCCAATGTCACATCTCATTTCATTTTCTAATTCCATTCAGCCTGACACCACTACTTCTCACCATGTTCACGTCACTTTCACTTCCCAGGCTGCAATGCCCGAGGAAATGGGTCTCACATTTAATATATAATTATAATAAGTTCCTTTCATGGTAAGGATTTTGCAGAAGTGTACCTGACAGTGTTGTGTAACTACAGAGTAAGTGCTAAATAGTTTACTAGAGAATTATAGGTGGGATCTGAAACTGTTCCTGAGCTCTTTCACTTTCACTTCCCATTACACACAAACTTCCTGGAAACTGAAATTATTCCACTGAAATTAACCTGTGGATTATGTTACAGGTCATTTCAGCTATTTCTATTAAAAATAGTTAAATTCAATTGTATTCATATAGCACCATATTACTCAAACCTCATGTATCTTTAGTTCCTCTCTCCCTCTCTTTTTTCCTATGGATTCTGTTACAGTTCATTTCAGGTAATTTTATTTGAAAAGTTATGACTTATGGTTGTTTTTTAACCATAATGTTGTTACATTGTAGTATTGTTTCAGATTATTATAGTGAAAAACAGCAAAAAATGTATGGAAAGTGTCACTGCTGTGTGTTTCACTGATATGCACAGATTACAGGAAACTAAATGAAGAATTGGGTCTGAAGAAAAAAAGGACAAGTGAAACTTGAAGTACCCGTCTTGTGTGATGCAGGACAAGAAGAAGGTGATGCAATGCTTAGGGAAACCCCCTGATCTGACAGAATAAATACAGGCATGTTTGCCACTGTTTGACATCTTCACAGCCTCACACCGATACAACAGCTGATACAGACGGCAGATTATCACCCATTTCAACAATGAAGTCAGCAGCTCTCATCTCTCTTCTTGCCGTCATGCTCTGTGTAGTTGTGAGAGGTAAGGGATCCAGTATTTGTTGGCCATGTTGTTTTCATACATGTGAGAAGGTTTTGTAATTTGTGAAATTGTAGCCACAGTGTAAAAAGGGACAGTGACACAACAACATTATTGTCTCAGCTGGACATACTGTAACAATGGTGGTCACATTGATTTCCAGGGCAACGGGATTCTCAGGGCAGATGCCGGTGCCAGGATAAAGGGGCCAACCGCATTCTTCCAGACCGAATCCAGCTGCTAGAGGTGTTCCCCCCTTCCACCTTATGCCCCAACATGGAAATCATGTAAGAACATTATGGTGTTATGCGTTATAATGAAATGCCTTGTTGAGTTTGATGTGTTATAACTTCACACCTTGTGGAGTTTAATGATGGTCTGTGTATCTGATGTTTACATCTATCTGTGTCCACAGTGTCACTCTCAAGGACAACAGAGGACAAAAGTGCCTGAATCCAGAAAGCAAATTGGCCAAGAATTACATCAAGAGAGCCATCAAAAAGAGGTAAAGTAGTTCCGTTTTCGCTATACCAGTTTTGGCTCGTAGAAGAAAAATCAATGACTTGAAGTGATATATATATAAATATATGTATTCTAATCATGTATATCATGATAACCTGTTTTTTTGTTGTTTTGCAGGAGTGCAGAGTGAATTGCATTGGACAAGTCCACCGATCTCTGTCCGAGCTCAGACAAAAGACAGCTATTACTTTATCCACATCAAGAACATATCAGCAAGAACCCCAGTTATTTAACAAAGATGTTATTTCAGAGTCTTTTTATAATTGAAAATGAAATTCACATGTAATATACCTTTTTTGGTGTGTTCCTGTCAAGTTTTTTGTGAAATATTTTGTTTACTCGTGATGTTCATGAAGATATTTATGCTGAATGTTGAAATAATTTATACATTGTAGAATTTTGTTATACATGTTGATTACGATTCTGTTGTAAATATGAATTAAACAATAAATGTTCACTGAAAACAATGCGTCTGTTATACTGTCATTTTAGTTATATGCAGGAAAAGATGTTAAAGCAGCATAACGGATTAATTGCGAATCGCTAACGAGATGCTAGCGGAGAAAACTAGCGAAAACTCTTGAAATGTGCTCACTCTGACACTATGACAAACTAGTTAGTCAACAACTGTCCTAACACAGTCAAACATTAAGCACGTGCAACACAAGAGAAAGCAAGACAGCAAAAAAAGCTACTTACTAGTTCAGCATTCAGTAAAAACCGGGCGGCTTCAGGCAAACCTACGGACCTACTGTATGCCTACGGACCCTGGTATGGCAATGGCACAGAGGCGATTCTTCATATTAAAAGTCATGGTAGCAGCCCAATTTTTTTAAGCTGTTATTTTAAGGTAAACCTGCTTATCCTCACCCTAATTCTGAAGTAGAATTACTCTGTGTGCATTTCGCTGCGATTTTCAAGCAGGCACCTTCCTTCCAGAGGCGGTCTTAACATAGAGGCATAGGTAGGCGGCTGCTTGGGGCCCCCTACTAGTGGTCCTTGTAGGGGGGTCCCCAACCAACGACAAAAAGAAAAAGCCCCTTATCATCATGAACGCTTCAAAACCATTGTGCATTGTATTAGTATTCTTAAGAAATACGTTGAAACTGAGAAGTAGTAGTTAAAATGTCCAGTTCATGGTTATTTGTTGTGTCCCTACACCCCCTACTTTCACAATGAAATGGACTAGTCCGTAATGGTGCGCAGCAAGAAAGATAAACATAGAGTAGGTGGGTTTCCAACCCATGTTTAAATGCGCATTTTCTCTATGCATATGCAGTTGCTGTTATATACTAGTATCATATATATATGGTTCTGTGTGTTGTTTCCCCTCATTGCCCATGGACACCTAGTTTATTGTTGGCTAGCCGATTAAATCGATTTTCGTGCAAACTTTAACGGTATATTGTTTACCGGTCGTTGCGGTCTTTTGTGAGCTTGTCAACCGTATTGCTTCACTTCCGCTACCAGTTCCGCATACTTTAGCTTCTGCCTTTCAAATGCTCTCTCAATCCTGATATTGCCGATAAATTCATGGAGAAGCTCAGGCAAAAAGGTAAGGCCTGTCTTAAATTGAAAATTAAATATGCTGATTATTTACCCTATGTTTTCCACGAGAGAGCAAAAAAAGCTGATGCAACTGTTATTCCAGAGTTTAATGAAAAATCTTTCTCTCCCAGACAGGAAATCATATGAATGCAATATTTCTTTCCCACTTGCATTCTGTCTTACAAACACGCATGCACGCACAAACACACACACACACACACACACACACACACACACACACACACACACACACACACACACACACACACACACACACACACACACACACACACACACACACACACACACACACACACACACACACACACACACACACACACAATCATACATTACATCCATGCACTCACACACACACACACACACACATATACTGCTTCTTTG
This sequence comes from Sprattus sprattus, assembly GCF_963457725.1. Taxonomy (NCBI): domain Eukaryota; kingdom Metazoa; phylum Chordata; class Actinopteri; order Clupeiformes; family Clupeidae; genus Sprattus; species Sprattus sprattus. The sequence goes on from NC_137913.1 coordinate 24,683,291, forward strand.
TATGATGGAGAAAGTTGGGGCATCAGGCTAGTTATGGCCCAGCCTTCAGTAGAGCCTTTGACACCACAGCATCACCTCCAAGCCAAGGTCCTGCTTATTATGAAAATCCACTTATCATCACACACACCTCATGTAGCTGTAGTGCACCTCTCTTTCTCTCTTGGGAAAACACACACATGTATAGGCTGCTATATACATATATGTGTATATGTGCAAGCTCACTTGGATATCAAAATACACAGAAGCATAACCTGTAAGAATGACATGGGACATTATGTCTGTGTATGACACTGCTGATGCATACAAGAATAATTTGCACTATTCACACTCAATAGCACTAATACTCATAGAAAGTGATTCAAAACAGCACTGAAAAAGGTTAGTCAATAAATTGACAGAAGTCCAATGTCACATCTCATTTCATTTTCTAATTCCATTCAGCCTGACACCACTACTTCTCACCATGTTCACGTCACTTTCACTTCCCAGGCTGCAATGCCCGAGGAAATGGGTCTCACATTTAATATATAATTATAATAAGTTCCTTTCATGGTAAGGATTTTGCAGAAGTGTACCTGACAGTGTTGTGTAACTACAGAGTAAGTGCTAAATAGTTTACTAGAGAATTATAGGTGGGATTTGAAACTGTTCCTGAGCTCTTTCACTTTCACTTCCCATTACACACCAATTTCCTGGAAACTGCAATTATTCCACTGAAATTAACCTGTGGATTATGTGACAGGTCATTTCAGCTATTTCTATTAAAAATAGTTAAATTTAATTGTATTTATATAGCACCATATTACTCAAACCTCATGTATCTTTAGTTCCTCTCTCCCTCTCTTTTTTCCTATGGATTATGTTACAGTTCATTTCAGGTAATTTTATTTGAAAAGTTATGACTTATGGTTGTTTTTTAACCATAATGTAGTAACATTGTAGTATTGTTTCAGATGATTATAGTGAAAAACAGCAAAAAAATGTATGGAAAGTGTCACTGATGTGTGTTTCACTGATATGCACAGATTACAGGAAACTAAATGAAGAATTGGGTCTGAAGAAAAAAAGGACAAGTGAAACTTGAAGTACCCGTCTTGTGTGATGCAGGACAAGAAGAAGGTGATGCAATGCTTAGGGAAACCCCCTGATCTGACAGAATAAATACAGGCATCTTTGCCACTGTTTGACATCTTCACAGCCTCACACCGATACAACAGCTGATACAGACGGCAGATTATCACCCATTTCAACAATGAAGTCAGCAGCTTTCATCTCTCTTCTTGCCGTCATGCTCTTTGTAGTTGTGAGAGGTAAGGGATCCAATCATTTGTTGGCCATGATGTTTTCATACACGTGAAAAGGTTTTGTAATTTGTGAAATTGTAGCCACAGTGTAAAAAGGGACAGTGACACAACAACATTTTTGTCTCAGCTGGACATACTGTAACAATGGTGGTCACGTTGATTTCCAGGGCAACGGGATTCTCAGGGCAGATGCCGGTGCCAGGATAAAGGGGCCAACCGCATTCTTCCAGACCGAATCCAGCTGCTAGAGGTGTTCCCCCCTTCCCCCTCATGCCCCAAAATGGAAATCATGTAAGAACATTATGGTGTTATGCGTTATAATTAAATGCCTTGTTGAGTTTGATGTGTTATAACTTCACACCTTGTGGAGTTTAATGATGGTCTGTGTATCTGATGTTTACATCTATCTGTGTCCACAGTGTCACTCTCAAGGACAACAGAGGACAAAAGTGCCTGAATCCAGAAAGCAAATTGGCCAAGAATTACATCAAGAGAGCCATCAAAAAGAGGTAAAGTAGTTTAGTTTTCGCTATAAAGAAAAATCAATGACTTATATATATATATATACAGCCGCGGAAAAAATTAAGAGACCACTTCAAAATTATCAGTTTCTCTGGTTTTACTATTTATTGGTATGTGTTAAAGTAAAATGTACATTTCTGTTTTATTCTATAACCTACTGGCAACATTCCTACCAAATTTCAAATAAAAATATTGTCATTTAGATCATTTATTTGCAGAAAAATGACAATTGGTCAAAATAGCAAAAAAGATGCAGTGTCTTCAGATCTCGAATAATGCAAAGAAAACAAGCTCATATTCATTTTTAAACTACACAATACTAATGCTTTAACTTAGGAAGAGTTCAGAAATCAATATTTGGTGGAATAACCTTGATTTAAAATCACAACTTTCATGTGTCTTGGCATGCTCTCCACGAGTCTTTCACATTGCCGTCGGGTGACTTTATGCTACTCCTGGCGCAAGAATTCAAGCAGCTCAGCTTCTTTTCATGGCTTGTGACCATCCATCTTCCTCTTGATCACATTTCAGAGTTTTTTTAATGGGATTCAGGTCTCGAAATTGGGCTGGCAATGACAGGGTCCTGATCTGGTGGTACTCCATCCACACCTTTACTGGCCTGGCTGTGTGGCATGGAGCATTGCCCTGCTGGAAAAAACACTTCTCAGAGTTGGGGAACATTGTCAGAGCAAAAGGAAGCAAGTTTTTCTTCCGGGACAACGTTGTACTTGGCCTGGCTGAGGTTTGTAAAAGACCATAAGGATTGAACCAAAGCTGACTGGAGGTCCCTAAGTTCGTCTTCTCTGATGAGTCCAATTTTCAGCTTTGCCCAACACATGGTCGTCTGATGGTTAGACTGAGACATGGAGAGGCCTACAAGCCACAGAGTCTTGCACCTACTGTGAAATTGGACTCATTAGAGAAGACGAACTTAGGGACCTCCAGTCAGCTTTGGTTCAATCCTTATGGTCTTTTACAAACCTCAGCCAGGCAAAGTACAACGTTGTCCCGGAAGAAAAACTTGCTTCCTTTTGCTCTGACAATGTTCCCCAACTCTGAGAAGTGTTTTTTCCAGCAGGGTAATGCTCCATGCCACACAGCCAGGCCAGTAAAGGTGTGGATGGAGTACCACCAGATCAGGACCCTGTCATTGCCAGCCCAATTTCGAGACCTGAATCCCATTAAAAAAACTCTGAAATGTGATCAAGAGGAAGATGGATAGTCACAAGCCATGAAAAGAAGCTGAGCTGCTTGAATTCTTGCGCCAGGAGTAGCATAAAGTCACCCGACGGCAATGTGAAAGACTGGTGGAGAGCATGCCAAGACACATGAAAGTTGTGATTTTAAATCAAGGTTATTCCACCAAATATTGATTTCTGAACTCTTCCTAAGTTAAAGCATTAGTATAGTGTAGTTTAAAAATGAATATGAGCTTGTTTTCTTTGCATTATTCGAGATCTGAAGACACTGCATCTTTTTTGCTATTTTGACCAATTGTCATTTTTCTGCAAATAAATGATCTAAATGACAATATTTTTATTTGAAATTTGGTAGGAATGTTGCCAGTAGGTTATAGAATAAAACAGAAATGTACATTTTACTTTAACACATACCAATAAATAGTAAAACCAGAGAAACTGATAATTTTGAAGTGGTCTCTTAATTTTTTCCGCGGCTGTATATGTATTCTAATCATGTATATCATGATAACCTGTTTTTTTGTTGTTTTTGCAGGAGTGCAGAGTGAATTGCATTGGACAAGTCCACCGATCTCTCTCCGAGCTCAGACAAAAGACAGCTATAACTTTATCCACATCAAGAACATATCAGCAAGAATCCCAGTTATTAAACAAGGATGTTATTTCAGAGTCTTTTTATAATTGAAAATGAAATTCACATGTAATATACCTTTTTTGGTGTGTTCCTGTCAAGTGTTTTGTGAAATGTTTTGTTTACTCGTGATGTTCATGAAGATATTTATGCTGAATGTTGAGATAATTTATAAATTGTTGAATTTTGTTATTCATGTTGATTACGATTCTGTTGTAAATATGAATTAAACAATAAATGTTTACTGAAAACAATGCGTCTGTTATACTGTCATTTTAGTTATATGCAGGAAAAGATGTTAAGTAAGGGATAATGTATTGTCCAGAGGTCATTCTCCAAAAATAATTCCCGACGGGGCAAACAACACCCCGACGCGCAGCGGAGGGTGTTGTTTCGTCCTGAAGGGAATTATTTTTGGAGAATGACTGGCCTTCTGGCGGAATGATATGAAAGATGTGAATTAGAAGTACAAAACCCGTTGCCAATGACAGCGGTCTTTATCTTTTCGCAGCGGTATGTTATCAGGAATTAATGTGACCTATGACGTAGGGATGGCCCATTCAAATCAACGGTACTTTTTGGAACATTCTGAAGAGCCGTATAATAAAGCAGCATAACGGTTTAATTGCTAATCGCTAACGAGATGCTAGCGGAGAAAACTAGCAAAAACTCTTGAAATGTGCTCACTCTGACACTATGACAAACAGGTTAGTCAACAACTGTCCTAACACAGTCAAACATTAAGCACGTGCAACACAAGACAAAGCAAGACAGCAAAAAAAGCTACTTACTAGTTCAGCATTCAGTAAAAACCGGGCGGCTTCAGGCAAACCTACAGCCACAGTAATACTGTATGCCTACGGACCCTGGTATGGCAATGGCACAGAGGCGATTCTTTATATTAAAAGTCATTGTAGCAGCCCAATTTTTTTAAAGCTGTTAGTTTAGTGTAAACCTGCTTATCCTCACCCTAATCCTGAAGTACAATTACTGCATTATGCCACTTTAAAGGGGAACTTTAATTTTAATTTTGCTACATAACCTCTAACACTTATCTCCACTGGTCTTTTGGGAGCTTGTCAACCGTATTGCTTCGCTTCCGCTACCAGTTCCACATACTTTAGCTTCTGCCTTTCAAATGCTCCCTCAATCCTGATATTGCCGATAAATTCATGGAGAAGCTCAGGCAAAAAGGTAAGGCAACAGTTTTTGAAATCCAGTTTTACGATGGGAAAAATGAAAAGAAATAAATTAAAGATAACTTAGTGACTCATAAGAGAGAATGTAAAACCATTCACAGACTACAACTGTCTTATATGGAAGATAAAATGTGCAGTTTCCTTTTTTCACAAGAGAGCAAAAAAGCTGATGCAACTGTCATTCCAGAATTTAATAAAAAAATCTTTCTCTCCCAGACAGGAACTCATATGAATGCAATATTTCAAATATTGCATCCATGCACTCACACACATACACACACACACTGGTTCTCTGCATGGTAGATAGAGTGGGGGTATCAGGCTAGTTATGGCCCAGCCTTCAGTAGACCCTTTGAAACCACAGCATCACCTCCAAGCCAAGGTCCTGCTTATTATGAAGACACACTTATCTTCACACAAACCCCATGTAGCTGTAGAAAGTCTCCATTTCACATTTAATTTTATTTTCTAATTCCATTCAGTCTGACACCACTACTTCACCCCATGTTCACATCACTTTCACTTCCCAGGCTGCAATGCCCAAGGAAACATTTATCACATTTAATACATAAATTATAATGACTTCCTTTCATGGTAAGGATTTTGCAGAAGTGTATCTGACAATGTTGTGTAACTACAGAGTAAGTGCTAAATAGTTTGCTAGAGAATTCTGAAACTCTTCCTGGGCTCTTTCACTTTCACTTACTGCCCATTACACAACAACTTCCTGGAAACTGCAATTTTTCCACATAAATGAACATATGGATTATGTTATTGTTCATTTCAGTTGTATTTATTAAAATGTTATGACTTTCTTTGGTTTATTTTTCACCACAGTATTTTATTTTAATTATAAGGTTAGTGGATATGCACAGACTACAGGAAACTAAACAAACACAATTTCTTAAAAGAATCACTCAAAAGCACACCGAATGATGCCATCCCCCAGCAGTTCGAAATTAACAAGTAATTTGTTTATTAAACATTACAACCGCGTTAAAAGTCACTGGTGTAAGCCCCATGTGATGGTCTGGTAGGTTTTACACAATCACAGGTACTTTAAAAAAAAAACTAACAGTTGTACACAGACAATGCAATAAAACAGGACCAAATGTCATCAAAAAGCTTTGTTTTATGAATTTAGTTTTGCTGTCATAAAATGTATGTATTGTATAAGTAATCCAATGTTACTAGTTAGTATTGAAATGATTAGGATTGTTTTTAAATGATTTGGAATGAACAAAAGTGTCTACGAAACATGTGATGTATTGGGTTGAGCAATAAGTAAGAACTTATTTACATTTCACACATTTAACTGACATAACATTATGTAGATGATAATAATGATAATGATCTCTGGCTAAATAGAAGAATAAAGTAGAATTATATTTCCTCTAATGCATTCACTCATTTAATTCCCATCCTTCATTTGACCTCTCAAACAAAACCAACTCATTTTCCACCTTCCACACTCTTCCTCACTTGTGTGTTAGGACCCGGCTCGTAGAGAAGCAGCATCATGAGAACAAAAACCCAAAACTTAATTTAGAATTATAATTACTATTTTGGTGGGGGGAAAAGAGGTAAGTGGAGTGCAAGCTGCTTGTCCTGCCGCCAGGTAAGCAGTCGCAAAGTGTGTGAGTGAGAGTGAGGTGTGTCCTCTGTTTCCTTTGTACTTCCTTCCCTCTCTGTAGCTCCTTCCAGGTTGTGCTACACCTGATTGCCGGACGAGGTGCACCTGGCCTGGATTAAACCAGTTTAAGCTAATCTCGGGTGTCTTTTGTAGTTTTGATTTGGAGTCTTGGGTTGTTTTGGGCGTCTTCCCATTGATTTGGTGGTTTAAAAGGTGTTTTCCGGTAGTTCATTTGGGTAAGTGGTGGAATGCTGTTGGCCCGATAAGGCCGCCTGAGGGTGGGACCTAACAGTACCTTTCAATGTAGGCAAAGCAAGCACATCAACACACATTTTCATATTTTTTAAGAATTTAAAATAATATCTCTCATCATGCAGAAATTCAAGGCAGGGAGTTTTCAATCTTATCATGAACTATTATTGTGCTGCTAAACTGCTTAAGAAAGAAAGGAAACTGCACTTTCAGTTTTGATTTTAGCCACGCCTCTACAGGTGCATAACACTCATGAGGGTAACATCCCCTTCTGTGCAATGTCTTGGGTTTCCCCAAGCTCTTTTGAATGTATTACAATACTATTGCCAGCCCTCCATCTCCGCTATAAGAAGCCATCAGGACTGTCCTGTTGGCATCACTCTACATACAGCAGGATACACTTTGAGTGTGAGATTTCCGACTGTCATTCAAAGATGAATGCTGTTACAGCAACTCTGCTTCTTCTGTTGATGACTGCACTGACTGCCAATGGTAAGATTATCTTGATGACGTAACCCTTTTGTTTGATGTATTGGAGTTCATTTGAATCAATAGTATGTGTAATGACAATGTACAGGTGTTGTGTGTGAGATTCTTTAAAGCATGCAGATAAATAAAGTTTAGAGATTAGAATTGTAGTGCCTTCTGGGGAAACATTGCTATACTATTGGTTTGTTGAAGCTCTGCTATGTAAGGGATAATGTACTGTCATGTTAATGTTTATGTTCATGTTTATGTTGCCAGTTCGTGACTTCCACTAGGAAATAATAGTTCTTCACAAATGGAACTTTAAAGTTACAGGCGTTGCATAGCAATCTATTCCGTTTTTTCAATGGATTTTTTTTTTACAACATTCTGAGGAGCCCTATAATAATATTTAACACCAGAATATAAAGTCTGATCTGTATTGCAATGGAGTTGTGTTCTGTGAGGTCATATCTGCAGCCTCATGTGAATATTCTGTTATGATTTATATTTGTAAATAGTCTTCTGTTTCATAATTTCTTGAGTACCATGAACATGACTGGCATTTTCTGTTGTCACACACAGTACATTCTTTGGTGTTAAGCAACACGCCAAGTGAACTTGGTTCTTCTGGTTCTTCTAGGTTTCCAAATGCACAGGAGACAGCGTTGTGATTGCCAGCAGAAGCCTAGAGATAGAGTGAGGTGTACCAACATTGATATGGTGCGTGTGCTGCCTGCCAGTCCGTCCTGTGATAACAACGAGATTGTGTAAGTTACCTGTGTGAAAATACGCACACACTCTCAATTTAAAATAAATATAAAAATAAAAATTCTGCAATTCTGCTAATGTGGTAACAAAATCTGCTGACTTGTTTCCCCAAATCCTTCTACCAGTGTGAAGCGGCTGAAGGGAGGCAAAGTGTGCCTAAACCCTGCATCAACACAGGGCAAAGAAATTTGGTCGTCAAACCCCCTCAACAAATGGAGTTCTGTGCAATGTTAAAGCTGATGTGAAAATTAATGTTTCTTTCATTTCATTTTTTTAATTTATGATCTATTATCTATTAGTATCTATTTGCTATGATATTGTACACCTCAATACATATTGACACTCCTTTCTTAGTGTACTTGTGTCTGTGTAAATGGGAAGTGAAATCAAAGTGGCCAAATTAAAGATTAAAACCAAAGCAAAACTATCTGGGACAATAACACTTGGTGAAAGGGTAATGACTTCGATAACATGAAATCACATGCCAGGGTGACAATAGGACATGTTTCTTTTCCCACAAAGATGGCATTTGGGCACAAAAGCAGCATTTGTGCCAACACAAAGCAAAATGGAGAATGGAGGCAGAAGAAGAGATAAAGGGGGAAAACCAAGTGAAACACAAAGCCACCCCTCAAAATAAATCCATGCAACTGGTACACATACACCCACACACACACACACACACACACACACACACACACACACACACACACACACACACACACACACACACACACACACACACACACACACACACACACACACACACACACACACACACACACACACACACACACACACACACACACACACACACACATACACACACATACACCCCCCCCCCACACACACACACACACTTACACACACACAGACACACACATACACCCACACACACCTACACACACCTACACACACACAGACACACACCTACATACACCCACCTACACACACACACCTACACACACACACACACACACACACACACACACACACACACAAACACACACACACATACATGCACACACACACACACATACATGCACACACACACACACACCTACACACACACACCTACACATATACACGCACACACACACACACACACACACACACACACACACACACACACACACACACACACAGAAGGCACCCCCCCCCCTCACATGAAGGAAACAAATGAAAGGTTTAGCTAGGGACTCAAATCCCCACGTTATATTTCTTTTACTTCACTATCATCTTGGAGTTTCTGTCAACCGGGTCCACAGGTAGCCTGACCTAAACTCGTTTTGCCTCCTCTTCAAATAGGGATACGGGAATGAATGGCCCACATAAGTAACACTTCTGTTTCCGGGACACTTCTCCACTTTTCATTTCAGAATCAGGTTCTACCCCTTCTAATAAGGAAATTCGACACATATATTGAGGGGGTACAATTTTTTGTTTTTCTCAGCCTAACAACCTTTTTCAGTATCAGTGTCTGTCAATTCAGCCTGTAGAGATAAACAGGTCACACGCCTGAAAGGCTGCATACACCACACAGATGAAAATTCCCCACTTTTTATTTCAGAATCTTGCTCTACACCCTCTTATAATGACATCTGACCCCTACATGGAGGGGGCACAATTTTCTACTAATAGATGGCACTAAAAACAACATACTGTAGCTTTATGTAGAAATGAGATTACAAGCAATTCAGAGGGAATAAATCTACGGGATATGGGAATTCAGCTTCATTTATTTTTTTGTGGACCCCTGTAATGTAATTTATTAGTACGTTTACTTTTGTGTGGGTGTGTCGCCTGAAAGCGGTTTGCACTATAGTGTACACAGTACACTTTCACAAACACACATCATCCAGGGGGCACTAGCTTGCTTGTTGTCTTGTTTTCCTGTTGGGCTGATAGAGAATGATTTGGCATGGTGAGAACAGTGGGCCGGTGGGCTGAAAGTTGAGAAGTACTGGACCCCTTTTGTGTGGATTTCTCTTTCTGTTCCCATTTGGGATTTATTTTGTGTTTGGCCCATTTTGTTTTCATTTGGTTTGTTACTGGAGTTTTCCAGTTTTTGAATTTTGTGGGAGTGTGCAGACAGAGCACCACACTTAGGCGGTTTGTCAATTAAAGACATCGCTTGGGCTGACCCCAGGGCCTTGGATGTAAGATGGTGCACTTATCCACTTAGCTTCGTACAATCTGTCTAACACATCTAATGCACACAATTAGAATCAAAACTTTGGTTTGGGCAACTTGTAAAATCCCAAGATTTTGTTGTGAGCTCTGTTACCAGACTGGCGTTCACAACATTAGGGCCATTTTTGAGAAGACTTCACTGCTTGTAATAGAATGATAAAGGATTATGTTAATGTACAGGGAAACATTGATTTATCCTGTAAGTGTGTTGGTGTAAACATCATCCTCCTCTCAAAAGGTGCCTTAAGCCTCAGGCTCTCACTTTTAACTTGATTATTTCTATACAGACACCAATGTGTTTTTTGTGGTAGTATATGACTTTCATGCTAGTTCTTGGGTCCCAGTGGTAGTAAGAAGACATTGAAGTGGCTGTGTGTATCACAAATGTAACTACTAACTACAATATGCATTTTCTGAAGGAAATACCAGGGCATGCAATGCAAAAGTTAAGAGTTCAGAATAAATACTAAAGTGCATGCAAAGGAAAACAAGGAGTGATTGCTAGGATCTTGCTACGGCTATTGAGATGGTTGCTAGGACGTTGCTAGGGTAATCATGGTGGTTGCTATTGTAATTCGAGTTATGGCCATATGTAGCGTTAAAAAACTGTATTGCATGAACTGTATTGTCATACATTAATCTTGTATTTCTTCTTCCCTGGGGGTAATGGGACAGCACACTCAACATGCTGATCATGCAAAACTAATAAACTTAACAGGCTAAATATGATAACCAAATTTAATGGGATATGCTGAAAGGCAATCGTGCATCACACATTTTCATATTTTTGAAGGATTTAAAATAATATCTCTCATCCCAGTATTGCAGAACTTCAAGGCAGGGAGTTTTTTATCTATTCTTGCACTGCTATTGTTCTAGTTAACTGCTTAATAGTTAATAGTAAACAGGCACCATTATAGAAAGAATTTCCTTTGGGTATCAGCAGACATTTTTTAACTCTTGCTTTAAACTGAATAAACACAATGTAAAAAGGCTGAAATCAGATGATCATCTGTGCATAACCTCTTGTGTATCTCTAGCTTTACCAGGCGACATCCCTAGATGGTGTCGTTGCAGTCACACCACCAATGCGTACATCAGCCCCAAGCACTTCCAAAGACTGGAGGTGATTTCCCCGGGAGCTTACTGTCGCCAGACTGAGATTATGTAAGTCACTATCCGAGGGGCTTTGTTGAAATACACTTACAGTATTACTAAATGCATGAGGAAATGTGAGTAGCACATATGAATAGAAACTCATCGGATTTATAATATGTATAGTGAACTATCTTACACTGCATATTCTGCCCTGAACATTATGGTATATTTTTATCTACTATTGACATAGTAAATGTGATAAATATATCAATCCTTGTTTTCAAATATGTCAGTGTTACACTGAAGAATGACAAGACAGTTTGTGTGGCACCTGAGGCCAAATGGATCAGCAGAGTCATTCAGAAGCTGATGCAAAGGTACAGCAATTTACACACACTATTTTATTGTATGGAATTATCAATGTGTGTGTATTGTAATTTGTAAACAGTATATTGAATCATTTATTTTACTGTGATTTCCCTGAATAGTAAGGAAAATGTCAACAGTACTCAAACCTCCCCAACTGCCTGAAGAGATATTGTGACAAGATCTTGAAGATTAAGAAGCACCGCTGGTCTTAATCCAGAGAATGACAAATTAATCAACTGGAAACATTAACAAACTTTCTTCATGCACATTTATTGGAATAAATACAAATATTTGTACTGCAATCCGTGAATCCTGATTCCGTGTTTATACAAATATACATACACTCTGAAGAACTGCTCTGAAACTAAACAAATAAAACATGCTTTAGATGAGAGATCGTTCTGTCTCTGTTTCTCCATCTTAGCTTAGCTGTGTTCATGTGGTTCAACTGATAAGCAAGATGCCAAACAGCAATCCATCTTTCATGGGCTAGACACCCCTGTAGCGCACACTCTATTGGAAGGAAAATTGTTTTGTACTGGGGTGCGTGTGAGTGTTTGACAAAAACTTGACCTTACTAAAGTTGTTTATTTGTCTACACACTTTTTTTGTAGTTTTATTTTATCTTAAATATTTTAGATTTATAGTTATTGTTTTATTTCAATGTATAGCTAAGAATGGTCCAGATCAACCTTACAACCTTACTAAGGACACTCCTAGAAACTCCTCAAAAAGTTAAGGTACAGTTTCAGGTATAACTTACAAATGATGGAGCGCTGAGAAGGCTCTGAGAAACATGCCCATGTACAGTGAATTGCTTTGGATGGAAGTGCCTGCTAGCTGAATAAATGTAAAGATAGGGAGGGCCACCAGACACATAAGGAAACACAAATGGCCTCACACAAAACCACAGTGAACCACGATGTGAGCACACTACACTTTGAGGGGTGGGACTTCAGACTTCTTGTTTCAGTTTATACTAAATAGGAACATGATCTTATTAAATTACCTTAAATGTCCACTTATATACCACCATACCACACACAGGGGAATGGTATCATGAAAACACACAATGGTATAAGTGCATGTTTGCAGTATAAGTGTATTTTGTATTTTGAGTAACATTTACAAATGGAAGGGAGGTTTACTCTCCAGTGGGGCTTAATTGAGATGTGCATAAAAAGTTAATATTAGACTTTAGCAAGCAATCAATTCAACTCTTCAAATGCTCTTTTAAGTTTATGTTTAATTGTTAACTCTCTGGTTCCTCAGCAAAGAAACTAAAGTAATTTCCAAGCATGGCATTTCATCCTTCCGTTCTGTGAAGAAGAGTTACAACACCACCACCCAGTTCATTTGGGCTTTAAAAAACTACTATCACACTCCTCCCATTCCTGGAAACATTGTCTATTAATAATAAGGACGACAGACTAGTCAGCACTGGTTACAGCTGCTTTTTTCTAGGTTGACTCTCCAGATGTTGATAGCCGTTTCAGTTCATAAGTGCAGAGGGATCAGGGCTGCATTTTACCAAGTCATCATTGTGCTACGTCCATCGAAAGAGTTAAACAATTATTCCATCTATCATCCCACATTGATGCTTCTGCTAACTGGAGCCCTGAGTTGTGTCTTACTAAAAACAAGAACAAATTGACATTGAGTCAGAAATGGGTTTATATTTTCACCAATAGTTTGACTAAGAACAAAACATCCTAAAGTGCCTTGGTCCTGCTACACAGCTATGAACACACAATTAAACCTTCTTGCCATTATGACCATCTTCATAAGGAAAAAGCCATTTTGCCACCTCTTACATCCTACAGTGGTTTCTGCAGTGTGTTCATGGTGTCTCGAGGTGTGCATATGATGTAAACCAACAAAGACTTGCTCATTTACCAACCACACTGAGTCATCTGGAGAAAGTGAATGGAGAGACTCCAAACACAACCAGCCTTTCCTGTCCACTTAGATTAAACACACATGTTGTTGTCGTAACACACACCGAGATAGGAGTGCAGTCACCACACTATAGGTGAGTATTTAACCTCACAATCACATAATGCATCAAAACCAAAACACATAATTAATCAGGCCCCTACAGGTTTCTGGAGAAGGGTAGGTAGAAGATGTCGGGAAGTGAGAGACATGCATATATCCCTAAACCATTCTATAAATAATGCAGATAGCCTGGCTGAAACTTAAAAAAAGATAATAATTAATTCAAGTGTAAACACTTGCAACTGTAATCCTTACCAGGACAGTAGTTTGACAAATCTCTCATTATCACTTCAATAAAGTAGCTTCATACTGGCTAGCTCTGGAGAGTTCTGTGACCATGAAATGATGACTGTTTGAAGAGTCACATAAAAAGCATATGCCAGCATTCAGCACCTTAGACAAATGTGTTATAGCAGGAAAATGCTGTTAGCAACGTTAGATACAGGATAAATCTACAGTATGTAAAAAATGCACCATAGACATCCCCCTCTATATGTAGAGGTTCCCGTGGCTAAAACAGCTGAATCTTGTTCTGATTTGAGCTGCTAATTGCAGAACCCAGGAGCCTCCCTCTCTATTTCCCGAACTGTAAAGCAGGCAAGCATCAGTATTTAAAAGGTATTGCTTGCAAAAGCTATAAAAAATGCAAGTACAGCACTTTGTACCATGAGTTGTGTGCTAGCAAGGTTTGGTTAAACAAATTACTATTTGTAGAAGCAGTACAAGGTCCTTAACTGTCATTCCAGCACGTTATTTCCCTTTTTTACTGTGTGTACTGATGAAGTTATTCTCATGGAAAACTTCCATTTTGACATTGACCTTTTTTTTTTTACCTTGATCAACAATGCAAAAAACATTTCACAGAGGAACGGAGCACTGCAGGGGAGTCCACTGATTTCTGGCCAGAATCACTATTGCCAAAATATTATTAATTAACCCATTTATCATTTACCCACCACATATATGTATATTTCATTGTGGAGGGATCATCTGGATTCTGCATTGTAGAGGGATCATCTGTGTTCAGCATTTTTGCTATCCCTCAGCAGAAAACAGATGTCTGATTCATGTATTGAGATGTTTCATTCAAATGCAAGGATCACAAGTGGTCCTACACTGCATATAGCCTAGGTGTTTTCAAACTGTTGGCCTTGTCACTTTGATAAGAAGTTAACTGTTACAAGCATGGGCATGTTGTAATCAGGCATCATAAACTCCCTGAATATGCACAAGATACTCAGATATAAATATTACAATACATTAGAATTAGTAAGAAGAGTGAGATTGTGTAGTGGCAACAACTGTTCAGCTCGAAGTTCATGTCAACATTCAAAATCATTTTGAGTAAACTATTGATGACTGTACTTGCCAGGTATTTCAATATAATGACTTTCTTAGTTGTAAAGGTTGAACAAATGGCAACAGATATGCCACAAGTTCGAATGACCAATGATGGCTCTTGCCTTTACAAGGCAACACCATAATGTGTATAAAAGAACTTAGGTAATCCATGTGGTGTGGCTCACATATATGACCAGTTGCTAGGCTGCTGGGTTGGCATTGTCATAGTGTGGAAAGGAGCTCTGAGTGATTCGTTAATCATATTCTCATGGTCACGTAACCACGCTGTGGGGGAGGATGCACAAAAGAGTCCTCTGATCGGAAACCAATGCCATTATTTCAGGTGAAACTTGGTTGGCACGTTTGCATGTTGGGATTGCTATTTGTGCCGTTGGCAGCATTGCTGTCGCTGCCACAGAAAGACGGAAGGAAACCAGACAGACAACTCAGACAATGACCTCCTCCTTCACAGATATCAATTTCATTCATCTCTTCTCAAGACCAGTTTTTACAAGGTTGTAGGTAATGATTCATTAATTAACATGACCAAACTATTTATTACAACATTAACACATATTTAATTACACTGACTGCTTCAGCCTTTACCTATATAAAGGACTGCACTTTAATGTTAGGGGTTATAAGTGGGTCTGGTGGTGCAAGCCGATAAGTCCCCCCACTTAAGGTATCATTGCCCGCGGGGACACATGTTCAAGTCTGGCCTGATCTCATTTCCCAATTCTCTCCCCACCTCTTCTCCGCCTTGCGTCCTATCATAACTTTACTGTCCAAAGAAAAGCATAAATAAAAAGCCCAAAATAAATACTTTTTAAAAATGTCAGGGTTATTCAAAAAAGTCTAGCATACTGGGGTTTCCACCCGCAGTTCCATTTTCTGGTCTGACCAACAACTCGAGACTATTGCTATTTACAGGCATCAAGTTCTGCAAATGTAGCCGATTTCAGTAATGTTTCAGTTAATGCCATCCACTTCAGGGCACTTGCTCAATTTCTGAAGGGTTATCAGAAATACAACAATTCATGCCAGTGTAATGACAGACACAACTGAATGTATAATGCCACAAACAAGTCCAATAAAACTTTTTATTGAAATTATATTAACAGTGACTATCCACACACATTAAAAGCCAGTCCAGCATCAGATATAGTTCATTTTAAGATTCCAAAATAAATCAACATAAGTTAAAAGTTAGTTCATTCTCAAGAATGAAGACATCATTTTTGTCTGCAGCTTTATTCACGGCACCCGGGAAGCTTACAAGCAACACAAGCTTAAAAAAACTGTGGGTCTAGGCCCCCTTTATTACAAGCTCAACACGTATTACACACAGTCTCTATTTCTATCAACACTTGTGAAAAGAGATGACTGAAGTGGGGCTTCACTAGACAATACACTATATGCATTCTTCACTCTTCCTGCTTTTGCCATCTCGTGCTCCATCCCACGGTGTCAATTAGGTGTCAGCATCCTTCACTATCGCTGTCTAGGCCATGTATGTCACATTGTGGCATATGCCGGCCTAAAACAAGTCCCCATAGTCCTGATAATATATTCCTTGTGTTAATCTTTAGAAGGAATTTGTTTCCACACCCAAAGGTAAGTCCTCAGGGACACACAGTTACACAGTTACAGACAGGACAAAGAAAACTTCTCACACATGAATAGTTTTTAAAACACAAATGTATCCCACAGCAGCATAGGAATAGGATTGGGCAGGTAAAGAGTGGAAGAGTGGCAGGGTTTGAGTTAGGTGACAGTTGGAAAACATGGGGCAAGGCCACATTGCCGGAGAGGAGGCGGATGGTAACCAGCTATGTTCACAAGCATAGAAGAGGACGACTAGCAGTGGCTTCCTCAAGAAAAACAAGGACAAGGGATGAACTGGAATAATGCTGAGAAAAGGAAGATCAGCTAGTGAGAATTGTGGGCACTGGATGCTAAATGTATTAGATTCATGCCCTTCCCACTCAGCAGAACCTCAGTCAGTGGGTGGGTGAAGACAGAAGCTGCAAGTTGTGTACAGGTGTTGGCTCTTTACAACATATTGTCTCTGGTTGGAAAACTAGCTTGACCCAGGGTGACTACATGTGGAGCCATAATCTGATTTTAACGAATTGAGGTGAACTCTTTGCTAGTTATTGACAGGGATAGTAGAATTTCTTTGGTGCAAGAATGTCAAAAGTACTAGGCACGTACAAACAGGACCGGCAAATGGGGCAGAGCGCGGGACTGGAAATTGCTGGCTGATGTCGGAAGGCAAATTGAAGTCCCACTGTGTATTGTTGTTGCTTCTATGAGACCAAACATGGTGTTGTATTGTTTACTTTATTGAGGTAATGATTCCCTTGAAGATGCCATTGAGGAGGCCTTTGAAAGGAGGAAGCTAAAGTATGCATAACTGGTTGCTGAAGCAAGGGAATGAGGTTGCCAAGCATGCACAAGACCAGTGGAGATAGGTGCTAGAGGCTTTGTAGCTAAATCAACTAAATCACTTGTGTTGGATTTTGGCTTTCGAGGACGGTCACTCAAAAGAGTTGTCTGAGGCTGCTGAAAAAGCAAGTAAATGGTTATGGCTGAGGAGCTCACAGACTACTTAGGGACATGTGAATTAACCTGTATTCCGTGAAGATGCCTGGTGTTGCAAGATCTTTTGGAGGTGTTGTTGGCCTAATTCAACAAACACTGATGAAGGAAGGTGCCCACTTGACAACCCCAGTGTAATGCACCCTGTTGTGTTATAATACTTAGATTAGGTTGTTGGGTATGAGTTCTTGCATGTGACAGTACAAGGTTTGACCTCCGTGGGTAGTGAACAATTAATAGCACAAGAAATGTAACATCCTTTCCCATAACTTCAAATAAAAGGCGGCCACAAGAAAGCTCACAGGAATCAAAATCTTCTGGGTGTCTTTCCCAGATCAGCTAGAGAGTATTGTGGGCAATGGATGCTAACTGCATTTAATTCATGCCCTCCATACTCAGCAGAACAGAACAGTGTTGGGAACAGAACAAATGTAAGCCTACGCTTATTATGCCCAATCATATTCTTCTCTAACCTCCCCATGAAGTAATACCTGTGACTTAAAATAAAGCTAATTTCAAATTTTATATATAGGTTTGTGAGAGCCAGAGAAGCCTAGAAATGCATGAGTATTCATTTTAAACATGTTCTCAAACCTGTGGAGTGATTGATGTCAGCTGTGGTCAGACATTTTACTTCTAGGAATTCTCCTTGCAATGGCTTTGACATTGACATGAATAGAGAGAAAAAAGAAGCACACATAACAACAGACTTTTCTTTTTTTTACAAAGACAATTTTATTGCCTTCATGACAGGGGACAATGACGGACATTGTCCTTGCAGTGTGTGATCCATAACTTGATCATTCAAAACAATTTGATGTGTCATACATAAAAAGTCAGCACTTCAAACCCCTGTGGTTGGAGTTCACATTGACATTGAGAAGGCAGAGTAAGTGTTCAAGGAGTGGCCCTCATTCAGCTCAGCACCACACCATACAACAGGCTGGGGCCACTGGGGCTGCTGCAAGGAGCTACGGAGGCTAACACAGCGTGCTAGCCAGAATAGCAACGAATGGATGTGAACACCATTAGATCAATTCAAATTTCCTAATTTCTTTCATTGTTGAAAAGACCAAGAGTTTCTAATCCATAAAGTGATTTATACACCAGATGTTACATCGAGTTAATTTTAGACTATAATATGAGGTTTAGTTTTAACTGCATTTTTCAAAAAACAAACAAGCCAAAACATTGATAAGGGCTGTGCTTCAGGTTAATAACCAGATATTTTCAGTTTTTTGTGTTTAAAAACTCACATCAGACACATATCAGAGACACAACTTTGCTTCTGCCAAACTGACTATTTTTTACTCATTTTAATGCAATTCACCACGTTCGTCTGGAGGCGTGCTAACTTACTGACATGATCGATCACAACGGGTGAGGAAAACTGACAGCCTGACACACTCGTTACATCTCACTTTGAAAATCCATCACGTGCTGATCTTTAACTCTTCACCACTGATGTCTGAAAAACATGAACATGCTCTGGAGAAGGAGAAATGGGATAGCGGTCCAGGTGCTCCTGCAGTCAGTGTGAAGAGCTGAGCCAACGGTGAAGCTTGAGATGGGTTGGGTGTGGGGAGAAGGGAGGTCAGGTTGGAGGAGGTGTAAGCTGGCTTTCGGGGTCTATGGCAGCAAATGGCAACAGTGTAGCAGTAGTGGATCTAGATGATCGCCTAACTGTGTCTCGAACCCAAGGCAGACCGTGGCAGGCAGCGGAGCTTCCTATCGGAGCGGCTCCACTGTGGGAGACCTCAGCCCCGACAGCTTGTTGCTGGTGCTGGGTAGACAAGAGGACACACAGGGGGAAGGAAGCGCTCTGCTGGAGCTCTGGAGCTGAAGGTCTAGTCTTTGAGCTTCTGAGAGTCACAGGCAGTGCTGCTGTTGAAGAGACAGTACAAACTAGGCACAGGTCTGGACAAAAGTCACCACACGGTACACGCAGCTAGCGGACTGTGGGGGGGCATCCTCACCTTTAACGAAACAGTCTGTATGCACACAGAATCGTGTTTAAATAGCCATAAAAAACTGCACATGCTATTTCAGAATTTGCCAACGACTTCTGTGATTAGACTTCAAAAGTGGATGGCCACATTGCAGCGTGAATGCATGTTAAATGTTATCTATGTGATTAAACAAAAGGCGCACAAGGCATTAGAGACACATCTGATGCGGCAACAGAAGAAGTGTCTTTAGTATCCCAAAGCAAACACACAATACACTGTTGCACTGACATTCATGGACTAATCTGGTTTATTCCTCTGCAATCAGACTCGTATGCTGCTACACGAAATGTACATCCTGAAAGGGGCGCTACAATGGCCATGTAAGGCATATTAGTCATATACCAGTGGAAAAGTGAAAGTAGACACGAAAAAGGGGGGAGTGAGCATCCCACTCTGCAGCACGAAGGCTGTTCCGAGTTCAATTTTCCAACATGAGTTAAGCCATTCTGAATGCAAATCTCATGAGCTCTCTGGCTGAACTTTGTGCATTCTCTATGTGGGTAAAAGCTCGGGTGACCTTTGAGTGTATGTCTCCTCAGAGGAAGTGGAGAGTGGGGGGGGGGGGGGGGGGGGGGGGGGCACCACATGCGCTCATCAAACCAGAGGTGGGTGGGTGGGTTCCCGAGACGCAGACAACCAAAAGACTGTTGTTTGGAGGTTTGGTTCTTTCCATTGTGATTCCTACTTGCCACATTAGATGGACGTGCTTGCTGTGAATAATACACAGCTCATGTGTCAGAAGCCCTTGACCAGTTGACAAAACAGATATTTGATGTGGAATGGAAATCCATGCACCTCAGAAATTATGTGGTAATACTGACTAGAGTCTTCTCAAATAACAGGTGTAAAAGGAGAGGTTAAATGTAAGGAGGATTGTGTTGCACTTAGCTTATTCAAACAAGAGTTAATCAAGAAAAAACAAAATTCACTTATAAGAGTGTGTAAGCCAAAGCCTCTCATTTTGGCATACAAACAGTGCAAACCACAAAAAGCCATTTCACAAATATCCAGATCATTTATCATATCAGAAATAAAAATAATCAAAAACCTACTTTAGGCTATCAAAATCACAACCCTACATGTAGCCTAGCATACATCTCTCTCAACCACAATCCACACTACAATCCCAGTACCTTACTCACATATTTCACAAATGCTGTGATTTAATGCGAGGTGTTTGAAGAACCATGAACATGCTCTTTGCTTTCTGTAATGTATGAGAAGATGAAGATACAGACTGACTGCTTACATTATGTAATTAAACAAAATGGCTGTGAAAATCATTTTGAGCTCCTTAGTAAATAACCTGCCCTGTCCAATCATAACGGGCACTGCCCTCCTGATTTCAAATAATCTCACAGAGGGACAAACTTGGTAGGATGGGCAACGTGATGACGGCCGAGCATGGAACTCTACAGTGATTGGGCAAAAGAGAATTAGAGAGCCATGTAGCCTGTTAACGGACAAACATTTGATGTGAGTCCATTAGAAGCTTCTGGAACTCTCAGGCCATACTCATTTTCTTTATGTTCTGTGTTTCTCTTTCTTTTTTTGAAAGTGATAGTGATTCACGAGGCGGAGGAGTCGTTTAGCAATCGGAAGGTTGCTAGTTTGATCCCGACTCCACTTCACCATGTGTCGAAGTGTCCTTGAGCAAGACACTGAGCCCCCAACCGCTCCCGATGTGCAGGTTGGCAACTTAGATAGTAGCCTCTGACATTGGTGTGTGAATGGGTGGACCTCTGAGGCATTCATCTGTAAAGCGCTTTGAGTGCTCTATGAGTAGAAAAGTGCTATATATAAAAATACAGTCCATTTACCATTACCATCTTAGCAACAGCTGTCAGTAGGGGCAAGGTTTGGAATTTGCTCCCAAAGGAAACACTCTAGTAGTGATAAAGCCAACAATATCGGCCAGAAGAAAGTAGCACAAAGAAGCCAAGCAAATCAAAGGCCAAGCAGTTATTAGGACACCCGCAGAAAAGTACAAACACAGAAAAGCCACAAACAAAAACTGGGTTTTAGTCAAGAGGGTTGGGATCCTGTTTAATCTCCATGGCAACCACAAATAGGATCAGGGTTCATACTGTTAAATACCAACGGTGGATGAAATGTTTCAACATTGCACAATGAAGAGATCACACACGCACACACATAAAGAAAGTCGAACTTCCACTGTAACAGCAGTTGCCCTGACCTAAAAACATTTCCACTCAAAACCAAAACACGGAAAGCTAAATTCATTAGGAGGAAAGTGGTGAAGGGTTGGGACTTGGAGAGAAGAATATTTTACTGTTAAAGGCCTTTACTGAATGCCAACACATTAACAAAACTAAACAAAAATCACCTATTAGGTGACTTCCTTTAGTGAGTGGCTTGGTCATGTCATCCAGACTAGACTGAAACAGATCACAAGGTTCAACATCTACTCATCCTCAGTGTAGAAATGTGCATGGTTTTACACCATATCAAATCAGTGATCAGCAAAGTCTTACTCTGTTGTCTACAGCAAAATGTGAGAAGATCCCAACCCTAATTTGGTATCAAGCATTTAATCTTTTTTTTCCCCAAATGCATAAAAGTTACAATCTTGTGCAAATAAAGGGAGCAAAAGTAGGCAAATTACTTCACTCCCACAGAGTAAGTGTGTGTGGCTGAGTTTCTGATGGTATGGCTGTTCAGTGGTAGGGTTTGGGGGGGTATTGTCAACAAAAAGGAGGTATAGGGAGGTGAGGTGGCACTGAGCATAAGGAAGGGCTGGTTGGGAGGAGTTGTGGGGGAGGGGGGTTTGGTATCCGCGCTACCTGTGGACGGTCAGGTGAAGGCCGTTGAGGGGGGGCAGGGGTGGGTGTAACTCCAGCTGGGCCAGCAGGGAGAAGTGGTCGGAGGGGATGTGGGGGTGCGGGCAGCCCGTGATGCAGTTGTCCATCATCCACTGGGTCTCCAGCGGGCCCAGCAAGCCCAGCACGCTCATGTGGGTCTTGGTGAAGAAGATGTAGTCGATCACGCCCTGTAGGAGGACCCAGAGTAGGGGACAGAAAGGGGAAGAAAACA
The DNA here is from genome assembly GCF_963457725.1 of Sprattus sprattus. NCBI lineage: Eukaryota > Metazoa > Chordata > Actinopteri > Clupeiformes > Clupeidae > Sprattus > Sprattus sprattus. Next base: position 24,705,933 of record NC_137913.1, read on the forward strand.
AGAGATGGTTGGAGCACAGTTTTTCTCTAAGTGTGTTTTTTGTTCTCTCTGTTTGCGCTGTGTGATTTTCGGATCTCTTGGCACAACTCCGTAGAGCGACTAAAAATGTAGACATGTTCTGTGCTCTATATCATATATGTTATGAATAACAGAAATCATTAAATTTGCTAACACTTTTCCTAAACCGACTAAAGTAACCTGTCATATCAAATAGAGCTGGGGGTAAACGATTATTTTCAAAACGATTAATCTGGCGATTATTTTATCGAATAGTCGACTAATCTAACGACTAATTGGACGATTAGTCTAACGATTATTTTTCTGTTGCTCGATTAAAACCATAATGTATCTCAAATAAATACCCCAAAAAATCTTAATAATATACTTTAATGAGCACCGTTTTGCACAGCAAAAGTCCAACAATGCATTTCATGTTTATCTAGAGTTCACAGTAAAAATGTTTGGTACTCAAATGAGCCCTATCACATTTGGATGTGGTGCTCATTAATTTAAATGTTTTCAGTGCTTATAAAAACATTCATTCATTGATGAGCACTGCGCACCACCTTATGTGCAGCCCTGTCCTGGACATTGCTTGGCTGCATTAGTTGACATTGGCGATCTAACGTGGTAGTGAATCATGATACATACTATAAGCTGGCCAACGTTAGTCTAATGTTATGTGTTTGACTCGTAAATGACCACAGCATGAGTTAGCTCTCTGTGCCGTTTGTTGGTGCTTGGTTGGCGTGTTCTGCAGCCGTAAGTTAACGTTTACTAAACTGACACAGCTGTCTAGCCGCTGCCGCTATAGTAGCTAGCTAACGTAATTACTAGCAACCAAGCACGAACAAACTGCACGGAGAGCTAAGAAGATAGTTAGCTAGCACCACCGAAGTGCGCAGAGCTCAAGCTACACAACACACTGAACAAACGTTAAATACGAGACGTTTGAGAATGGAGATAGAAACGCACCCCATTGTCTCTCGTGAAGGGGACAATAAGTAACGTTGGTTACATTAATTTAACGTTTGTTCAGTGTGTTGTGTAGCTTGAGCTCTGCGCACTTCGGTGGTGCTAGCAAACTATAGCTCTCCGTGCAGTTTGTTCGTGCTTGGGTGCTAGTAGTTAACGTTAGCTAGCTACTAGTGTGTCAGTTAAGTTAACGTTAACTTACGGCTGCAGAACACGGCAACTAAGCATGAACAAACGGCACAGAGAGCTAAGTCATGGTGTTGGTCAGCTTATAGTATGTATCATGATTCACTACGTTAGATCGCCAATATCAACTAATGGCGCCAAGCAATTCCCTGGGTTTCTGCTCTCTCAGTCCTTGCGCAATGTTTGTTTCTGTTTGGGTCAACCACGTGTATGTGCCGAAGCGTCGACGTAAAAATATGGCGTCGACGTAATTTTGAAATCGACGCGTCGCTACAGCACTAATATCAAATATATCAGCAAACTCCTTCCTACCTTGAAGTCGTAGGTGTAGTTGGTGAAAGGCATCAGGTTGTTCTCGTAGGCGCTCTTCAGCTGGAAGCTGTGCGTGATGCTACCGTCTGACTTCCCAGTCTTGCCGTTGCAGTTGAAGTTGGTCAGACACTCGCTGTAACGCAGCTCCTTAAAGTCCTTGTGGTTGTCCGCTACTCCCCCACTGCTCAAATACTCCACAACACCTTTAAAAACCCAAATGACAAAAAACATTTCACATTATCTCTGCACTATATTCTACTTTAACCCACTATTATATTTGACTATAGCCTCAAACACACAGTGCATCTGCTTTTAAGTGAAGACACAGGACTGTGAGCCCACATGGTGCTAAGGTCTTACATTGGGTGTATCCCTTCTCTGGTATATTTATATATTGATTGGCTCAACCTGTGCACACATTTCAGCTCAAGCATTTGTGCAGTCTACCGAGTAGCCATAACATACCGGAGTCTGGCAGGGAGTTGAGGTCAGCACAGAGGACGATGGGGATGACGCCTGGTTCTGAGGTCGGGGAGTCCGAGGCCATGGAGGACGAGGCCCTCTCGGCGATGCTCTTCAGCTCGGACAGGAACATCATGGTCTGGATCAGCTTCACGTCCGAGAACTCCGGGTCCCAGTGCATGTGAGCGTTGGCCACCAGGAGGAGCTGTTTCTCTTGTGAGGACTTCATACCTACAGGAAAATCAAGTGGTCAGTCAGATGTCTGTTTATCGGTCACTGTGCATGTCCTTTGCATATTATTATTTTTGTTTAATGCATGATTATGTTTATGTATATATATTTTATTTCAATCTTGTAGCCTTGCTTTGTACCTACATATAACAAAAAAAAACGTTCAACTAATTTTAGTTAGAGACAACTGGTAACCATACAAATAAAGGTTTGAGACTGTCACCTACTGGTAAAATGTTATCACTGCAACATCACACAAAGGAAATACAAATACCCATCACATGGTATTCTCAGAGGCATGGAATTGTACAAATCCCTTACCGTCAGAGAAAAGCTCTTTTTTGACCTCCAGCAGAACAGCGACGCCAATGTTGTCTTTGGTCATGACGCGGTTCAGCATGACCTCTGAGCCCTCAGAGTTGGCCATAGCAACCTGATTAAACTCAACTGTGTGTTTCTGCACCGGGGAAAACCTATGTGAAGAAGACAAAAAAAAAAAAATAGGAATGGGTCGAGAAACCAAATGTGAAAATGTGCAAACATGTTCTAGAGGAGCGGAGCCTTCATGTTTGGTTCCACTCACTTCTCAGTTTTGAAGAACACAGCACAGCCATCCACATGCTTGCGCTCCTGCTCCGACACCAGTTTGGCACGAGACTTTGGACAGAAGTACCCGTCATATCCACGCTCCTTTAGTGTTTCCAGAAAGAGGGTGTAGTATTGTTCCGTTTCTACTTCCTGTGGGAAGACAAAAGATGTCTGGACCAAACCCTCGCTCAGAACACAGGCACTGCATTTATACCAAGAACCGGATACAAAAATACAGAACATTCTACAGAAAATTCTACTGCATACAGACTATGTTTGTATGTTGTGCTGTGTATGTTTCTCTGAACTGAAGTTACTGTGAAAAGTAATCCATGCATATTTTTAAATATCTGACTGCATGTATCGGGTGTGTGCGGTGCAAAGCAACACACACAAAAAAACAGCAGATGGTAGCAGAATACTGTGTGCCAAGTAAATATTACACTCAGTGATTTAAACAACTTGTTAAGGCCGGCTACCTGCAGACTGATGATGTCAGCATCACAGTTGGAGATGTCCTCCATGATGCCTTTCTTCCTGTACTCCCAGTTGAGGGCCCAGGATGGGCAGTATCCATACAGCTGCCGGGTGGCGTACTTGTCGCACAGAACATTGTAGCTCATGACTGTGAACACAGCTGTGGAGGAAAACGGCACTGTGTGTCAAAGAAGCCAATGGGGGATCACACATAGGGATAGGCAAACAGCAGCTGAGCTCAAAGTCAGACAGGGAATCACTTCCAATAATTATGTCAGAATTTGTCTCCAAAAAAAGACAACCATGTTCCCTTTTGTAACTCCCATGTTTGAAACACACACTCTGTTATGATCACATTGGTGATCGTGGTTAACTTCAAAAGGAACTTCCAAAGAAGAAAACTGAACGTAATTGAGGTGTAACAACTAAAGAATGTGTGTACCTGAGGAAGTCATTGGATCGCGCTCTTTCAAAGTGATCCATGGTCTTTGAGGAAGCTGCTCGGGGTGGACTTGATTTGGATTAAAAAAAATGATTAAATGTCTCTGTAAACCATCAAACCTTTTTCTCAATTTCCAAATATGAATGTCATATTGAAAGACTATCTACACATGTACCTGCTAGATTGTCAAGCATGTAGTTCAAAAGCTTTCTGGTACCATCTGGCTCCTGATACAGGTTAAGGATGTCTTGGGATAAGGGGTTACCTAGAAAAACAAATCAAGTTCAGAAAAAAAAAAAATGCATTAATTCAAATATTCACGTCCTACACAACGGTTCTTGCAGAATGTGCAGTATGACACAGACCTTTTAGACCCAGGGTTTGTAAGCGAAACAACCGCCCAAGTTCATAAGGCAAAACTCTTAAACAATTGTTGTTCAAAAGCAATTCCCTAAAGAAAAAAAAAAGAAGAAAAAATGAAAATCTTGTCCTAAAAGAGGAACTTCACTGACTTTGATCAAAGCTCTATAACATTCATTTTTTTCTTTCTCTGAATAGAAAAAAAGGTTTCTTCAAAAAGAAACACTACAAAGGGCATATTTCATTCAGTATAATTCACCTGAACACCCCACTCCTCGCTTTAAAAAGATGCATAGTAACAATATAACTACGAATTTACTAGCACCTGTGTGACACCAGATTTAAAAAAACACGGTACAATGTATGACTACCTGAGAGAAACCATGTTGCCGAGTTCTGCGGGCAGGCTGCGGAGCTTGTTGGACGACAGGTTCAGGTAGACCAGGTGGGGGAGCTTGGCAATGTCGGATGGGATGCGACTCAGGTTGTTGTTGTTGATGTGCAGTGCTGTCAAGTGGGTGAGCGTCCATAGGGAGCTGCTTAGGTTGCGCACCCGCCCTGAGCAACAGCAAAAGGTGAAAGGTCAGATTTGCTCTGACGGATGAAAAAAGTGGTCGACATTAATGTTGCGCAGGTGTGCCAGAAGATGGGTGTGTTTCATGATCAACCACAAAACGGAAAATGTGAAGTACACCAACCAGTTATTTCCAATTCTGCCCAATACGACTTTTTTCCATTGGCCGCCTCCTCTGCAGACATGATGGTGTATAATCGCCTTGGATCCGGGGGATCATATTTTTCCTTTGGCATACCTGTTAATCTAGGGGGAGAGAAGAGACAGATAGTATGCTGTTACTAGTTGGGCCTACATGGTATAAATAAAGTAGAGCACAACCTTTCTCCCTTTTTGCTACAGGACACCACTGACCAGAGTAAAATGAATGACTGCCTTGACTTAGTTGTACTTGTATGTCAGCTTTGCAAACGGTAACACTGCAGCCATGAATAGGCCTATAAAGCATTTTTACTGACACTTTACAAAATGACCTGTGCTTGTACTGGGAAGGCACAGGCCAAATACGAAAACAGCAAGCAGAGTCTCTCATACAGCAGGTACTGCAAATGCTGTGTGAATTGCATAATAACACATGCTCATGCTCAACACAGTTAGCCACAGTTAGCCACTGACATACCATGACTACCATACTACCTTGTGTGTGTTTTTTTGAGGACATGGTTATAAACAATTAATAGGTCATCTGGAAGGTGTTGCTTGACATGAAATCATTAATACATTTGACGTAAATATTTATGACTACATTAATGTTAAACGGGATGTTTTGGGTTATCATCTGGTTAGAATTTAAACATTTCTAACGACAATTAGGATATCAAAAGAACTTACATTATAATAACAATATCCTGTAATACTATGCCTCAAACGATACTAAAAAAGACTATATGCCAATTTACCTGAATTTTCAGGACGAAGATTAAAACGCAGGCTGGTGTCGCAAATGTACCGATAAATAGCACGCAGGGTACTGGTTAGCTTGCAGCTGTTAACAAGTATGTATCATGTCATCATAACTCTACTTTCGACATGCAACAGTCCCCTTTCCAAGTGTTCAACAAACATACATTTAACACGTGTCGATGACCGTTACATAGAGTAACGTAAACGTTTCGCATGTTATTTAACGTTGCATGGAAACATATCCTGTTAGGGACAATCTGTTATTTCACGTTCCCGTTAGACTTAATGCTAAAAGACTATGCCTACTTATGTAACGTTATGGAGTCCATTTCAAAGTAACGAGAATGTCGAAATAAAGATTTGAACTTTCCTAACAAGTTTGTAGGGGGCTGGTTTGGCTTAGACCTTCTTTTCACTTTCCTGTCTCTTCATGATGAGAAACTGAGCTGGCAGGTTTACGACAGAGCTAGAATGTTAAATTAGGCTCCTGAATACGTGCAATGTCACTGAAATAGGTGATCAACAGCTCATGACAACGATATGGCACACATGCTCGCTATGATAGCTCACGACTTCTTGACCGTAAACTACATAACTTCTGGGACGGAGTAGTACCACAGTCAGTAGGATAAGAACACTACTGTCAAAAGTAACAGTTGCAGACCAGCTTAAAAATAAGTTTGGCAGGCTGGTTGGCAAACTGCTCGACCACTTTAGGTATGACATGGGTAAATACCAAATCCCTCAGTAAACGGCGAACACAGGTTTTGCAATAGTAGAGAACTGTCCCTTATGTCATGAACCTAGACATTTAACTATCAACTGTAAACACAGCTTTAAATGCATGGGCCTTGGTTAGAAGGCAGACAGCGGCGCACACCCTCTTATGAGCTGACCAAAAAACCTCGGAGGCGGAGTAAACAAATTAGCTAGCTAGCAAGCTACATGAGATTCACAAATATTAAACGTCTCAAAGCAACCCGCTAATATCACAGAAAAGTTCACCTACTTACCTTCATTCGGAAGGTGGGTGAGGAGAATCGTGAAAAATACTGTCAAAGACATGCAGGCAGAACTGTGTGCCGTTCAGCCTGTAGACGTTCCTGAGAGGCAGAGGGAAGGACAACAGTCATGGCTTCCGCCCGAAACCCTTCCATCTCCACTACTCTGGGGAAGAAGAAAAGTTTACCGTTACTGGAAAATGTGTTTTCCCAGTTTCCCCCACAATTAAAAAAAATCTGTAAACTTCTGCGTTAAGTACTTTGGTTTAAATAAAACGATCCACACATGACGCATTCCCTGACCATTCAAATTAATCATAACCTATATTTAATTTAAAAAAACGGCAATGCAAAGTTATTCAAAATTGTGACACTGACCCTTGACCCTTGAGAAACTTTGGGAGCAACTTTGGGAAAGTAAAATGACACGAGTTTGAGGGTTCACATATTTTGTTTTAGTAGTTAAGGAAAACAAGTGTAAGGAATGGTCTAATAATCTAATATATGTATTCCAAATGGCACCATCTAATATGGGTTATACATATATATCCATATCCATAGCATTGTACAGAGTTGGGGTCTGTTTTTGTGTTTTTGAGTTTAGGCTAGGTATCTTTTCATTTTTACGTATCAGTCTTATTAATATTTCATATTTTTCGAAATCTCAACCTATATGACAGAGATAGCTTGACGCAAAAATTATACATGCCGAGGTTTGGTGTTATTTAGGCCTACGGGATAAGCTATTTGCTTAGTAGGAACCAAGAACGTAAAATCTCTTTACCCAGACGGCTCTTCCGGTATGTGACATCGTAAAGCATAAACATGGCAGCGTCCACGAGGAATCTTGTAAGAGGTCAGATGACACTTAATTTTAAATAGTTATGTGCATTGCCATTAAGATTCTAATGAGAATATTTGTGCATGAAGTTTTGCAGTTTTAAACTCCGACTAGCACTTCGTCTTTTTTTTTTTAACCAGGGAAGTAGCCCGCTAAATTGTGCTAGATTTGCTAACATCAATGCAATAACGACATGTCATGTCAAACATTACCGTTTCCCAATTAACATAAAACTGCAGTGTATTTTCTGTTTTATATACTTCACGGACAGTTCCGAGATGTTCAGACAATTCAGCTGTTAATATTATTTTGTAAATCTGTTATCTATCTATGTATGTCAGTAATGTGAGAGGGAGAGTGTAGTAATATGCGGTACTAAAACAATCAAATTAAATATGGACATGGTATAGTCGGCTTCACTGCGAAAATTCATCACAATTACAGAGCAAATTGTCTTTCGAAAGAGAAAAAAATATTAAGAAAATCTTTTTGTACAATGTAAAATGAGTATACAATATTATAAAACAAATGTACCAGTTACTATTGATTATGGAGTTTTGTCTCACTCATATGAGAACGTGTGAGCACACTGTCCAAAAACAGTTTATCCAAAAGAGAATGAATATGTGATTAGATCCAGATCCGTTGTAATTCATGAATATTCATGAATGAATACAAATATGTTAAATCAGCTAAATAAAATGTAACTAATGGTTGCAGGGTTGGCGGGTGGTCCTCTGTGGTATGTCAGTGTAACTGATTCTGTGCAAACAATCCTGTGACTCGTGGCCCTAGACACAGTCTTCACAGTCTCTCCACAGAACTTACAGCTCTTTGGAGGGAGCCGGATCTTATCGTGCTCAGAGCAGAGTGGCCACAGCTAAGTAGACAGCAGGATGAACCGTGTGCTTCGGCTGCATTCACACTAAATCCTTCCTGCAGGGTCATGTGGACGTGTGACGGGTTTTATTTATTTGTGCTGTAGAATGTTGCCACCGTGAAACAATCTGAAAGTAACATTTTATTTCTCTAATTTACTGCTTTGTTCTCGCTGATGCCACGTCCTCACTTCATTCATTCTCTAGCTTGCTCAATCCCGTTGCTCTCCCTCACCCTCTCGTTAAGCTGGGGAGGTGGTTTACAAACAGCTACGGACAAATCCTTCTCACTAGTCTACATTTTGTGACTGACTGGTTCTCACTTTTAACGTAAAGGGGAGGGAAGTGGATTTAGGGCAGGCCGTTTGGGTAACAGAACAGCTCTCAAGTATGATGCCGATCTCTTCGCTCGTACCAAAGCTCAAATGAAAAGAATCAGATTGGTCGCAAATTAAACATCACTAGTTATTTGGTTCTGTCGTGTCTCACTCCCAATCCCACTCCAAATCAGACTGAGGATTTGTGAGAGAAATTCCGTCAACTTAACCCACCTACCAAGGCAGTTTCATATGCCTGCTCTGATAAACAAGTTCATGATTTAAGCTTCCGCAAATTGAGTGTGTCAAACAGGATTATTGTGTTGTTTGCTTATATATATATATATATATATCTTGAACTATAGTTTACCCTCTTCTAGTCACAGTTCATCGAGGCTAACATCTGACTGTTGCTCTTCTAGTTCTAGCCGGATGCCAAACACTGAGTCTGACGGCACCATGCGTCTCAAGGGTGTCTCACAATGCAGCAAGGCAGACATATGTCAGGACGTATGCAGCAGCAGCGGCGGCAAAGTGAGTTCTGATGTTTCTGTCAGATGTGTTGCCAATCCTTAACCAGGACTTACCGTATATACTCATTTCAGAGATTGCCATAAGATATTAGAAGTTCTGAAAATCTTCAAAAGATATTTGTATTTTCTGTATGCCTCAATTCCACCTTGCTCAGTCCCTCCAGGATTTTGCATACAATTTCGCAATTCACACAAATTCAAGAATGTCCCACAATTGCTATTGCAAGTATGCAATTTGAGTACCACAAAATTTCTGCGAAACAAACAGATCTCATGGAATTTCTGCATTATTTGTGATTGATTTAATTTAACTCAAAATAAAACACTGAGAATACCTGCAGCAATAATCACAGCAAACCCCGGCCAGATCCTGGAGGGACTGAACTTACTCCTTTGGTGTCTTACTGTATGTATGATATGGTTATGTGAAACATATACTTGAGCTGTGAACTGGGAACTAGTCTTTCAGGAAACAGTTGCATAAAGCTCATGCAATTTAAATAATCAATATCTCCCCAGGGCCAAACCCAAGGCAAAGAAAGGTGAAGAGGACAAGGAAAAGAAGGAGAAAAAGCAGCGTGTTATAGATAACACCGGTCGACACAAGCCAATCGGCTTCTCAGCCTGGGAACCAACGGATGATGTGTACCTGCTGAGATTCTACCCCAAACCATCCCATGAGACAGGCGCAGCTGTGGACCTGCTGAAGGAGATCCAGACACTGGAATGCACTCCCTCAGATCAGGCCGTGTTGGTAGACCTGAGGCTGGACATGAAACTTGAGAAAAAGGTACAGTGACTTTATTTATTTATTTGTTTGTTTGTTTGTCTTCTTTTTGTTGTGGCTCACTACTCTGAGTCGTCTGAGACTGTCCAGTAACACTGCTGATCTCGTGGTGGCGTTTTTAACAAGTAGGGTATCGTGGTGAGGAAAGTGAATTTCAAATTTGGAACAAAATAAGAGTCGTTACATTATGTTATTTGGGCAAAGGACATTTTTCAGTTGTTTCTGATATAGGGCCTTAGATGTGGTCTGGTAACGCTGGCGGTGTGGACACACACATACGTACAAGCCGCAGGAGTAGAGCAGAGTAGTAGTCACACACACAGTCTATCCGTCTAGCCATCAAGCTATTTTTTTTTATTTTGTACACATTCATTTTGTGTTGAAATGCAAGCGATTATTGCATTGTTCATAGAAAGTGACAATTGTGACAAGGAAAAGCTTTTTCTCTAATAAAAAAAGAGAAAATGTAATTCAACACAAAGTAGGAAGTGATTTGAGACTGAGTAGCAAAATCAATGTTTTGAAAATCGAGATGCATCGATAATCGTTTTATCGGTTCAAGATCGATAATCGGTTTAGAGTTGATAATCGGTTTAGAATCGATAATCTAGGGGTGGGAATCTCTTGGCACCTCACGATTCGATTCGAAATCGATTCAGAGGTCAACGATTCGATTTTAAATCGATTATCGATTTTGTAATACTTTTTTAAAAAAATGTTTTAACACATCCATTTTATGTTGAAATGCAAGCTGCATCGATTATTGCATTGCTCATAGAAAGTCAAAATTGTGACAAGAAAAAGCTTTTTCTCTAATAAAGCAAATAGAGAAGGTAATTAATCTGTTGATTTTCTTTAATTATCAAACACAAAGTAGGAAGTGATTTTAAACTCTGAGTTGCAAACTCAAATGATTCAATAGTCGAAATGCATCGATAATCGTTCTATCGGTTTCAAATTGATAATCGATAATCAATCGATAATTGCATTCCAACTTAAAATGGATGTGTAAAAAAAACGATTATCAATTCTAAACCGATAAAACGACTATCAATCCATTTCAACTTTTAAAACATTCAAGTTTGCTATTCAGAGTCTTTGCTACAGTTCCTACTTTGTGTTTGATAATTAAAGAAAATCAACAGATGAATTACCTTCTCTATTTTTTATTAGAGAAAAAGCTTTTCCTTGTCACAATTTTGACTTTCTATGAATCATCGATGCAGCTTGCATTTCAACATAAAATGGATGTGTATTTTATTACAAAATAGATTATGAACTTTTCTGAATCAAGAGAGAATCGTTTTAGGGAGAATCGAGAAAAATCGATTCCCCCCCCCCACCCCTACGATAATCGGTTCAGAATCGTTGACCTCTGAATCAGAATCGAATCGAATCGTGAGGTGCCAAGAGATTCCCACCCCTAATGCTTATTCTTTAAAGCTGAGTTACAATAGTGCATATCCTGGACGGCTAGTTGGAATGACAGGTGCGCGTATCTATCCTCCTCATGATCCTACACCATCAAAATGTATTTCAAGATGATGCCATAAAATGCCATGAAAACAAACTTCAAAAAGTGGCACATTGCTTGAAGTGTTGCTTTAATTATCTTGTCAGTAGGGGAACAGCTGACAGTGTCTTTGTTGATCTTCTTCCCTGTGACTAAACTCCCTAGAAAAGGCCCTTATTACCAAAGCCAAACTCACAATGAAATGCATAATGGTTGAAAACACTCAAACACTCTTTGCGAAATCAAAGATTCATTACTTGGGGTTGTTGTAAAATGTGTTAAACATGCGTAAAAAGCTGGCTTTGCTGTCAGTGCTCAGAAGATTTTGCTTTGTGCATTATGAAATGTTGTAGGGCAACTGAGATTTGCTCTGCTGGGTTTTAATCAGTCTTTAATTACTCTAACAGAGAAAGGTGGATCCTTTTGTCAGCACAGTGCAGCTACCCCATCCTTTCAAGACGGAAACAAACAAAGTTATAGTTTTTACAGAGGTGAGTGGTTTGGCAGCATAAAAGAAAACATCATCTGATTTTAGCTTGATTTGAAATGGCTAAATGATGCTATTAAGATAACAAATGAATGCTGTAAATGTAATCGGCTTGTGCTGTGTCCTGTTGTTCTCACACACTGTTGGGTTTTATATCAAGTTTAGATGCTATAAAATGTAGCAGGTACACACAGCACTCTGGGTGAACCTGTTTATTTTTGACGTGTGTTGGTGGCTGGAGGTGTTGTGGATTGCGCTCACGTCCCCCTCAGCCCTATTAATGCTGCTGTGGTGTCTCTTCAGACTGCTGAGCAGACGCAGCTGGCCCTGGCCAACGGAGCAGTGCACGCCGGAGGGGTGGAGCTCGTGCAGAAGGTAAGGCTCCACTGAGGAATCGCTACCTGCTTCCTCCAACCTGCAGGGGCTAGTAAGGACTGGTGATGCTTTTATATCTCAATAAGCTGCCGTACAAATGTGGTTCCGATGTGATGTTCTAAGGGGCACGTCAGTAAATAGGCAGAGAGTATGCTCAGATTTAACCTCTGAGATTTGTCCAGATTATAGTGCTTCGGTAGCTTTTGTCTGGCTTACAACCACGATTTTGTTTTATTTTCCGTTATTCTTGCAATGCAGAATGTCACTTCTGTGTCTAGTCCATGTGTTCTCTGCATTTATGTATTGCTCACTCTCAGATTTTAGATGATGAAATCCAAGCCGATTTCTACGTGACTGTGCCAGAAGTGCTACCAAAGTTGGTCCCTTTAAAAAACAAGCTACGAAAGAAGTTTCCAAAGAGCAAAAGAGGTCAGAATTGTTCTAATGTTTGATCATGGTATCTGTCCTGTCTGTTACCCTTTTGATTTGTCTTATATGTGTACTCTATCAGACAAAAAAAATCTATTAAACCATTGAAATAAAATATGTGAACTTCCAGGCACTGTCGGAGTGAACATTCCCAAAATGCTGAACCTCTTTAAGACCGGTCATGAGTACCTGGTGGAAAGAGACTGCTACATCATCACTGAGGTTGCCACGGTACGGCCTAAAGAATGCCACGTGTTGGTTATTTTGTAAAAAGTTGAGGCCAAACTTAGATTATATTAAATCATTTAAATATTTTTAAAGTTCTGATCTGTTTTGTGGTTTGGATGTGTGCAAGTTATTCATTTTAAATACAAATGCTATATAGTGGATCTCAAAAGCTTTTACAATGTAGTATTTACCTTCTGCTAACCTTGAAAAGAATGAAAATACCATCTGGTTTATGTTACATTGATGCAGATTTCCATTAAACCCAAAAATGAGTTGAAATCTAAAATTAGATTAAAAGATTAATTCCTGGTTTTCATATATTCTAGCTGGACATGCCCAAAGAGCAAATCCTGGCCAACATTCAGGCCATCGTCAATGATGTCTCTTCCCACAAGCCAGCCAACTATAGTATGTCCCCGCCTTTTGTAGTTACCAGTGTCTTTAATGCAAACTATACTATGTACCCGCCATTGTAGTTACCGGTGTCTTAGTGCCAAGTATACTATGTACCTGCCATTGTAGTTACCTGCGTCCTTAGTGCCAACCATAGTATTTACCTTCCTTTGTAGTTACTGGTGTCCTTAGTGACGAGCATAATATGTACCCGCCTTTGTAGTTACCTTGTCCTTAGTGCCAATTACCAGTTTGAGTGGTCATTAGCAGAGGTAACTCATTACAAGGCGCAGTTGAATCTGTAGTGTTTGGTCCCTTATTTTTCTTTCCCAGTCACTAATGGTGCCCCGTGAACCTGAATGGATTTGTTTATTACCACTTCACAAACCTTCAATTGTTATTTTTGGAGTGAAGTTGGAGATTTGAACACTATTTCCACCACCGTTGTGAATTGTGCATTGCTGACATTGTCTAGTTAAGGCCCTTTTATGTGATGTTAGCCTGTGTTATGGGTGAGGTGGGAGTTAGGCAGTCTTGTCAGCATGGCAATGTGCTTCAGGCGCCTCTTCAGTACAGCTGTTTGAAGTCAGTCAGCAGCACTCCTCCCCTCTAATTTGGTTGCTAGGGTGACATCTGTGACAGAAACACGAGAGCCATCCCATCTGCATATTTGGGTTCACGGTGGAGATGGTTTGATTCCCTGACAGCTGAGACATGGCATAGTTATGGTGCATATAACTAAATCCAAAGCAATGGGTGTCACTTTAAGAGATTGCTCCAAAAATGTTTCTTCATTTAGCGATCTGACTCATGTCTTTCCAAAAGCGATAGGAGTTTGAATGCTATATTTATAATTGTAGCATGTGTTTCAATCTACTATATGGTATACTTATTGTTTTGTTCTGTTTATTTTCCAGGCCCAATGATAAACAGGATGATGCTATGTAGCAGAACTAGCGAGGCTCTACTTGTAAAATATGAAGACCTTCTGCCAAAGCCTAAAGAGGAAGGAGTACTGTGATCATACACATTATAAATGTTGTAATATAATATAATAAAATTAAGTTGTGTGCTAAAGTTGTCTCTCTCTTTTGCATTATGTAAGCTTTTCACACAGCTTGATATAAAACTTCATGAACAGAGCACTTTTCCAAGATGTAATGTGTTCTGATGTATACCTATTATTCCGGGTATTAAGTTCATATATTAACTTTGGAGGTTCTATATATTAAGTTATCTTCTTCGGAAATATGTGTATTGAAGCCCTTGGTTTTTCATTTCTTTCTCTTAAGTCATAGCCAATAACAACACGACTAACAGCAGAGGGCGCCATTGCTTTTACTCAGCGGATCACGTAAACGCTCATACACCACAACTATTTATTTAAAGGATTGAGTGGAAACGATATAGACGATTGTGTGTAGCCTACTTATAATCCATCACAATGTAGCCTGTTTATCATAAATACTTTTGTCAGTGTTTAAACTAGTTTGTGTTTGCCCTGTTGTTAAAGACCACATTGTATATTTTAAATTAAGCGGTCATTTGACGGAAGCTATTGACCAGGATAAGGTAGGCAAGAGAATTAGCCTACCTGGAGTAATGCGTTTTAACACATTTTCGTGCACTGTCAGTCTCAGTGTCAGTACATCTTTGCCCACACTACAGGTGTAACAGTAGAGAATCTCAGGTCAGGCGTAGGGCTTATAAATAGACTTTTCAGTCGGTTAAGTTTCCTTGTGGCTTATTTTTGCCATGGGTTACTGAACTAACTAGTGTCACTTACTACCATGTAAGTGAATGATTTCCCTTACTAAAAGGACTGAAACTAAATGCTCTGTCATTAGCATCATGCAATTGGCGTTTAATTTTTTTGTTTTGTTAAATTAGCACAAAGCACTTCTCTGTGGCAGAGAGGAATAGGACATCATATGCCCTTTATTAAGATCACAATAAGAAACACCGTGCGTTGGAACTTGTTCGGGGGTCCTTTTCCCACAGTGATGGGAGGGGGGCGTTCTTTCTTTGCAAACCGCCTGCAACAACTAAGCCGCTTCACTGACTCATTTAAAAGCCTATACTGCAGGTTGGAGCGACGAGGAAAAGTCAGCGTTGTTGGAACTATAATTATTAGCCCGACCAAAGGGCTCATTTTCTCCGCCATGCAATACAAACTCTAAATACACGAATTGACTGTCAGGATTGCGAGCTGCTTTGAAGTTGTGTTGAAAGGTTGGACTGGATTCAAAACCGCATCGTATTCAAGATCGGATGCTTGGAGATACCTGCTGTGTCTGTTCTTGACTTCGGAACTTGTGTCAGACGCCCAGCCGAGACGTTGTCTCGTCTTTTGTGGTATCGGAAAATTGTATGAATTCAAGAAAACAATAATGTTTTGGATTTGAACTAGAGATCGCATTTTTCCTTTGGATTAATTCCATTTCATGCCGTAAGCATGGGTCTCGTGTGGATTCTCATTGCTACTCTCACTGGAATAGGCACCATCTCTAAAGAAACAGAAGGTGGGTTTGTCGCTGCGTCCTCAACTTTCCCGTTAAGATAAAACATTCTGGGCATTTGTTACAGTTCTGTACTGTGTTTGGGCTTGAATTTTTAGCCAATATATAAATTCAGTAATTCATTAATTTTAAAGTAATTTTAAAAACAGTATAGCTTGTTAAGTGATCATAGAGATAAGTGATCATGGAGAACAGTCGCCTACTTTTTACATGAACTGTTAGCCTATGAAATGTTTATCTGACACAATATATGCTGAACGTTTTAATAGTTTAAAATAAAGTCACCAGTTTTGTTTCTCACAATAGCATTTTTATTATATAAAGTTCATGGACATCAAAGCGAAATGAATGATTTCCTCCATTAAATCCGCCATGTAGAGAGTTCCTCACCTCACACTGAAGACTGCTTTAAGAGACAAAGTAGGCTACATTAGCCAAGGTATAACACAAACTTACGCAGCCTTCTAGGAGCAAAATCAACCCCTTTTTTCGTGTGTGCACTCATAGCCCTCTGTCATTTTAACTTAAGACTCTCTCCTGCTGTGAGGTGAAGATACAGCCTGTGCATTGGCTCAATTGATGGTGTCACACTGAGTGTAGCCGACCTTTTAATCCTCTATCTGCTTCAAAATATCTGAGGAATGTATGGATACTCATCAGTCAACAGTTAAAATGGGACCCGTAAAACAGCATGCACAAGCTTCAGTGTGTGGATGATTGGAGATGATATCCTCTTCAAACCACTATAGGCTACAAGTGAAATTCAAGTGCAGTGCTGCACTGTTTCAGATGTGCTTTCAAGAAGATTTGTTGTAACCTACTTTAGAGAAATGTGGGAACATAACTCATGGTTTTGTTTAAGGGCAATCACAGTGGAGGCACTGCGGTAGTTATGAGTTCATAATATGAGCTGGACCTTTACGTCTCTTGACAGCTGAGGTATAAAATATGGATTGGATTTTTTTTGCATCTGATGGTAGATCACAGGTGTACATGTATATAGGCTACCCATAGTGGCTTTGCATGTTCAGCCTGGTGAACTCCCTATGATGAAGCTCAGCTTGAAGTTCAGGCCTTGTGGTCAGGTTCATTTCAGTGCACGAGCATTGAGCTCATTTATATTCCACAGTGAAAGTGGTAGTCAACCAGTGCTGTAAAGCCCCAGCTGTACATTCCCATCATAAATTACTCTGAGGGCCTATGACGACCATGTTTGTACATTCATTCTAATTGTGATATTTTCATTCTCTCCTTTTTCTCTCTCTCCCCCCCCCCCCCCCCCCCCCCCATCAACCCCCATTTATAGGAGCGTGTGTCTATCAAGGCTCTCTGTTTGCGGTAGGTACTGCTATTTCCTCTTTGCTCTCTCCACAATCAATGAACAGTTGACCTCATCTGGTTTACATTTCTGCCGGTGAGATTATTTGCCCAGCTTTGATTCATGACACTGGCCTGTTAGCTTACGCTGCTGAGTGTGTTGTGCCATAAATAATTTACCGGGGGCATTATGATGGCGTCGTTACAACAGGCGTTGTCCAAAGCTCCGACACGATATCAATCGAAAGCAACAGTTACTTGAGACGTATCTCTGAAGCAGACTCTCATAAATAATGGGCTGCAGCGGAGTTTTAGAATGCTAATGGGAAGGAGAACAAGGCTAGATCGTGCTGTCTGATAAGTGTGTGTAGCTGTTTCTCAGGGTGACTTGTAAGGCACAGAGCATTGGTTTACAAAGGCCTCCTGATGTTTATGGTGGGGAAATAATCCAGTGACTGACAACACTACTGAGGCAGGACGCCACAGAGGCCTCATTCACAACTCTGTTTTGTGTTTCCCTTTTCTGCATGTGTCCCATTTTTGCCACAACTTTCCTCCCTTTCCAAGTGTAAAGTGTGCCCATGTGCCTTGTTTAATATAGCCACACAATCTATTTCCCATCTGTTGCAAGCTTTAACTTTGACTAGCTGTAACAGTTAAAGGAACACTATGCAACAATTTGCCACTTTTTGAGGAATGTTTTTTTAATGAGCAATTGCTTTTTAGTATCATCTTCAAATACAATTTGATGGAATATGGACATGAATATCTTGCCGTCAAGGCTATTCACTATAAAGTTATATGGTTTTAGTTGGAACACCCCATGGATATGTATGAAAAGCCTTCACAGCACGACATCACCAACAATATTGCCAAAAGAGGCTATTTAGCATGTTAGCTTTTATCAGTGGCAACTTTGCTGTTGGTGATGTTTGTAAGGTTTTTGCATGCTTTTTAGGTAGGTAGCGGAATAGCTTTAGACCAGAACTCCATAATGCTTGTTTTAGGTTTGGGCAGGTATGTGTGGTGGGAAAAGAATCTTGTCTGCTGGCAAGGCATGTCATTACACAACAAAGAAATCCAAGAACAACTGGTAGTTTCTGGAAAAACGGTGCTAAACACTGTCCTTTGCGGTTCGCCCGTAACGTTACACTGGATTTTAACGGCAAATAACTACAAATTCCAGCCCTTGACTCTGTATAATCTGCGTAATTACAGCTGGAGTAAGTGTGGAGCACCTGCACTCCCCTCTCCGGTTCGGCACCGAGCACCGCACTTTGAAAATGACCGCCGCGTCCCTCTCGACCCCAGAACATGACGTCTCTCAGGAACTGAACTACTTTGTGAAGAGAGAGAGGGAGAGAAAGAGGAAGGGAGGGAAAGGGAGGGAGAGGGGTGGGTAGGTGAGGTGAGAGACAGGTGGAGGCATGTTGTAACCCACTCAGGAGGAGGCCCTTTGGAGTTCAAAGGGAGAAAGACCAACTAAACACCTGGAATGGCAGCATGATAATGCCAGTAGAGAGAATGAGAGAGAGAAAGACGGAAGTGGGATAAAGAGAGAGAGGGGAAAGAGGGAGGGAGGGTGGGAAAAAAATCAGATTAAAAGTAACAATGAAAGCACTCCCTCTTTTGTTCAAGTCTCTGGGCACAACATTAGCAAATCAAAGTGCTGTCAGTGAGCTAAGAGCAGGCTGGCATGAGCCCCATGCTTGTGCGCCATGGGTGGTAATGACCAAAAATGTGTTTATGGTTTGTGTGTGCTTGTGTGAGCGTGTATGTGTGTGCACGCATGCCTCTGTATGTGTGTGTGCAAATGTTTTTGTGAACTTTTCACTTAGATACCTGAGCAAAGAGTCTCTTTGTTACCCGCCTCTAGTTTAGGTTTTTTCATTTTGTAAAGAGGGGGAGGGGCATGTTTCTTTTTGCTCCTCGCTATGGAAATATGCTTCTCTCAAGTTAAGGTCAATATGAGATAGAAGAAAAAAATACTAAAGAAAGAAACACAACAAAAATAGATCTGCCGGTTTAGAATGTTCAGTTAACTTCTTTAATTATTTATTCAAATAGCTCCATTGTCAATTTGATGTTGTCTCAAAGCACGCTGCATTAACCAAGAAGCTGTGTCTAGACGAGAGTGTTAATATCTAATGTGGTGATATAACTAAACTGAATACAATCAGCAGTTAGTGAAGATCAAGCGGCCTTGGGATGTGCTCAGTGACTGGCTTTGGGGTGGGCTCTGAGGAGACCTGATGAACCAGTGGTTGCATCAGACCTCGGTGCAACCCAGAGAAACCTCAGTCGGCGCCTCCATCATTGCATTGCGCTCTGCAACACCGAGTGCCGCATCCAAATATATCACTGCGCACCAGGCCATGGATTCCTGGCATTGCAAGTTGTCCCCCCTGAAGCAATCAAAATGTAGGCCACTGTGAGAATAGAAGGGATCTAAACGTTGGTCGCTGTGATGGCACACATACTGTTCATTAATTGCGGTGACATCAAGTATTAATCATGCAGATATTAAATCTGTCACAGTGGTTTGGCCTCTGTAGGATGTATAAGAAAGAGTTCTAGATGCTGATGAACAATTCATGTCCATTCCTTTACATCCTATAGTGATATGAGAATTACATAAAGGTCCATGCTAATAGACTGTATAACCACTGACAATGGTCTGTACTAATAACATATTTATAAAGCCAGTGGGAATTGTTATAGAACCTTTTTATTGCCATTATAATTAAGCCCTCTCAAAACAACAGGAAGACAGGATTACTACATACTGTTATGTGAAATCCATATGAAAATGTGCTTCCCAAAGGCCAAGTATGTATGTAGACTCCATGTTAGCCCCCTGGCATTGTGAGGTATGACATTAAGCTTTAATAAGATCTGACTGTTGGTCAAAGGTGGTACGTTTAGTAGAGGAAACTCAATTTCCAAGGGCCATGTTGGATTACTCTCAGCCGATAATTCCTTATTGGTGGCAGGATCACCAGGGACCAATGCTCGTGCTGCTCGGTTCCATGGCTGGAATCGCTCCCTGGGATCAGAGTGGGGTTGGGGGGAGAGGGGGCACAGTTCACCTCTCTGTCTGGAGGTAAAGCTTGGGTGGCTGCCAACATCAAGATCAACAGAAGAAAGGGCGGAAAAAAGAAATAAGAAGAAGGGTGACAACAATGGGAAGTGTTGGATGTCTCTCTAGAACGTCATTGTGCACCACTAAGAGGGTTTTGTGGTGAGGCAGGCAAGGTCACTAACCTCCTAACCATTTAGTTTTGGCGGGAAAAGTCAATCAGGATATGCAGCTTGCTTTAATCACAACTCAGATTGGCGTTCAAATGGCGCTCAGTGAGAAAACATTGAGAAATGAAATAGGAATTAGGAAGAAGTAACTAGGAAGAAAGTGGCAGGAGAGTTTGTCCTTTTACGTGTTCACTGTTTGTTAACTAATAGAATCAGTCTTCACCCTGCTAATGGCAGCAGTCTTCTTCTGACCAAGCCAATTGCACTTAAGATTGTATTAATGCTTCTGAATGGGGTCAAAAGCTCCATATTGATCGTCTTGTTGGACTTACCGGAAACTCAGCGCTGCATTCAATTGTCTGGAGCCACCCTGCTGTGACTGACTTCTAAATGTTTCAGTAAGCAATCCAGCCAAGCCCACAGGACTGACCTTGAGGGGTTGACCTGAGTCTGGCCCACTGAACATGGGGGGATCTTAACCACTCATTAACCTTAACAACAACAACATGGCGCCTTCTGCTTCCTCAGAGTGCAGGACACTGAATGAATAACTTTGCCAAACAGTGCAAAAGTTCAACAGATAGCATAAGAAGCTATCTTTGCATTTGAAGTGGTTAAATTAACGATTGCGGTACTGTGGACAGATGGCTGTGTCAGTACTTTTCTTGAATCGTTGCTGTGTGGCTAATTTGAACAGATTTATATAAATTCAGTCCGTTTGTGGAACCAGCTACCTCTGGACATTAAAACAGCCCCCACTGTTGCCACTTTTAAAACCAAACTAGAAAAAAAATTGTTCAGAGATGCTTTTAATTAACATGTGTTCTTATTTTCTTTTATGTATTTGCATCTATTTTTATTTATTTGAATTTTTTTCTCATGATTGTATGTTTTTACTTACATTACTAAATTTTAATTTGAACTCTTATTATTCTTATCTACTTGCTACTATTATTGCTTTTGTAACTTCTATGTATATGTAAGGACCATCCTTTTTTTACTTGTGAAGCACATTGGGTTGCCTTTGTTGTATGAAATGGGCTATACAAATAAACCTGCCTTGCCTTGCCTTGAAAACCTTTTCATATTTTTTTTTCTCAGTCACAAGGGGAGGAAAAATGTTGTATATTGAAGAAAAATATATTTTGCTTCATCTGTTAAAATCACCCTAAATGTCTAAAGTATTTCAGTGCGTTGTACAGATTTGGGATGAAAGCCTTGGCAAAGCACCCAGTGTGTCTTAATGGACAAACAAACAGACCAGTCCACGCTCCCACTCCTTGTCTCTACACTGGCCAGTTGGAGCTTGAAGGTTTCATTCAGAGGTGTTTGTCCAGAGGTCTCCTCCCTTTGTGCCCCAGTCCATTCCCGGGGCTAAGCTCTCAGTCTTCAGTCAAAGTTTGTTTACAACTTGTCTGCCGTGGTGGACCTGGTTGCTAATCCCAAGTTTGCTCGTACACACACATACTCACACAGACACAGACACAGACACAGACACATACACGCAAACAAACACACACACACACACACACACACACACACAAAAACACACACACACACACAAACACACAGACAGAGCACCCCCACATTCCCCTTAGCCCTCAGCTATACAAGCAGTAGCCATTTTAGTGTCTGGCCTGAGGCAAAGCTTGTGCTTTCCTTGTCACATTGTGGTGTGCATCCTAGGTCTCTTCTTTCCCTCGAGTTTTTCTTCTTCCCGTGAATAAGCAGCTTGTCTACCCTGTCGTAAAGCACTTGTCCCTGGTGAAGACTGTTATGGGATGGTGGTGCCTCATCATCTGTGTCCCTCATTCAACCCTCTGCGCTCCTCCTATCTCTCTCTTCTGGCACAAATGGGCATATTGCTAAGTGTCTGTAATGGCAGGTTTCTCTTGGCAAGGGTCCACCATTATAAATCTGGGTGATTTTTTTGTACGTGAACAGACTGGTGCTTAGATTACACGTAGGCCGGTATTTAATTAACAGTCGTTCAATTCCTGAGTGATTTAAGTTTGTACATAGCCCGCCTCAATCATGCGCTGTATTAGAGATAGAGCTTCCTGCTGCTTCCCATGTTCATAACAATTCTTACAACCCTCTCCCAGTATATTTCGCCAGCTGCAATCAATAAAAGGCCTTTCGCAACTCCCTGTTCTTTTCGCAGGATCCTCGTCCAGGCGGATTCAGTACGGCTCTCTCCGCAGAAATCCAGAGTCAAATCAAACGTTGGGCTCCGAGGAGCTGTGTGATGGAAGTGGGCTCAGGGTAGAGAGGGAACAAAGCACTGCTGGAGCTCCCGTCAGCAGCCCTGTGCTTTCTCCTCAGGAGTAGACAACGCAGAGAGCCAACGCACTGTCAGTCAGAGTGAAATGTTTCAGAGTGAAGTGGCTTCGCCCCCCCCGCTACTGGTTTACGGCTGCTCAGGGGTGAACAAAAATAGGCGTCAAAAGCCCCACGTGTTACATTTTGTTCTGTGTTGCCACGGTTACGTGGGAACGTGATGATGGAGAGTTTAGACGGTGGCGAGTCGAAGACTCTGACTTAAACTTTAACTTACACGAACCAAGACTAGAACTGTCTGAATGATTAAGTTCCTCATTTACAAAAGACATCCATACTACCAAAAATTAAGTTGTCACCTCTGGGCATGTTTAATCGTGGATTTTTAAAAAGAAAAATACATTCTGTAGGCTATACACACCCAGTATTTGGATTTGCCTTTGGAGATAGTAGAAGGGAGATGACAGGACAGACGGATGCTCGCCTGTGGTCATAGTGAGCCAGACTGGGCCTGTCTATGGCTCCCTGCCTGGCTGCATGGTCGTTCAACAGGTCCCCCCCCCCCCACCCCCCTACCCCCATGTGCACCGGCTACAGAATCTCCACTGAACCGCAGCAGAAACCTCCCCTTCCCCGACCTCACACATTACCTTAAGGCTCGAGGTATGGGCATGTTTCTATTCAGCCTGACAGAGAGAGATTTCCCCCTCCCTCTCCGGATCAAAAGCTCAATCTTTTAACTGTGTACCCTACCGATGTCAAAGAGCATGCTGTGAAATAATATGGCTCCAGGAGGAGAGTATTTATCTCATTTTCGATGACATTTAAAACTATGTTCAGTATTGGTGAGGCGCAGCCCCCTGTGTGCATATGCAGTCAAATTCCAATGACAGGTGGGGGCAGCCTCCTTTCCGCTCGCTGACATTTCTATTTCACTCTTTTTTCTTCTTCGTCTCACTTATGCGGTGGAGGGCACTATGTATGTGGGTCATTGTCTCTTGGTCGTTTAATAGCCAAGCTCCTTTGAGGGAAAGTACTGAGACCTCTCACAGTCAAATAGAACCCAGCTTCCCATGTGGGTTTGAGTTTGTGTGTTCATGTTGAATAATTTCCCCTTTATATTAGGAGAACTGCACAAAAGAGTTTGCATTTTGTGAGGACCTTAAGCCCAAGCAACTGGTCTTCAGGTTATATTTATAGGTGTCTGTCTACAAAAGAACAGGGTCTGAATGTTTCAGCTCTTTGAGTGCTCTTTGCCCTGTAGTTGGAGTCTGAACGTGTTTCAACTTATTTCAATATAGTCTTTCACTGCAAGGCTGAACACTCTTCGTTCTTTGCTCTGTTGCTAATAGAGACCTAAAAGGCCTAAAATGAAGCTTGAACTGTCAAATTATTGTAATGAGTTGAGACATTGCATAGTGTGATTTTGATCACATTACCTAGCTTTGGTAGAAATATCTTAATATAGGAATGGTTTCATGTTATTGTTTTATGCTAATGCTGTGCCTGTGTGATCTTTCTGCAACATGAAAACATATTTGGTAGGTTATGAAAAACATTTATATCACGTTAAAGGATTATGTGAGCTTTTGGAATCCTTTTGTTTATTTTGCACAGTAAAGTCAAATCTCCTTGTGCCGTCGTCTTAGGATTTTACAGTGATTTTTTTATGGACTTCTGTGCATTAGCATTCATGGAATTCGTTTAGCAATGAACACAAAGTACAGCAGGATCTGTATTGCAGCAACCACCATTGTAAAAAGACGGTCCCTTTTCACAATTGGATAAACAGGTGAGCAAAATATGTGGATTGGTTGATGGGTCAGTGGTGTTGATGATGGTATGTTTTGCACTCTGGGATTTTTTGAAGAAGGCAGCGTACTGTAATTGCAGTGGTCTTTAAACACCACTAAACAAGTTTCTGAGAGCTTGTTTGAAATTGGTGGTCCGTTTTGCCTTGTCTGTGGACAGGCCTTCTACCCCCCACCCAATCTCCCCACAACACATGCTCCCAACGAGCCTTTTCTCCAGTCAGAAGAAAAGAAGAAAGAAAGAGAGAAAAAAAGAGAGGTCAGGACCTTTACTCCCATAGCCCATTCCAAAGTGGACGGCAAGATCCTACCTTACGCATTGAAGCTCTCTGAAATAAAGCAACAGTTTGGGTGGCTTTATATTCCTTTAAATTACTATTCTTTTGCAACCAGGTCCGTTAAGAAACCCTCATACTGCCTAATAAGCAGTTATAAAAAAGCAATCCCGTCTACGGGAATGACCTACCATACGCTCTGATGCATCTGCCATGGAAACACAGCGAACAGATGGATGCCTGTCCTGGAGTGAACTGCCTGCAGAGAAAAAGTAAAACAAAAACTTTTTATTTATTTATTTAGTTATTTATTTGAACTTTGCCGGCGCGAGGCAGAGGAATGCCTTGGCGTAGTGCAGCAGAGCTGCTGCGGTTGCTGCTGGAGTGGATTCCTCCCTCCGCGGGGTTGAGGTGCCACAAATAAGCCACAGCAGTGTAATAATAGCAGGCAATTACACCCACCCAGGGCCCGGGCCTCCTGGGGGCCTCTGGACAGGGGCATTCTTTATCTTGTCCGCTGGAAATAGCACGGCTTCCCATCGCTCTCGAGCCAGTAGAGCGTGGCTCCGCTGGTGGGAGCCGGTGGAGGTAAACAGTAAAACCCAGTTTGCTTTAGTGTCACCCCTGTCCCCGTCCCCCGTCCCTTCCAACCCCAATCTGTCCACTGTCCACCCCTAGAGGAACCACAGGCTTTGCTTTCATTCATCGTGCTGCACTCGGCCTCGACCTCTCCAACTCCAAGCCCAGAGACCCCCCCCCCCCCCCCCCCGCTCCCACAGCACCCAGACCTCCCAGAAGACTGCGGGAGACAAATCAGGTTTTTTTTTTTTTTTTGCTTCGCCTGCACACATACTCCAAACATTCCCCTCTCTGCTTTTTTTATTCAGGATGCTGGTCTCATTTGCCTATGAGAAACTCAAGTAAACGCATGAAACAGCACTGCCTTCGAGGCGGCACAAAAAATCCCCCTACCAAAAGGTGTTTCTTTGTGCATGTTGAGGGTCCCAGTCCTAGGCCCATCAGAGTCAACGGAGGCCAGGCTTCCAACAATGTCACCTGCTGGTGTTCCTGTTCCCTTTTTTTTTCCTAGGGCTGCAACTTGATATTTTGTTGTGAGAAAGCGCTACGCTAGGGTCAGGCTGTCCACACACACACACACACACACACACATGCGCGCGCACATTTACACACACACACACACACACACACACACACACACACACACACACACACACACACACACACATACACACACACAAACACAGATACACAAAAACACGGACCACCACTCTCTTCCTCTCCCCTCTATGTCCCCTCTTTCTGAGCATTGCACAATGGTCCCCTGATCATTCTTTGTTGAAAGGAATGTCCTTGTTCTTTGTGCTGTCCGTCACCGTTCTTAGGGCCCATGCTGGCCATTAGCCAGAGCCCCTCTGCGTTCCGACACATGGCGATGACTTATGCGCACTCACCCTCTGAGCAGAGTGGCACCCCTCCGTCTCTCTGTCACATGTAACTCCTCCCTCCCCCTCTATATCTCCATCGCTCTCTTCTTTCCTCACTGCCCTCTTCCCTCTTTCTCCACCACAGTCTGTGCCAACCGCTCATCAAAGGTGCGTTAAGATCTTAGGCCTTCTCCATGTTTTTCAGCTGCTCCCACAGCTGCACTGAGGTGCACTCTTGTTGCGGCGGTGGAACACCTGGACGGCTGTTCCCCTTGAAGGAGATTACACTGTAATTTGCCCCGAGTCTGAGGGGGCAGTAAACAAAGAGTGCTTGGCCCTGGGAATAAAAGACAGGGAGGAAGAAAGAGAGAGAAAAAAGGGGGAGAGGGGTGCCTCAGCCTGCTTTCATGGGGAGAGGCAGAGCTGCTGATCGTTAGGTGAGAGCTGCTTAGTCATTTTACTGGCATGCGTGTGAGAATGGCTGTCTGGATAGGCAGGCAGGCAGGCCGGTGAAGGACTGTTTTTGTTTTTATGAGGATGCGTAATTAATTCTACTGAAAGGTGCTCGTTACATCTCCCAAAAAGCCGTTAGCATGAAGGCCACAAAGAGATGGTCGCGATGGTTTCACGCTACGGCTAATGCACTGGTCTGGAGTCCCCTTGATCTGGACCCATAATATGATACGGACTGTGCTCTGCTCCACAGAGCCTTCCTGAAGCACAGAAATGTGTTATCTCAAGCGTTTGATCCACAAAGGGCCTCCCGAGTGATGACGACTGCTTTTGTCACAGGGTAGAGACATTGTGACTTCCGCTCCTCTCCCCAGATGGTGAACTCATTAATCAGTAAACATTCGGCAGCCTCTCTGTTGATGTACTCCACTCAACAATGGTTGCCATCAAAGTGTTTTTCGTCATGAATATTTGAAAATGGCAACAACATGTGTGTGTGTGTGTGTGTGTGTGTGTGAGGGAGACACTTAGCGGAATCGTACCGGAATCACTCACGTACTCCGGAAGCCAACAAGTCACGGGGCAACTACTGTTAATGGAATGAGGGTAATTTGCGTCCTTGTCTCAACACATCTCAGCTACATTAGCGGGTTCATGTATTTACAGCACACTACACACTAAAACACTGTGTGGCACGTTTCTCTCTGCCCTCTCCCCTATTGTGCAGTGTGCTGCATTCTAAGAGTAGCATGCATGCACGTACGTACACCCACCCACACCCACAAAAGAGAGTGTGTGTGTGACCTTTGAAAGGGCCTTGTCGGCGTTCTTTCTTTTCAAACAGGAGTGGGGTGAGAGCGACAGGTGGACAGGCTTCTATAAAGCTCTCTCTCTCTTTCTCTCTCCAGGGAGTCACGCTCCATGTTTGCTTAGCCCGGCTGACTTGTGTGTAGAGAGCAGTAATTCTTTTACTGTGCGATTAGATCGACTTTGATTGCGCAAGCCTTGTTCCAAGTCGCGTGAGGCACACTCAGTCACGTACAGTCATGGAAGGAACGGATACTGTGGCGACCGGAGCAGTTGTCTGAAATTGTGGTTATATACTTACTATAGCGGCTGCATTTCATTGGCTTTGTACCTGTACTCCACTCAATGAAAATAAGTTGAATCTAATCTAATCCTATCTAATACTGCTTAATTCAGCAAATGAAATATCCCTTTTGAAACCAAAGCCATTACTGTTTCGCTTACTCTAAGCTACTTATGGGGTTTTTCCATTGGCAGTTTTGGCTGTGCCAAGCCAGGCTGTGCCAAGCTAATTTGCATTTCCATTGCAGGTTTAATGGCGCCAAAGAGCCATTTTGGACCCTCTCCTGAGCAGGGCTAAACTGTGCCGGGTCTTCTTTCAAACCCGCTGAACGACGTTGTCATAGTGTGCCTGTATTTGAAGACACTCTTATGAAGCAGATGTGGTTAAAATCTACTTTCTTCTGGAAAGTTTTAATAGTAACAATGTCAACCATAGTAAATGGTAAACTGCCCACCGACATTTCTACCAAAGTGAGTGTGTTTAGGCTGACATTGACAAAATATCTACAAGCTTGCAAGCTGGCCCACATAGAATAAGAAGTACTAGCCTGGAAACTCAACAGGTTGGTTTCTTTTCAAACTAAACCAGATGTTTCCTTGGTAAGCTAATGTTGTACACACCTAAATACATGTGCGGCAGCGGTGGTACAAACGGAGGAAACTAACATTATGCTTTGCGTCGTGGAGTTATTTGCCTCCACTGCGTCAAATATTTTTGTATGTCAGGACACCTCTTGGCCTTTGTCCCATACTTAAAGACACACCTTCAAGAAAGCAGATCCTGGGGTATGCAAAGTTGAGGCTGTGTTTGATCAATGGGCTAAACTGAGAAAGCGACTGTATTCCAATGGAAAAAATGGCATGGTTAGCAGACAGACTGAACTAAAATAGTTTTCTAAGTTATACACCAATACCGCCATTTAATCCATGTTTAGGCTAGCCTAGTTACCATTCAGTTCCTCGTGACTAGACAGCATCAAGAAGAATCTTAAGGGTGCAGGATAAAACAACCAAGGCACCAAAGATCCTCTCCTAAGCTTCTCTCACAGAACCTGTACCAGCTCTCTATCCTTCAAGCCTCTTCTGCACTTGCTACCAATAGCGGAGGCTCTCTGGCTGTCAAGGCATCAAGACGTTCTATCCTCTGTGATCCCATGCTGTGTGGGAAAGAGTGGGGGGTAGGGGAGTGTGTGCGTGTGTCTGTGTGTGTGTGTGTGTGTGTGTGTGTGGGGACGGAAGCTCAATCCCTTGTCCACCCACAGACGTGTGTTTGCGCCCGCGGCGCTCTGAATGGGACGGGGGAGGATTCTCCAGGGGGACCCTCCTGAGCGCTCCCTGTGATAGCAGCAGGGCCCTCTGTCAGTCTGCTCCCGCCCCACACCCCGCTCTCTCCCGTTCAAACAACCCCTTCTTCTCTGCAGAAATCTATGGCTTTGCACTCTCTCAATCTCTCTCTCTGTATTTGTCTTTTACTCTCTTTCTCGTGTCCTTTCATTTCACCACTCTTTCTCACTTATCCAGACAGCCATTCTCACACGCATGCCAGTAAAATGACTAAGCAGCTCTCACCTAACGATCAGCAGCTCTGCCTCTCGCCATGAAAGCAGGCTGAGGCACCCCTCTCCCCTCACCACTCTCAAATCCTCCCTGTCTCTACAGTGAGCTACATTGTGAGCTTCCCTGCCTCAGGACTTGTTTCTGAAGGGAAACTTCATCCAGTGTGTGGGAGCCTTTGATATAACACCTGCAAAGAAGGACTACCACATACCCGGTCCTACACACAGTAGCATTGAGATGCACATGTTTCCTTTTTTGTAGTGTCTGTGTCATGTTCTGAATGCTCAGTCATACCTCAGTTCTGTTCTCATATCCTGGTATGAGGTAGACGGAGCTGCCCTTCCTACTTAAGCTAATTAGCTCATGTCTTGAATGCCGGTAGGCAATCAATTAAGCCATTGTCCTTTGTGGCTGAAAGATACACCTGCGGGTCGCGGAGCAACGAGGGTCGCTCTTGGGAGGTCCTGTGCTTCAGGGGCCATTAATGGAATGTTCCAGCACTGTTTAAACTGGCACTGAAGAAATTAATCTTTTCTAAGCCTTTGAAGTGTGGCCAACAATCTTCTTCCTAGAAGATAGCTAACAAATGAACCTCTTAGCCTAGGATTAGGGTTTCTGCATTTCTGCAGTTAAAGTGTATCAACAAATAACTTAGTGGACTATAAATTGCCAGTATAGCACCTCCTGGCACATGGGTGAAAGTACACATAATCGGTTGGGAGTCCAACACATGAGGGGGAAAAAAGGCTGTATATCTAGTTTTTTCATTTCAAGTAGATCTAATTTGGTTCCAGGGGCAGCATTCCAGCCATTTTAAGCACCCTGAGGAGTAGGTGGGTTAGCAGCCAGATCAGACTAGTCAGATCACATATGTACACACCAACACACACACACACACACACACACACACACACACACACACACACACACACACACACACACACACACACACACACAGACACACACACACACGCACACACACATGCACACACACACACACACACACACAGACACAGACACAGACACAGACACAGACACACAGACACAGACACACAGACACAGACACAGACACACACATATGTGGAGATTCGCTTTCTGATTCAGGTTTACGTCACCAGGCTAACAAGCTGGGAAACACTACAGACAAAAAATCCTGGACAGACAGTGGATTTCAAATAGGTCCAGCCGTGACTTGCTTTCAGAAGGATCCAATTTGCTGGATGTCTGCTGTGCGCTCACATTCTACCCTTCAAAAAGAGAGAGAAATAGAGAGAGAGAGAAAAGCAAAGGGATTGTAGAACTGTCTGATGAGAAAGGGGCAAAGGAGGAATAAAATCCTTTTGTTGCCGTGAATCCCCCCTCCCCCCCCCCTCGACACAAGTGTTAAGGATGAGTTCTGCTCAGCATCAAGCTACAGTGAGTTGACTGGGGGCCATGAATGAGGCCATTGTGGGAGCCCTCTTATAGAGCTCAGAAGGGGACCTGACAGAGATCCAGCGCCCTCCTTTTGTTGGCCTGCTTCGCTTGTTTCGCGTCACCTTTAAAGCCGCTCCGAGGGCGCTGATGGGCTCTGGAGAGCCGCGGCTCCCCTTGCCAGTGCGTGCCAAGCACAGATCAGTCGAAGATGTAATACCTAGGTCTGCCAGCCACCACACCCCTCCCTCCACTCCCCAAACCCCAACCCATAATGCAATTCAGGCT
Organism: Sprattus sprattus; assembly: GCF_963457725.1. Taxonomy (NCBI): domain Eukaryota; kingdom Metazoa; phylum Chordata; class Actinopteri; order Clupeiformes; family Clupeidae; genus Sprattus; species Sprattus sprattus. Next base: position 24,736,921 of record NC_137913.1, read on the forward strand.
AGTTGATCCTAGAGCCCTGGTTGTGTGAGAAAGCTTTGAACTCCTATTGATCTGCCGAAGGAATTAACGTTGTTATTGACATTCAACAGTGCCAGGGCTCAGGGGAGCTTGAGCGGGGCGAGGTGGGGAGGATGAGAGACCCGACTCGACCCAACCAAACCCGCAGTCTTCTATTTTTTGACCCGGCTCGGTCATCATTTATTTATTTAGCGTCTACACACTGGCGCTTCTCCGTCGATCTCTAGACTACAACCCCTGCACAGATTCTTTTTCCTTCTCCAAATATGTTTCTCCAGCTGCTGTGCTAACTGTCATTTCTCCTTGCCCCTGCACACTGTTCCCGAGCCCTGTCTAGCTGTGGCTTTTACAGCTGCGCTAATGACAGAGGAGTTAAGGCAGCTCAGTTGTGCTCTTCAAGGCCCCCATTTAGCCCTGCTTTCTCGGCACATCCTAATATTGTCTGACACCACTAATGTTTGTCCTCAGTGAAACTCTGCTTGGCAGAGTGCCAGACACGGCGCCATCTGCGCATCCGTTGCTCACATACTTCACGCCAGGCAGGGAAACAGCAGCACATAAACACAGAATAACAAGTATCCAGGCTACAGTATTCCTGTTTCCTGGAAGTTTGCTTTGTCTGTCTGTCTGTCTGTCTCTCTGTCTGTCTGTCTGTCTGTCTGTCTGTCTGTCTGTTTGCCTGTCTCACAGGTCCCCGTGTAACTCCTTGGAGAAGATTAGGGAAAAAAAAGAGTGAAATTTGTTCGGCTTAGAGCTAGTTGTGTCCTTGACTTGACTGGCTCGTGTGAAGTGGTGCCAGAAGGTTGCTGGCCTGGCGGCTGTTTTTTTTTTTTTTGCTCCCTGTGTTGCCGGTTTGGGGAGATGCCCGGCGTTCTCTGGAGTCTTGCCACTCTTAGGGCAGCTGCGTGGCCCCGGGAGACCTGAGCAGTGCATGCCCCCCATGCCAGGTAGCGCACTATAGCCCTGCTGACACACACACACACACACACACACACACACACACACACACACACACAAACACACACACACACACACACACACACACACACACACACACACACACACACACACACACACACACACACACACACAAACACTGACTTGATGACTCCTACTGCCCTCCTCCTCAGCAGGAGCTTGTGGTGCTGCTGCTTACTCAGCTCTTCCTGTAAACACCTGGGGTTGGCTGTTAGTTGGTACTTGTAGTTATTATTACTATCTTGTTTTCCATTTACCTGCAAAGGTTTTTAAGGTGTTTTGTATTTACTCTACACACTGTTGTGTGAGTGTGTACCTTACAGACGGGCTGTTAGCGATATTTACCTCATGAAAATGGATGTTGGTTTAGGAGCATTGCAGAGGTGTGTGCTGTTCCCCATCAGAACCTCAGACAAAAACCGACAGACAGTCAGACAGATAAAGCAGCTGCACCTTGGAGCTAGTCTTCCCTCCCACTCTATCTCCTTTTTTCTTCTCTGCCTTTCTCATACAGTGCTCTTCTGAAACACACACACACACACACACACACACACACACACACACACACACACACACACACACACACACACACACACACACACACACACACACACACACACACACACACACACACTCACACACACTGCACCCGCCCCCACACACACACTCACTGTCTGGTTAGTTGGTGGAGGCGTCTGCTAGCAGAAGGAGGGTGAGGAGGTCAGCAGCTCCTTCATGCTGAGGTGGGATGCTGGCCAGCACACAGTGACTGATTAAAGCCAGCACTGGTAGTGCCGGGCATGGAGGTTCAGAGCCAAGGGGAGTGTGTGTGATGTGTGTGTGCATGTGTGTGTGTGCGCGCATGTGTGTGTGTGTGGTTGTATACTGCTGTTTGTATGCTACTTTATGTGTATACTGGGTATGTGCGTCTGTGTGTGTGTGTGTGTGTGTGTGTGTGCGTGTGTGAAAATATGCGTGACCGCATTCCTCTGCAGCATTATCCTCATGTCATCTGCAGTTCCTCCTCCATCTGTCACCATCTCTGGAGCTACACACAAGGCCTTTTCATCTCATTTGATATCAATAATAATGTTAATTACCTAAAGCAGAGCTCTTAGCAGTCTGGCTGTGTGATAAGACATCAGAAGCTTTGGTATTGTCCTTCTTCAGACACACTGACTTTTGGAACTTGAACCACATCCTGCCAAATGCATTTGCTGGTTAAAAGGAGCAGATGCTTTGTTTTAATGAGGTGTGTTAAAGTGATGGTCGTTGGTGATATTGACTGGTTGTTGCAAAGTTGCAAAGAGAGAGAGAGAGAGAGAGTAAAAGAGAGGGAAAGAGAGAGAAAGAGAGTGTGTGTGAGAGAAAGAGAGAGAGAAAGAGAGAGAGAGTAAAAGAGAGGGAAAGAGAGAGAAAGAGAGTGTGTGTGCGAGAGAGAGAGAGAGAGAGAGAGAGAGAGAGAGTAAAAGAGAGAGAGAGAGAGTAAAAGAGAGGGAAAGAGAGAGAAAGAGAGTGTGTGTGCGAGAGAGGGAGAGAGATAGAGAGAGAGAGAGAGAGACCTGCCTCCTGTTCAGGCCTCTTATCCCTTACCATGATGGCAGTTGCTTTTCTCCGCTAAATAAGATACATTTGTTCTCTTACAACTGATCAATAGAGCCCTGATTGCATTTCAAAGAGCTCTCCTGAAGAAAACCTCTCTAATTCCTGCCCTTGCATGCAGCCCGTGCCCTCCTGTGTTGGACCACACTGGATCTGCCATGGGAGCAGAGGAGGAATAATGCAAGGGACATGCGTGTCAGGCGTGATGCTGTGTTTGCGTTGCCCTGGCAGGAGGGAGCACACACACATACATCAGCATCTCCCAGCGGTCTGTTTGTAAGTAAATAAGCAAGACGAATGAGGACTGGTGAGGGTAGCTAAGGCACCATATGCTCCTGTTCACATTTTAAATTGAAACCCAGGCTCACACTTAAATCCCATATGTACCAGTTTGTGGACGGTTCAGGAAAAACGCCAGACAAATCCGTATTAAAGTAGTGATGTTGCCCTGTCTGCGGCTTTGAAATAGATCCTCTTTATGTACAGTTTCCGGGAAATGTTTCTTTCTTTTTTTCTCTTTTTGCCGAGGAGCCGGAAAGCTCTCCTGCGGGTATTGATTCCTGCCGTCTTTGTGCGGAGACAGGTTTGAGCCCTTGGCCTCACGGCGGATGCGTGCGTGCGGGTCAGAGCTTGGCTCTGCAGGCAGTGTTTACATTTTTAGAATAGCTAATGTTCCCGTTCTCCACAGCCTTTAGTGGTGAGTCCAATGCACAGCTCTTCCCTAAGGGCGAAACGGCCATTAACTCATCCTCCGGAGGTAGTCTGTGATGTCTCTCTTTTCCTGTTGTCAGTGCTATGATTTTGTTGACAGTTCAGGACAGAAAAATAGACAAGCTCTTGATAAAAAGACTATTTATAGTTGCAGTTTGATGTCTCTTGATGTCACCTTTCTCATTAACAGCCTGGGCTCGATTTTGCTCAAAGATAGACATGATCTTGTTTACAAACATTTGAAAGACTTGACAGTTCATTTTGACAGTTAACACTGATGAAAAGCTGTTAATTTGTCTTCTCGCGTTACAATCAAATCACAGTCGTTGTTATTTTGGGCAATTTCTGACATCCATTTACGATAAGTATGCTGATAATTCATCAAGTCTACTTACTGTTTTAAGTACATTAACGGTTAGTGAAAGGCTTGTGGTTGGGTTACATACTGCGTTTTGTACATTTAATTTGCATTTACAGTGCAAGAGAAAATGATGGTGGCATTACGCTGGTTTATCTGGCAGATCCGAGTACCTGTACGAGAGCTTTTTCATTTTCTGGGTTTAATAGGTGGGCGTCTCTCTGTAAGTGGCAGAAACAGGTTTTATGCAGGAGTGGAAATACATGTGAAGTTGAGCCGGATAACTGTGTCGGCTGTTTCCTTTATGAGGTCACAAATAGCTGGCTTGCAGTATCATGTTTGCCATTCAAATATAGGCCAATCTATGAAAAGATACTGGCGCACTCTCTACCCGAGCCAGCCAAGCTTAGGTTTGGCATCTGCTAATCAATGATTGGTATGCATAGCACTTGCCATTGTTACTGAAGATGTAATGGTGTGTTTTGTGAACGCGTGTGTGTGTGTGTCTACAACAGAAATATTGGTTGACACACCCTATTCTGTCAGCAATGTATCCCAACCACAGTGTTGTGTCTGCCTCAGGCATGCTCTGAAGTTGCCTAATCAGCCGGCCAGAACTATATTCTCTCCATATTCTCCCTAATATACAGTTACAGTCCTGTTAAAATAGACTACACATCTTCCTCGTGGCGCCAGCAGCTGTTTTTATGGTGCCATGAACGCTAAAATAATCTGCGTTGCTCACTGCAGAGGGAAGTATCAGAGAGGCCATACTAAATATGGACAGTTAAATATTCCAAAATACCTGTGTTAGCCCTCCTACTCATGGGGTAAATTGGCATTTGAAGCCCAGACATCTGTTTTATGGGTAAATGGGTATTAGGGGCTGTATTGATTTCAGTGCGCTGACTTTAGCGGGCCTATGATGGATATAGATGACGCTCCTCCTGACATGCAGAAATACACTCAGGGTTGGGAAAGCTCATTTGATGAGGAGGAACAGAGAGACCGGAAATTTGATGGTGCCGAAAAAATTAGGACACTCCCAAGATATCTTTGTTCACCCACCCTCCCCCTTACAACACACACACACACACGCATGCACGCACGCACGCACGCACGCACGCACGCACGCACGCACGCACGCACGCACGCACGCACGCACGCACGCACGCACGCACGCACGCACGCACGCACGCACGCACGCACGCACGCACACTCCCTCACCCATGTTACAATGGATATACATCATATCAAGTCTGTTATGGATGGCTTCTTAAGGTCAGGGAAATAAATCTAAATGTATTTTCTACAGAGAGCCTGTGGCCCTGTCCTTATCAGCTTCTGTATCTTAATCTGGGGCTCAGTTGTTCGGAACCGCACACCTGAATGTCCAAAAGGCGTGCAGGGACGGGCACAAAATGGGCCTTAATTTGAGGCGGAAATTGCTGTGCCATTGTGCAAGTGAGGTCTTATCCTCTCTGTAATCGCAGCAGTCAGATGCTCCCTGCTCAGCCTGTCACTGTGTAATTACACAGGTATTGTATGTGGGGGTGGTTTGGGTGTGGGGTGTTGGGGGCAGACCTGGAGGAAGGCAGAGGGGGGGGGGCATTGTGTGGGTGGTGTTTACAGTTCTTCTCCAGTTCTGTACCCTGTCATGTTTCCTTTTTCTTCTTTGTCCTTATTGCTGTTCTGTTGTTTTCCCTTTCTGAGGTGATGTTGTCCTTCATTCCCCTGAGTGACTTCAGCCTAGCTTTACCCTCAGCTTAACACGCACAGACAGTGAGACAAACAGCCCCCTGTTCATCGCTATCATATCTGTGCGCATGATGAGAATGACAGCTTTTTCACTGGGGGGGAACTAAAGCCTTAAGTGTTCTGGTGATTAGGCTTTCCCTTTAATAATATATTAACCTACAAATCAGCCTCTAACAAAGAGCACAGACCAGTATATGAAGCTCACAGAAACATTTCGAGCATCCCTACATGACTCTGAGGTGCATCCTCCTTTTCAGCGTCTAACCTGTGGATTAGTATAGTGTTAGTGACACCGTCATAAACAACTGGCTTCCTCTGACCCCGTTTTGTCGCGGCTCCATGTTTGGTTGTGAGTCTGTGCGGGAGGAGCCGTGTGATTGGGAGTCCGCGAGGCAGCGTCCCTCACCCCCACTGAAATAACATTTCAAGCAGGAATCCGCAGTCAGATCATCGCTGCCAGGGCTGCGATTACACCCGGCAGATTTACGAGGGCTTGCCTCCGAGGCGCGCCGGGAAATGTTTAATCGTAATTGCGTACCTGGCTTCACAGGCACCCGAGGGCACGAGAACTGCCTGCACGCACACACACACACACATGCACACACTCATACGCACACACTCACATACACACACAGCCTTGTTCTACATCTAAACATGCAAGCGCGTACCTCCCCAGCTTGAAAGCATGTTCTCATATTAGCGCTATTACATGGCACTGATGCTTGTAATAGCAGGTCACATACTCCGTGTTCTGAAGCGACCGAGAATGTTATCTCGGACCAGTTAACCATGTTAACTATGTCTGTGTTTTTCAATGGTGCAATTTTGGAGATGGAGAGTTTGAATTAGAACAAATAAAGTAATCCACCCAGAGTTCCTCACTGAGATTGGATAATGTCAGCCTCAGGCCCTTGTGATAATGATTTTTTCTTTTTTTATGAAAAGTACACTTTCTTAGTTTGACTTCCTGTAAATATAGCAAGACAATCTGCCACTGGTTGCTCTGAGTTGCCAGTGTGAAGGGCAGGCCGTCTGGAGATTAGTGTGTCATGGCCGTAATGGTGGCCTGGGAAACAGCCACGTTCTCTGTCCGCCACTGTTTCAGAGGCCCCTGACCCATGAAAGTCTGGAAGTGGAAGTCCTCTGAAGAGGTGTTCTTACATGGAGTGAAAAGTGAATTGTATAGATGACCTTGAGTCTCCCTCTTAATCCCAAACATATGCGTCTAATCCTCTTAGCTCTGCTGTAAAATGTTTCTGTTTTTCTCTCTCTCTCTCTCTCTCTCTCTCTCTCCTTCTCACTTCAGCTCTCCTTGTCACTTTTGTCCATTTTTAGCCAGAATGGTGTGAAGAATTGGGGCCTCTGTACTCTACTCTGTACTGGGTTTGTGTTTTGGTGTGAGCGTGTGTGTATTTGAGTGTGTATGTGTGTGTGTGTGTGTGTGTGTGTGTGTGTGTGTGTGTGTGTGTGTGTGTGTGTGTGTGTGTGTATTTGAGTGTGAATATGTGTGTGTGTGAGAAAGAGGGTACATCTTTGTGGAGTGTGCGTTTGTAAGTGTGTGAATGCGGCAGAAGCATGAAGGACTGCTGGGAGTGGACAGGCCCATCTGTCTGGTGTCTGCCACCCTAGTGAGTGGCCCACGCTCTTCAGCTGCCATTTGTCCTGACTCTTCAAGTGTGATATTGACTTTTCCACCTGCTACAGAGCACAAGAATGACCCATCATCCCCTCCACACACACACACACACACACACACACACACACACACACACACACACACACACACACACACACACACACACTAACGCGCACGCGCACACACACACACACACACACTAACGCGCACGCGCACACACACACACACACACACACACACACACACACACACACACACACACACACACACACACACACACACACACACACACACACACACACACCAGACACCAGACACACACACACACACACACATATTCAAATCCACAATTCCTCATTTTTGGGATGGGGCGGAGGGCTGGGGCGGGTGGGGGGCTGACACACTTCATCCCAGCCCTGACAGCGGAGGAGCCTAGCCTGGAACTTGATCTAATGCCACAGTTGTTTACTCACCAGTCAGCCACCTTTCAGCCCAGCCAAAATATCTTGCTATCTCATTAGCTGACCACAGTGGATTACGACTGTTGAATGTTGTAGGTTAACATTTTTACAATGGTAGCCTGGTCACTGATAAGCTGGATCTGTATGATCCCGCCATTTAGGGCAAAGAGCATTCTGCCCAGGAGATTCAACTTATTTTACTCAAATGGAACAATGGAACAACTCAAAACACAGGGGCCATTTCTGACTGTGCGCTATCCACTCTTCTAGTTTGGAGCTCCATTATTGATTCCATCTTAGCTAAGAACTTCGACTTAGTGGTAGAACCACGAGGCCGGCATGCGTTAAACATTAATGGAGTCACCGCATTCCTGACAGTTGGCTACAACAAATTGCTTATGGCTTTGCTCATTGCTAACACTGTCTTCCAGGATGGCAGCTAGGCTAGCCTCTCTGCTCGGTCTGCACTCACACTTCCCGTGGTTGTCTTAGGCCTGGAGTGATTCGTGGTGAATAATTGAACATCACTTTCATGTCCGAGCGAATCCTTTGTGAGAACACCATCCAGACATTTTCTTGGGATACTGAGTTTGTTAAGGAATCCTCAAGACAAGGTTGGATTAATGGAGTGTACAGGTTCTTCAAATGTTGATGCCTTCCCTGTGATGTTCCTCGTCAAAAATGATTTTGCTGATGGCATTGTGGTGAAGTGAAGTGGAGGAATCGCTTTTGTTTGAAGTGCTTAAGTGAATACCCAAACACCCAGATGAAAAGTAAATTCATCCATTGATGAAATAATATGAAATAAATAATACAAATAAAGGTTTCATCATTCCATGTATTTCAACTTTTACAAAGACTCAGAGGTCGATATGTTACAAAAGAAATCGAGGGTCGACGGTCAACATAGTCTCTTAAATATTACATTACAAGATAACATGCATTATTATCATTACTCAAAGAAAAGGAATGGTAGATTTGGGATGGATTTTGTTCATCCCCATGCATCCCACCTCTACTTTAAAGTCATAACGTTGGCATTAAATATAAAGAAGTAACTAGAAGGTTTTGCGGTGTCATATTGAGAAGGACAGGGAGGCTTTTTTCAGATGTACTGACACAAGGTTACCACTCTCGTTAAACGCTTCATGAAATTTTGCTTGGCTGTGTAGGTCATTGAGGACTTCATAAATGCGGAGTACACTTCCGGCATAGACTTGTGGAAGGACAGATCAAGATAGTACAAGGGTGTGCAAGGTTTGGAGGCCATGTTTTAAGAATAAGATGACACTTTTCACTTTTAAAGATACGAACAGACTCTCTTTAGTCAGCCACTGCCTTTAATTGCTAAGGTCTCTGTTCTGTAATTACCCAACGCATGTTATAAAAGTGTGGAAAAATACATTTCATTTAAGAAGATGGATGAAGATGGATTACGTAACATTATTCATTGTCTACCCCCCCCCCCTTTCTCTCTCTATCTCTCTATCTCTGTCTGTTCTGCTCTTCAAACTGATTCGTGCAAAATGAGCATATAAAACCCAGCAGTTAAAGAAGCACTGTGCAGATGTAAGGTTCAGCTATAACTGTTAGGTCTTTGTGTCTGACTGCTGTTTTTCTCCCATTATGCAATAACATCTCACACACAGAAATGTGAACAATTCACCTTTTCCATGACCTGTCAATATAAAATTGTCAATTTTTATTGAGTAGGTACCAGGGTTTGAGTTACTGTCAGATCCTAAACACCAGTTTGCCGAACCGTTTCCAACAGGTGTTTCCACTAAGTTCACTCGGGCCTCTGAATTTCCCCAGTAATGCTTCCACATTCCCCATGCTCATTGAAGTATCCACTTACACCTCAAAGCGCACGCGGCTCACCGTTTTGTGTCTCGTACTTTTACACGCAGATGCCGGTGCTCTAAACGCTGACGCCGTGCTCCTGCTAGTACAAAAGACTGATCTCAGCTCAGTGCTGTCAGATATGCAGCCTTCTCGCTGATACAGTGCCTTTCTAATGTATACCATCAGTCACCATGGAGAGATAGATTGGCTGAAAGGGAGGTTTATTCATGAGGTGATATCACCCAGCTTGTTTTTTCCCCCCGTTCCTTTGGCTCTGGAATTGGTGTGGAAAGCTGATAGCTCCGTGCCCATTATGAGTATAATAGAGCTTGCACTAACACATTGTCCCAGACGTCTCATCTTCAGGGGGGGGGGGGAATTAGGCTGTTCTTTCAGATGGATTATGTCTGAATCAGCATGCCCTTCTGAACTTATGATAGCTGCCCCCCCCCCCCCCCAAGAAACCAAGAGCTGTTCTTACAAAGTTTGCTGCTGTTTTCATTTTCCAAAGGAAGATGCGAACATGTGCGCAAAACGCGGTGACACATAGATTTCTTTGTCCTTCACTTAGGTGCAGTCTCTCAGTTTCACCGCTTGCCTTGCAAGAAATTAGCATATAATCATCCTCGGCTAGCACAGGGAGAAGTTGTGGGAAAAGCAATTAAACTGCAGCGACTGAATACATTTGAATGTCTTTAAGAGGAGATTTATTCATAGAACCATGGATCATGGATGCCGTTGTTGTCCCTGGCATTCAGAGCGGTGCCGAGCTCCCAGGAACACGGAGCCACTCTGACTTATGAAGTTTGAATCATTTGCTAAGCAAACAGGCACTGGCTCGTGAAGGCACACATCTAGGGGATGCAGTGCCACTGGGCTTACCACTTGTTTTGTCTCATCGCAATAGTAAGCACACTAGCCTTCACACTAACCTTATTTTGTCTTATTATTTCCAGGTATGGCAGTGGTACCAATAGTGCCAAAGTGCTCGCTTCGTTTTGCCCCGTTTTGAAGAATAGCTTTTTTTTTTTGCACATGCTCAGTGTCAGCTGCGGCAGGCCTCCCGTGGAGAAATGTTCTATATGGAGACCGTCCAGGGTCCACGACTAGAGACTCTCAGATTGTATTCCACCGGAATGCAGCGTCCAGAAATACGATTTACTCGCTCTCCTGATCGAATTTGTCCCGTTGAGCAGGTTTAGTTCCTGTGCCGCTGCCGCCTTGGTTCAGGCCAGCTCTTCCTTTTAGCTCTTCATTTTATCAAGCGTGCTCTTTTTTGGAAATTGGCTCTTTGCCTCTTTTCCCTCGTAAGACTTTTGGACATCAGAGGAAAGAGAGGTCAGAGTCTGGCCTGTTAGTGACGCCACAGCAGGGTCTCTCTAAATTAACGTCTGCCCTTTAATTAACGTCGAATCAGATTGATGTAAGCAATGAACCCTAGGTCTTGTGTTGCTGTAACTCAGCTGGTAGAGGATGGCTTTTATAACGCTAAGGTCGTGGGTTGAATTCCCACAGAGAGTAATTGTGAAGGAATTGGCCTCACTGGTTTGTGAATTACTTTGAACAAAAGCCTTTGCTAAATACATTAATGTAACTGAAAGCTTTCTCTTCGATGGAGGTGTTAAAGGGGGGGGGGGGGGGGGGGGGGGAGAGATTCTTGTCAAGAAATACACATATTTCAGCCGAGGTGTTGGTGATGTTTCACGCAGGGAGTGAGAGAAACTCGGTGTGAGAGGTGTCCAGTGAAGTCAGAACTCAGCAGTGATGACACTCCACACTTAACCTCTGGGCTCCCGTTTAATCAGCTCCAGAATGCTGTGGGGTGAACTCAGCACCACTGGGATGGGCGACTGCTGGGTGTTGCTACTGGCCCACCACCCACAGCCAAGAGAATCCATCCATAGCCAGACAGAATATCCACCATCCACCACACAGCACACAACCTCCCAACTTCGGCTTTTAACGACCGACCCCCACCCCCTTCCATCTGTCTCTCTCTTGTGTTTTTCTCTCTTCGATCTCAAGCCCTTATCTGTCCTGTGCTCGTGTCAAACAAAAGCCCCCATGGGTGGGTGATTGGGAGGAGAGAGGAGGGGGGGATAAAATACCTGAAGGGCAGCCATGGTCGTGCTATAATGAGCCGTGCCCTCAGGGGCTAAAAGTGTTGTGGTCAGTTGAGTTTGGCCCGGCTCTGCGTCACGCCGTGGTGGGAGCGGTAAGGTTAGAAAGGCCGGCTGGGCGCCGACTTTATGTTTAGCTCCTCTTCCTCTTTTAGGAAGCTGCGCAAGGCATGTGGGATATTCCATCCTCCGAGTGACAGCTCTGCATTACACACACACACACACACACACACACACACACACACACACACACACACACACACACACACACACACACACACACACACACACACACACACACACACACACACACAAACACACACACAAACACACACACACACACACACTCACGTATGCGCATCCTCAGCATACCTACTACCTACAGTAGGAGCACAGTGTGCATGCTTAGAAGTTAGTCTTCCTGAAAAACACAAAATAGGTTGCTGCATAAGTATTCAAAAGCACAAAGGTTGTTGCTTGTTAGAAAAAGCCACAACACAGTAGTTACAGTTAAAAAGACAACTCATAATCATTAGATCAAGTGGAAATGTTTAGCCTGGAGGGGTTATGGTAGTGAGTTTGGTGTTTTTTTGGGATGAAACCATAAAAATACAAATGCTCTCACTGTGCCTCAGACAACAATGCAGTATTGACTCTTTGACATTGTGGAGCGACTATTGAAGCTCTTTCTGCTAAATGCTTAGTTGTGTTGGTTTGTGGGAACTCGCACACGGGGACTCATGACAGGAAACTTAGTTCCAAACATGGTATTGAACTTTTACAAAAGCTGTCTTTGCTCTTTGTGTGTCACACTGGAAAGCCGCCAAGCCCTAAATCGCCTCTCAGTGTGAGATACTTTTATGTTCTGAAATGTTTGATAGCTGTAGACATCAGTTGTGTCATCTTTTAGTATCCAGTGTCCAAGCCATATTTCTCTGTTTCTATCTGTCCCTCCCCCTCCCTTCTCTCTCTCTCTCTCTCTCTCTCTCTCTCTCTCTCTCATTTTCTTCCTTTCTTGCTCCCTCCCTCCCCCTTCCCCCTTGGATGCCCTCCCTAACATAAGTTGTCTAGCCACAAGTTCATGTGAAGTTCAGCTTTATAAATGTGGCTGTACATAAATAGAAGCGTTACGGTCAAAAGTTTAAAATATAAAAGTTTAAAATGCTCACTTGAGCAAAATTCAATTCGCTCACATCATCCCCTGCTTGTCGCCACTGAATTATGTTTTATTTACTAAAGAAGTTCCATATCTCCTACCTGGCAAAATAACCTAAATACAGCACATATAATGTCGGGTGTTACAAAGTCTTTCTTAAGTAATGTGAAATGGTGCTTTGATGAGTAGGTGATGAAATGCTGTCTAACTGTAAGCTATGAAACATATTTGTACTGTGCTCACCAAGTTGCTAAGGATAGAAGCATCTGCTAAATTAGTACGTATCACCCCGGGCCATAGCCAACTCAGTTAGAGGGACTTCTTGGAATTTTGTTTCACAGTTGGGAGGGGGGTTGGTGTCCTTTACATGCAAAATCAGAATTCTCCTTGATCCTTTCAACCCCCACCCCCAAAGGTTTCTGTACCTCTATTGAGTGTTGAATACACCACAGGCTCTCAGGCCTCCTGAAGTGGAATACTGTAACAGAGGTAGTAGAAAATATGAGTTCATTCCCAGAGCATATTTAGTTTGAAAAAGATACAGCAGCTGTTCTTCTGAGAATTGGTTTTGAAAACAAAACTTGTGTCTGTCAGCAAGTATCGCCATGGTAATTACTTGTTTTCCTGTTCTTTGCTGAAAAGCATTGCCAGAAAGAAAAAAAAAACATGCCTTCTTCTCCCAGAAGAATAAACTGATTTTCTCCTGTAATATTACCCCTGTTATTATGTGTCACATCTTGTTTCATCTTCTGGAGTGGGCAACAAATTCCACAATTTCAAATAGCGTACAAACAGCTGGGTAGACCCCGCGGTGTTATTGAACACACCACAGGTCCAACAGAGGGCCAAAGCGCCAAAGAGCCGCTTTGGTCTCGTCTCCGGTTCCGTCCCCTATGAAGACATCTGTCCCGTCTGCAGGTGACCCGCTGCTATTTGCAACTGTCACCACCCTCTCAAAACTCCCAGGCAGCACTGTGGCACCCTGTGATCACGGTCACGGTTCACGTCTGAGACGGAACGGATGCAGAATTTATTGGCCCTTGGAGACAAGCGAACTTGTTTCCCCTTTTAATTTTTTTCAAAGGTACAAACCAGAACAAGCACACACTGTAGCTGAAACATGTTAACCTGATGGTTATCTGTGTGGTCAATCAATCAATACTGATGGCATAGGTATGTTGACTGAGGCAAGGGACTCTATTTTCCCAATATACACATTTCTATCACTTTCTTTAAAAAAAGGAAAGAAAGAGAGAAGTTGAACTGGAGCCTCTCCTTGCCTCTGGCCATTTGACTGGACATTGTTGGTAATGCATTAGTAATGACAGGCTTTGTGTGGCTGTGGAGACTGACCCGGGGGAGTCAAGGTGGTTGTAGGAGTATGGCAGTGTGTTTGTATGTGAGTGTGTATGAGGGGGGTGGGTGTAATGTCATGTCTAGCAATCAGATCATCTCCTCTGGCCTGAGGGCTGTGTGCGTGTCTAGTGCCTGGTTCAGACCAAGCATCATGGGGGTGAAGAGGCCACAAGCACCCCAAGGGCAGCTCTTCTCCTCCACTCTACTCCCTTTCTTCCTCTCCTCTCCTCCTACTTATTCACCTCCTGCGGTGTATCTGATTCACCCATCCGGGCGGCCCTGTCTCCCCAGGCAAAGGCACAGCGGAAAGCCTCAGGCCGTCTTGGCTGCGCCTCCCAATAGATTAAAGCTGATGTGATTGTTGAACAAAAACAACCTTCCATGAGTACCGGCCATAAATCCAGCCCCCAACTAAACTATGTCTTTTTTTTTCACTGTCTGCAGAACAATACATCATGGAGGCCAGATAGTTGCCAAGACTGCACCTGCCACAGTGACATTGCAATCTGTAAGCCTCTACGCTGCCAGAACCCAAAGTGTGACTTCCAGAGGGTAAGAGAACCATTATTAGAACTGTTTAGCAGAGGGTAAGATAACTATTATTAGAACCGTTTGGCAGAGGGTAAGGGAACCATTATTTGAACCGTTTGGCAGAGGGTAAGGGAACCATTATTTGAACCGTTTGGCAGAGGGTAAGATAACTATTATTAGAACCGTTTGGCAGAGGGTAAGGGAACCATTACTAGAACCGTTTGGCAGAGGGTAAGGGAACCATTACTAGAATCGTTTGGCAAAGGGTAAGGGAACCATTACTAGAACAGTTTGGCAGAGGGTGGAGGTATTTGGTGACCTCATTGATGGATGCGTTAAAGCCCCATGCTTAAGGTTTTATCTGTTACCATGAAATGTGACACTGGTGTAAAACTGCTGATTTTTGTCTGTCTGATCCCAGTCGCGTGGGGGTACACGTGACTTTAGTACCTCAAGTATGTTCGGAGACGACTAATTTAACATACTTTAAGTAATGTAATGCTGTCTTTCCTTCTAGCGTTGTTTTAGAACTGAACAATAGCACATATTCTGTCTCTGTCCCGAACCTGAACCGCTACTGTTCCCACCCACGTGTAGACCCAGTATTACACCCACGGTTGTCTTCAGGCACATATTGTGAAATACTCTGGATATGGTTATATATATATCTGGCTCTGTGAGACTAGTCTGGAGGGATGTACCAGAATCAGAATCCATTATTCAGGAAAGCACAAATAACGCAATGGAACCAGATATATCTTCTACCCAAAGTTTCTGCTTGTTATTATTCGGAAGCAAATGTCAGCTCCATGATTGGCATTCAGATTGATTCACGGGGGTGGGGTTCAGACAGTCTATAAAACTTAGTTAAAAATAAAAATGAAATAGAGAGATGAAAAGTACTCTATGATGATGTGGAAATATATTTCATAATTCATTTTATGCCAATTTTAAATTGATTTGATGCTTTGACCACACAACAATTGCATTACCAGTGACTATTAGGGTAGATTTATCACGTCTTCTGCTATAAAACCAACTTCTATCTAAATACAGAAACAAATGCTAGGTTTGCAACGTCTACTCATTCACCCTATAGTTTACTCAATAGTAAATCAGCCCTTTTGTAGTGCTCTTTAAATTCTCAACTGCAAATTGTATTCACTATATGGTGCACTATAAAATTCCCACATGTGCTGCAAACTGTACAAATGATGTATACAGCAACAGAGCCTGCCTTTCTCCTCTATACTATAATTCATTGCAGGATTGAAAAACTGAAGAAGAAGGCCAGACATTCCTTAGTTCCTTAGTCGCCGGTAGGGTATACTTAAATGATGCCTGAAACTTTAAAAATGAAGTTATCTCCACCGCAAATGGTTTCAGTTTAATTTTAGGCCAGACCAGGTACAGATGTACCACTTTTTGTTGTATTGTTTCCTTGTTGCAAAATATCAATATAAGTGACAACATTTAATTTGAACATATATGCAACATACATATTTCATCTATATTTACTTCACTAATTCCAGCACATATGCCTTACATTTCCTTACATTACATCTAAATGTGCTGAGTGCCTGGGGGTCAGTGTTAGGGACAGTTGTAACACTGGCTGAGGCTGAGTTGTCACATGCCAGTTTGAAAGGGTTAGGTCACATTTACGGCAATAGCCATGCAATATTCAAACTAAAATAGTGGTGGATAAGGATATTTGTTGAAGTCTTAACAGCATTTGTTTTTAAAATGCCAGGGGGATTACCAACCAAGGGTGTCTTTAAAAAAAAAAAAAGGCTAGCCTATTTTCAATTGCTAGCTACGCTTCTTGCAATGCATGTTGCAATTGTTCCCACCCGGCCTCTTCTAATATTTTGTGAGGTAATTGGAATGTAACATACTATGCAACTAATAATTGTTCTAGCATCTAGTCTGGAAATCACTGATCACAACCACCTTACTTGTGTTCCTGTTTAAACATATCAACTGTGCAGACAAAATCATGTCCAAAACTGAAGTTTCAGATTTGCCCCTTAATGAAAGGTTCCTTCCTCTGGGACTAAGTGGCCTGTGCTTGTAAATGTGTTTCCAGGGAGAGCGCTTGAGAATACCACCCAGCCAGTGTTGTCCCGAGTGTTTCCCACAGTCTGCCGCCTCTTGTCAGCATGAAGGAGCCATCTACGGGGTAAGAGACTCTCCCTCCGACAACTCCCAAGTGAAAGACAGACAAACCCCTACCACTTCCACCCTTCCTCTGCTGGGCAGTAGTGGGCCAATGTCTCTCTCTCTCTCTCGCTCTCCACACCAACGCACAATTGTCTTGTTAACTTCCACTTTTCACCCGCTGAGCCGCACTGATCTGAGCCACTCTTTTCTGTTGGCTGTCACCGCTGCTGCTGCAGTCGCTGCTGTTTAAGATTCAGCCGGTGTAGCTGTCGGCTCAAGTGGCTTTTTAGGGGGTTGAATCAACTTGCTTTTCAGACTTGGGGACTTGGGGGTTTGAAGGGCCAGGGCCCTGCTGAAATGAGCCTCACATAGAGAGGGTCTGGCTGATGGGGGCTGTTAGGGTAACTCCAGGCCACCTCATCCAGCTGACAATGGAGGTTTGAATCAGAGCTAAGGGGTTTAAGAAAGAGGAGAGCAGGGGTGACGTAGATCTCAGAGTAAACATTGACGTTTTTCCCATAATCCCTTCTCCTCACCCCTAACTCTCTCTCTCTTCCAACTCTCTCATTCATCCACTCTCTCTCTCTTTCTCCACTCTCTCTTCCCCTTCTCTCTTCCTAACTCTCACATTCTTCCCCTCTCTCTATTTCTCCCCTCTCGCTTCCCTCTCTCTTCCTAACTCTCTCATTCTTCCTCTCCCCCCTCTTGTTTCCGTCCCTCTGTCCTCCCTCTATCTTTTCCCACAGCCCAACAGCCAGTGGAGCGGCTCCAAGTGCTCTGTCTGCGTCTGTTCTCAAGGGAAAGTCTCCTGCAGCCCCTCGCCCTGCCCTGCCCTGAGCTGCCAACCTGATGAGAGCCCCTTCGTGCCGACCGGGGAGTGCTGTCCCAAGTGTGCCCGCCAAGGAGGTAGGGGGACCGAGCCGCCTCTGCTGCAGTGGCTGGCTGTGGGTGATGGAAGCAGATGCTCCAGCGTGGCGCCTGCGTTAATCATGTGCAGATGATAAATCTGTTGAGATCTGAGAATTGATCATTACTTATGCATGAATATTGATTGTGGGTGTTTTTGTTCTTTGTTGTATTTTTCCCCCTTTGTATGCGCTTCTGATATTTTTCCTTCCTGTTTTTCTATATAGTATGCTAAGTATGTATGCTTATTAAGCATGTTAGTTTTATCACAGCATGTATAGTATGTATGCTAAGGTCTGTCAGGAAACCAGGAGTGTGACACACCAAGCTAAGATTTAAATAATATTAGAAAACGATGGAAACTATCACGTCTACCTTCTACCATTCCCATTTTGCACTTCCATGTGACCAGCAAGTGAATTTGAATGACTGGTCTGTGCGCATGTTCTGAAAATTCCAAATTAATGTGCCCTAGTAAACAGGCAAGGCAATACCCTTTTTTGTGGAATGTCAGAACCAAATCTGTCTATCAAGTTAGGGCCCCTCTCGTTCCTCTCACCCGACACTTGGCCTCACCGGTTTCCAGAAACCACCACAGCAATGGCATCCGCAGACAGGTGTCAAAATAAATATCTAACATCTTATTTGGACAAGTGTCAAGAAGTGAAAAAGGGTGAGGAGAGGACACAGCAGCTCGGCACATTTCCCAGTGACTCTGGCTGCAGCTGCGAAGTCACTGATGCAACAAGCAGGATATTTCCCCACAGGGGTGGCAGACATCTAGCCCAAAAGAACGGCTCAGACATTGGAGAAAAAAAACACTAAAAACATGAAATAAGATGCTGTTCAGAGAATCTACAGCAGAGTACGGTCATCTGTGGAGTGGTTGTGGAGAAGATTTCAGTGCAGAAATTCGTAGGGTTTATTAATGACGGGGGCGCTCCATCACCTCTTTTTTAAACGTTTATCTCCATTCTTTTTGACGCAGCACAGCATACACAGCGACCCGGTTAGTCTACAGAAAGAGCCCGCTGCGTCTTTAATTACACATAATCAGCACATATCACTGCCCTCTAACCGTAACTTACAGCACCCGCAAATTAGGAAATACGTAGACATGCTAATAACGTGCCATCAAACAGAGATAATATAGGGCAGCAATTCTGCTAGCTCAAAATACCTTTTGTACTTTTGTACTTTTTGCACTTTTTGTATTGTATTGACTATTTATGCAGCTATAATCAACCAAATACAAAATCAGTCACTCCTTGCAGTTCTCCTCCCATGAGTTTGCCCAAAACTCTTTTCCCTTCCACGAATGCATATGCACAAGTAAGAAGAGCCCTCCTGTAGGGGGCAGAATGCCGTTTGAGCCATGTGCGGCCTGTTCGTACATACCACGCCATGTCTTTAGGCGCACATTGAGATGAATTTATGACTAAAACGGGCGCTGACATGTAGGTCCATCTGCCCCTCAGTGTTTACCCAGGGTGTGTTTATGACTCCTGCAGAGGACCTGATATTGAATAAAACATTGAAGATATTGAATAAAACATATGCCATGCTGTATCCTTTTATTCATTGTATTGGCATACAGTGGACCCCTTTCAATGTGTTCCCAGGTGAATGTGTATGAGTTTGTTTTGAGCCTTGCTGTAGCGGTCAGGGTTTAAGGACACT
>NC_137913.1:24761199-24796379 GCF_963457725.1 Sprattus sprattus
CCCCCTCCAAGACAAGCTTGATGGCCAGCCAAGGTCACATGGAAAAAAGGAGCGTGAATGCAGATTAGCCTTCTGAAAGAACGAGAACGAAAAAACTGTCAAGAACCAAATTGGATTCGACATTCCTAAGTGATTAGAGTCCTGATAGACTTGAAATACATTTAAGCTCACCCTCCACATCACTGGGAATCCACCCCTATCCTGTTATTATCCCTGCATGAGTTTTGTAATAAGAATCTTCATCTGTTCTTATGTTGAAGGGGGAGGAGCAGGTGCATTTGCCAGGAAAGTGTTGTCCAGAGTGTAAAGCTGGGCTCAGCTCCTGTGTCTACACACCTCAGCAACAACAGGTACGCACCGACATTAGCATCAAAACCATCACTGCTAACACCCACCAGTCCATTGAAATCTACCCCACGTTCCCTATCACTGAAGTGAGGATGTCTTTAATATTCAACTTGAAACCCACAAGGGGGAAGAAAGTTCTGCTTCAGGAAGTAAAATGCAGCAGCACATTTCACCCAGGAGATCTCACCCACCCGCTCAAGGATGTGCTAATTAGCTAGTCCAGATGGTTAGCAGAACACGCTAGGGTCCAGTATACCTACTTTCCGTCTAGAATACATAGTAATTTGAATTAAGGTTTTTAATATATTATGAAAATAAATAAGAAAATAAAACCACTACATACACCAAAATGTAACTATACTCTTAAATATAAAACAAAAATGATGTAAATAAAATCAGATTCAGAAACACAAAACTAAACAGAGCAGCGTCAAGTTGTCAGTGTCCCGGGTACCCGGCACAAATGGCACCCGTGACTTACCTGAATGTGCTCTGCTTTTGCAGGGGCAGGGGAAGCCGAGTCAGAGGAGTCTAGCTGTAAGTACACACTTTCCCCATCATGCCCTCTCTGCCTGTGTGACCTGTCAGTATCAACTCCTCGTCTGAATCCCCCTCTGGGTCTCTGTGCCCTCCAGGACATGGAGAAGTTCAGTGAGGGCCCCTGCCGGGAGTGCCAGTGTCAGGACGGGCGCGTGACCTGCTACCAGCCCTCATGCCCCACATGCCCGCTTGGCACGCTGTCCGTCCCGGTGGAGGGGCAGTGCTGCCCTGAGTGCCAGGATGGTGAGTGTTCTGTGCCCGAGACACCGATTTTGGGCCAGGTCTGTTGGAATCGTAGAAAGGCTGTGTTCAGTATTTGGTATATTGATCTGATTAAAATTTGAATTAAACGAGAAGAGCAATGAACAAAAAGAGAGAAAATTCTTTGTTGCTATGCTATTTGGAACATTTCTCAAGTATTACATTTTTTTTTTTTTTTACAAAAATTGTTATTTGACTGTTTGTGGGTTGGCTGAAATTGCTCAAAAATACCAATGCAATGCTGTATATTTGGCTAAACTCTCTTCCTCTTCTCTTTCACTCTTTCTTTTCTTCTATTCCCCACATTTTCTTGCGCTCTCTCCTTGTCTCCAGTAGCATGAATCCATGAATGCTATTAGATTTCCTTCTGGTTAAATACCATAGCTACTCCCTGCAGGTCCCTGAAGACTGAGGCTCTTCAATTTTCTATCTCCCTCCCTCCCTATCCCTCTTTCTTTCTTTCTCTCTCTCTCTCCCTCCCTTTCTCTCTCTGGGCTACCTTATCAGGAGGTTAGATAGGAGAAAAGCACTGACAGCGCACTCTTTAGCAGGGGACCCAGTGACAGCTCAGACACATAATAGCCAAGCGTGGAGGAGAAATAAGGTGGTGGAGGCCATGGCGTGTTTCTGCTCAGTGCTGGCTGGGTTTGTGGAGGATGTAGTTTATTTTTGCTGTCGGAAGGGGAAAAAATACATGCATGAGAAATTAGGATTCTGTGTGTGTGTGGGTGGCTAAGTGGATTGGTGCATGGATGTGTAAGTATGTTATGGAAATATAATGGGGATAGAGGGGGAGGGGGTGGAAGGAGGGAGGAGGGGGGGTGGGAAAGGGAACAGAGCTAGTGTTGTTTACGAGATTGTTTACATATAATTGGATTTTCAACTCCCAGCAGACTTAAGTGCAAAAAAGTGTTAGTCACAATGCACTGAACTGTATTCGCTCTCTCTCTTTCACTCTTCCTAACTATCCTCTCTCTTTCTCTCTTCTTACCTCTCTCTCTCTCTCTTCCAATCTCCCCCTTCCTCTTTCTGCCATGGTGTCCCAGCTTCATTAAACACATGTGATGTGGAGGAGGCCTGCCTCTCGATTGCTGCTGTAACCTGTCACTTGGTGCTCACTGGCATTGATTCAGCAGCAGCCATGAAGGACTAGTCGAGTGCCACGTCTCATCCTGTCTCATCCCCCAGCTCCGACCTGCCATCCTTTCTTCTTCTCCTTCTTCTTCTTCTTCTTCTTCATCATCTTCCTCCTCTTCCGCTCCTCCTTCCCTCTCTGCATCTTTCTCTCTTCATTTACATCAGAACCCTGCTTCAATTGCAAGACCACTTGGGATTAATTAACTGATTTCATGGACCAGTCGCTTTAACAGTCTCCCTGTGCGAGCAGGCAGGCCGGCAGGCAGGTCCTCTCCCTGGCCGCGTAAAAGTAAAAAAACAGATGAATAATAAAAGAGAGGGAACATTTGTGCTGAGTGGTTGACGTGGTTGGTGAGGTGACAGGGGTCGTGATTAAACGAGCGAGTGCAGGGGGGGGGGGGGGGGGGGTGCAGTGGCGGTGTGTTTCACGGTGGCAGGCTCAGACGCCAGAGCGGGGCCATTCTCCGCAAGTAATGAATACCTCACAGATAATCAGGACACCACTAGAATCCAATTAGAGCTTCAATAGGCCAGGAAACTCTCAGCATCTCAATTTCATTCCTATCCTCTCCACTCCACTCCACCACTCTTCCACTCCTCCTCCTCCTCCTTTTCACACTTCTCCTGCCTCTTTCACTATCTCCCGCTCACTCTATCTGTCAGGGGCCTATTACTTAATGTCTTCCATTCAGCGATTCTCCCGCTGAATGGGCATAATTAATGCAGGTGTCACACAAAGGTCTTAACTCTCACATCCTTTTTTCCCTAATGTGCCTGTATGTGTGCATGCCTGTGTGTGTATTTGTGTGTGTGTGTGTGTGTGTGTGTGTGTGTGTGTATGTGCGTGTGTGTGTGTGTTTGCTTTCATTACAGTGGCATGCAACCAGGACTGCATGACGTGCTCCAGGAGCCCGGAGCACTGTGACAGCTGTAAGGACCCCGGGGCTCTGGTGTGGAGCGGCCACTGTGTGCAGGCCTGTCCCCACGGCTTCCACTCCAGCGGCAGACAGTGCAAAGGTGACACACTGAGCTAGCAGCTGCACCTGCTGCAGAGATAAAGCTGCTCTCCCGACAGTCCCACTCCCACACAAACACACACATACACATACACAATCAGGCAGTCACGCGAGCTCTCGCACACACACATGCACACACATGCACACACATGCACACACATGCACACACATGCACACATAGGCACACGCACACACGCACACACGCACACACACACACAGACACACACACACAGACACACACACACATACATACGCACACGCACGTGCGCACACACATACACAAACACATAACTAATCATATACACACCAAGATGGATTATAGACGTTTTTTTCAGCGGATAAAACTCAGCCTCTTGTGAAAACATATTGGCTAAGCACATGTGGTATAATGGAGGCAAATTCAACTCTACTATCGCTAACTATAACATGCCACTGTGTGTTACATCCCACTGGCTGCGACCACTCATATGGTCTGCTCAAACTATTGCACACAGTAGTAGCGACTTGAGTTTGACCATGTTACTGTCTCACAGGCCCCTGTAGCTGGAGCTAAGCCCACTTCAGCTCCTCTCCTCTGGGCTCTCTCTGTTCGCCCCTGTCCTCTCTCTCCATAACATCCATCCCAGGTCTTAGGTGTTGAAAAGCCTTCTTTGGTCCAGGCTACTAAAAACCTACCCACAAAAAAATGCCACCGACCATATTGTTCACAGATCTGGCAACACTGTTGGAATCCACCAGGTCCGCTCTCAGTGGATGGAATGGACTCCACAAACTCCACTGACTCTGATGTGAATCACAAGTGTGCTAAGCTTCAAAGTGTTCATGCGTGTTCCAGGGAAATAAATCTTTTCATTTGTTGACCCAGTTATTCCTTAGCACGTATGACTGCTGGAGCAGCAATTAGTGGGAAGCATGAAACATGATGACTGAATTTTAAATATTTCATCTCAAAAATGTGACACACAAATGCAACAGTCATTCAATTTAGTGTAAGTGTGGGCCAGTCTGGTAGTCAAATGCCTGACAGGGAATTCCTGAAGGGTACATGGCAGCCCGGAGCTAGAGCAGTGAACTTGGATCACTAACGTAAGAGCAGATTTGAGAGGAGTTACCTTTCAACATTAAAGTCATTAAAGTGAGGAGAGAGGCCAGACAGATGTTGGCAGACCATCGTTGATAAACAAGATGAAGCGCTGAAGGACATAGGTGGGAAATCCCTTTCCCTCCCTCTCCCTGCTCCTGCTCTCCTCCTCTCCCCCCTCTCCTCCTCTCCTCTCCTGCTAGAGCTCCAAGTCTGCACACGTTTCTTAGGGATTCAAAAAAAAAGATGCCTCCCGTCTAAAGATCTAATCGGGCCCTGAAGGACCTGGGTGTTTTTTTGGAGAGATAAAGAAATGGCTTTTTAAGGATGAGGCTTTGCTTGTTTCTCCTCTACACCCTCCACCCCAGATTCCTTTACCTCTCCCCTCGCCCTCACCTCTCCTTTGCATATCTCTGCGATGACAGATGGTGGAAAAAGTACCAGTCAGATTAATTAGCTTCATGTCCCCCTAAGCAGGGAGGCACCCTTGTTAATGTTGAGGGAGAAATGGATGAGGAGGACTGGAGTTACCTTTTTTAGCCTGGAGGGGGTGAGGGGGGTTACCTTAAGTGCAGCAAACTTCTTTGTTTGACCTAATGTCTGTTACCTGATTTGTATCAGCGCTTTCGTTCAGTCTTCCGCTCACACAAACTGTTTATGTAACGATGTTTTAATGCTTGCTGTGATCAGACTTTTAAAAATGACACATTCTGACTCTCTCTCTCTCCCTCTCTCCCTCTCTCTCTCTCTCTCTCTCTCCCTCTCTCGCTCTCTCTCCCTCTCCAGCCTGCCAGCCGGGCTGTGCCACCTGTGAGAACGACTTTGAGTGTTCCTCGTGTGGAGGGTCCCTGCTGCTGAGCAACAGGCAGTGCGTGGCCGCCTGTGAGGGGGGCTTCTTCCAGGACCACACACAGTGCCTGCGTGAGTGACTTCTCCTCCTCCTCCTCCTCCTTCTCTCCCTCCCTCCCTCTCTCCCTTCCTCCTCTTCCAGCTCTGCACTGTTTACACTTCTCACCTCCACTTTAAGCCCTTCTGGTTAGGTGTGACACATGAGGTTTATGGCCTTGTGTGTTTTCTGCACCTCAAAAATGCACATCCTGTTTTAAAGTGCTGTATAAGTATAGTTATTATAACTCATGTACCTATGTATTATAACTCATGTACTTATTTACAGGACTTACTGCTGAAAGTAACATATCCTTGTTTCACACTCATGTTGTTAACGCTTATAACACTTGGTGAAGAGGGGCAAAGACCTGAGTGAGATAACGGCAAAGCTAGACTCGTAAATAACACAAATAACACCAAAGCTATTTTTACATTTATGACTGTCTAGTTTTTTATTTGGTGGCACACATAGTGTGGGTGTCTTTGCCCACCTCCTGGGAGTCAATGTAAATGGGTATAGACTTGCATCCAACAAGTCCGTAAAAATACCAGTGTGCATGTAAAAGTGTGTGTGTGTGTGTGTGTGTGTGTGTGGGGGGGGGGGGGGGTTGGGGGCACAGACACATAATAAAACCTGACCCCTTATTCGGTGTAAGAGGATATGGGCGTACAGGTGCAGCCTCACAAATTGCGCCCCACAAATAAGAATGGGGGAGAACCAGCGAGGTGAGGTATTCCAGGCCCTCAATGATAAGTGAGGCCCAGCAGAGAGTAAGATCAGTGGGACAGCCTGAGGAAGATCAGTGGCTCCTCTCTCCCTCTGCAGATGGGTCTCGCATTGGAGGCTAATGCTGGCCGTTGGTCTACCTGCTGTCATCTCATCTGCAGTCCTTGATTGTTCTCCTTGCACGCACGCACACACGCACGCACACACGCACAGGCACTGTCCTTCAATTTCACAGTTTAGTGATCTGCACCCACAGATTGTGAGGCTCTCCATGAGTGCGCGCCAGCAAACGGGAGATAAATCTGTGGCTTTGTCGATCCCGTTAATGCGGACGTAGCAGGGGTTACATCTCTCTTATAACGGCTTTTGGGGAGGGTTTGGAGATGGGGGGTAGGACACCGACCAGGGCTGGCGTGGTGGTGGGGTGGAGGGGCTGAGATGGGGGCAGTGTTGAGAGGGAGCTGCCTCTGGAGGGTTGTGGCATCCGTGGGCATTCCGATCCTCTGAATGAGCGATAATGCCATGCGGTCTCATCTATCCTCGTGAGCATCCAGCCATCTGTAATCTGACAGACATGGGAAAACAGCCTCACTTTGAGAAATGGAAAAAAAACAAAGCGCTTTTGTGTGGCCAACCTCAGAGGCATCCCAGACAAAGGCAGAGGCAGATAGACAATCACAAATGGGTGTCAGTGTGGAAAGTGGCACGGCCAAAGGGATCAGGTTAAGGCTAATGAGCGGGGCAGTCTGGGGGGCACAGTACTGAGCTTCTCAGGGGTATTTATATAGCAGCGCTAAACACTCTGTGTCACGTGTATCACTTGTCCCCAGACTCCCCCAAGCATGGGTGGAGTGTGTACTATGTGTGTGTGTGTGTGTGTGTGTGTCCATTTTGGGTCTTAGCCGAGGTGCTTATGTAGGCTTTGATGTGTGTGTGTGTGTGTGTGTGTGTGTGTGTGTGTGCATAGCCTGGTGACACCAGCCTACGTATTTCCGCCTGAATTGATTTCAAGCTCATACTCAGTCTGGCCCAACCCCACCTAACATCGTTTCCAGGCTTCACCCTACAACCGCACCAATCAGCGAACAGTTCAGAGCTGTGGCGCAAAACTCGCCTTGCCGAGTTGCTTGTAGTCCAGCGGAGTTTGTAGTTTACCAGCGACGGAGGAAGAGACACGAAAAGCTATCGGAGAAGTTGTCTCAACTCTCGAGAACATCAGAAAATTAAAAGGGGAACAAAAGGATTGTCTTGTAAGTTTTATGATTGGAAAGGACGTCGTAGCTCTTCTCCCAACTGGCTTTGGGAAGAGTTTAATCTACAAGATGGTCCCGTTAGTAATGGAGAGACTGGGGAGACGTTGCTGATTGGTTAAGGGAACTCCAATTATTTTAAACCTCAAGATAAGCACCCGCCCACCTCGGAAACGAAAATGCATGGGGTTGGGCCAGACTGACTGACGGAAAGAAATGGAGTCACAGGCTGGTAATGGCCAGGCTAGTGTGTGCAGGAAGGTATGTTTTGGTATGTTGTGTGTGCACACCTTATTGTATATGTGAAAGAGTGTACAATTTCTGCCCTTGCTACAATATTTACGCCAGTATGTATGTCATGTGTGTGAGTGTGTGTGCTCGTGCGCATGTGTGTGTGTGCGTGCAGGTCTTTGTGCTTGTAGTGTTGACTCCAGCTGCCCACATCTCTTTCTGGCTCATCAGTCCTCCTCCCTCTGCCACTCTGTTTGTCTGGCCGCCATCTCCTAGCTCTCTGCCAGCCCCTTGCCTGACCTGCCCACCCAGTCAAACAGTCAGAGAGAGTCTCTCTGATTGGCCCTGCTCCCATTCAGGAGTAATTCAAATGTGTGTAAGCTTTCACAAACATGAAGTAATGAAATCATCACTAATGCAGTCACTGGTCTCCAGAGGCAGTCTGTGAGCACTGGCAGGGTAGGGTCCTTGTTAGTTTTATGACAGCTCATACATTTTATATGGTGTTTGAAGTGTTTTCACGACTGTAGCTGTTGTGTGATCCCAAAAACAGGCCCCACAGGTGCTCCAGATCTCGAGTTCGAGACCTAATGTATCTAGTGGTTGATTGTCTTTTCCTTCTGTTCTACCCTTCACTGAGCCAGAGGAATGTAAATAATATTTCATTTCCATTTTATATAAAGCTGAAAACATTCTTTTGAATCCACATCTGAGATGCTGGGAATTTGACAACGTCTGTGACAGCACCTTTAGTTTATCTTCTTTAACTTTTCGCTTTTTTTTGCTCTTTTTTTCTGTTTGCTGCTTTAAAGATGTTAGGAGCAACTGAATAACTCAGTGCTCGATGCAAAAATGTAAAAATAAATCTGCTTTTCAGTCTGCCTGGGTGGTAGGGCACATAATCCCTGTTGTAGGCTGTATGCGACGTTGCTTTTTCCCATTATCTTATCTTGGCACTGCTCAAATTATTCACAAAAATGTTGTGTAATGTGCCAGCTTATGTAACGAAAGTAAAAGCGCTCGTGAATCATAATATCTATATTTCATGGCTTCAGAGTCTCCCAGAGAACACCCTTAAAACATATATATCCGTGATGCATGCTGTTATCTGTGACACTTTGTTACTTACGTGACACACCACCGGTGCTGGGAGAACCGCACACACACACAAACACATAGTTTCCAGTTAATTGATTTCATGAAACATACTCCACTTCCCACACATCTACATAGATTATGGGGAGGGTATCTCGCCTCGTCTATTTGGAGTGTCATTTTCTTCCTCTCAGGTCTAGCCTACAACTCTATATATAGAGGTGCGATGGAGGTTTGGAGAGTTGAGGGAGTGTGCTTTTTAAAAAGGGCTGGAAAGCTAAACCTCTCTACCAGTTAGAGAAGGCTAGCGTCCCGTACTTTACAACCGAAGCAACAGATGTGGGGTTTTAAAATGTCCTGTTTAGCGCAGTATCTTTCAATCGTTTCAGGATCGTCAGGTATACACAAACACTAAGACATTCTGGTTCATTTGCGGATATCCTCTCTGTGTTCCGTATGCGTATTGCTCAGGCCTAATAAAATGGTGGAGTAAAAGTGTGCTGCTACAGATTTAATTGGAAGGGGATAATCTTTAGCTTCCCATTCCTACACTGCACCAAATGCGTCTGCCTGGTCAGTGTTCTCAGGTGGTAATGTGACCTATTTCTCAGCCCAAGCCCTGTGGACCATTGCGAAAATCAACTCTCAAAAGCTGTGGCTTAAAAAAAAAGAAAAGAAAATCTAATTAAGATTTCATCGCCAGAGTTCCTTTATGAGCGGTGATTAAGTTTCTGATCTCTGCAGGTCATCTGTCTTTAGAAAGCACAGTAATTTAGTGGGAGGCAACATACCCCATCAGGTGTGTGTGTGTGTGTGTGTGTGTGTGTGTGTGTGTGTGTGTGTGTGTGTGTGTGCGCGTTTCTCTGTTTTGGTGTGTATGTGTGTGTGTCTAAGTGTCTCTGTTTGACACACCTGTGCATATGTTTCTCTCTGTCTGTGTGTATAGACGTATGTTGGTGCGCACTCGCAGGAGAGGGAATGTGTTTGTTTGTGTGTGTGTGTGTGTGTGTGTGTGTGTGTGTGTGTATGAGTGTGAGTGTGTGTGTGTTCAGACCTCTTGCTGTGTTGCTGAATAGAAAATGTGTGAATAGAAGGTGTTGTAATTGACTGCTTGGTTATGTGTTCCTGCTTTTACACTGGCTGTGTGTGTGTGTGTGTGTGTGTGTGTGTGTGTGTGTGTGTGTGTGTTTTCCCATCAGGGCTAAGAGCATGCCTCCTCTCTTTCATTGCTCTTGCTTTTGTTGTTTTACTGGTACTCATAAAAGCTGCCCTTTTCTCCCCCACCCATGCTGCTATGTTCTTTATCCAGCAGAGAAGCAAAAGAGCAACACCCCCCACAACCAACCCAACCCAAACCTCCAAACCACCACCACTAAACACCCTTATCTTACCACTAAACACCCTTATCTCAGCACTTACCACCCTTATCTCACCTCTCAAAATGAGCAAAATGATTATTTCTTCGGTCTCTTCATGGTCATTTGGATGGTCCCTTCAGATGCTCAGATTGAACTTGAATGTCAACAAACAACCAACATACAAAGTTTATGTGACCATTTTTTCTGTTATGCGTGGAAAGAGCTTGGATTGTCCCCACAATGCAATAACAGTGAAGCCACTGATTGGCTAATCATCTCATTCTTCCTTCCCTCCCTATCTTCCTCCTCCTCTGCAGGCTGCCATGAGTCCTGTTCCTCCTGCCGTGGTCCCGGTGAGGAGGCTTGCCTGACCTGCTCGAGCTCCGCCCACCTGCTTAAAGATGGGCGCTGCGTGGCGGAGTGCGGCGTCAGTTTCTTCTCCAGTGGTGGCGGCTGTTACGGTACGCATACCGGACCAAACGCACCTTACAGAGACACTATCCACGTGAGGGATCAACCTCCGCTGTGTAACCTCTACTGAGGTCTATTTGTTGTAAATTGGCTGCTGCTGTGGTTTAGCTGTGCTGTTAAATCTTTCATTACCATTTCTAGAGACACTTGGAGGTCCTGATGGGTTTGTGTGATGAGATTAATATTTCATTATTCACAACAATGTAGGAGGAGATGAATATAAAAGACACGGACATTAAATGAAACCAAACCTCATTAGGGATAGTAACTCAAACTCACTCTCAGCCACTGCTGAAATTTCACATGGTTTGTAAATGAATGGTACAGGCAAATAACAGACTAGCAAGAAGTTAAGTAAGATAGTTGCTATTCTATAAGGCTAGTGGTGTAGTTTACATTTTGTGAGATATAAATGTTGATCTTAAATAGTTTCAAACACAATGCTTGAACAAGAAAGTGCTCTTTAAGTGTTATCAACTACAGCCCTGTTCTCAGTTACAGTATAGTACCGTACCAGTTTTGAAGGCTAGCCTAAAAGTCAATCCCAGACCTAGCTTTAGCATCTCATCTCATCTGTCAACATATTTAGCACAAAATGTTGCCAAGTTTATTAACCACGTGTTGCATTCCTGAAATACATAGTTCAACAGCTCGGTCTGGGTTGATGCAAGAAAATATGGACTTTTCAGTATCCTGTTCACATCACACCCCCACATGGAAACATAACCTATAACTTAAACCAGCAGATATATTAAACTATAAAATCAAGGGTCCAGTGTCTGCATGCACAACTAAACCGCTGCTGGAAAAAAAATACTTAAACACTAAATAACTTATGGTGTTAAATAATCGTGATCTCAGTATTGACCAACATAATGGTGATTATGATTTTTGCCATACACAAGCAGTCCTATAGTGCCCCAGTCACGAAAGGCTTAGGCTGTGCTGTGCTGTGCTGTGCTTAGGGCTGCTGTTTGCATTGCCATTAATTGTGGTGATGGATGCCTCTCCTGCCCTGTCAAGCTTATGGAATACTTTAGTAAATGTTTCTCTCGCTGGAATTGAGTCGGTCTTGTTTGAACATGTCAATTTCTCAAAGGCCCCTCCGTAGTCATGTTTTGCGTGCGTGCCTGCCTGCTTGCCTAGTCAGGCTGGAATGATGAATGAGGATCTTGATGAATGTCATTGGGGAAAACAATTATCGCAATTATAATCAATAACGTTGGGGGTAAGTAAAATGCGCGTGAAATGAATGATAACGTGTGCACTTGTACCTTGCAGCCTGTGATCCTTCCTGTGCTACCTGTAACCCTGACAACCCCAGCTGTTTGAGCTGCCCCCCAGACTTTGTGTTGCATCATGGGAAATGTATTGCCCAGTGTCCGGAGCAGCACTACAGAGACAGCCACGGCAGATGCAGAGGTTAGCGTGAGACTTCATCTCTCTCTCTCTCTCTCTCTCTTTCATTGAAATGTGAAGCGTAACACAGAATGTGACCTTCTTGGTCGACAGCTTTGCACAACCTTCATTTCCTCTAGCCTCTGAGGAGACCTTTTTTTTTTTGGAACACGCTGACATTTGCAACAACTTGCCTCCCCTGACGTTTTCACACTGTGGA
Organism: Sprattus sprattus; assembly: GCF_963457725.1. Classification (NCBI taxonomy): domain Eukaryota; kingdom Metazoa; phylum Chordata; class Actinopteri; order Clupeiformes; family Clupeidae; genus Sprattus; species Sprattus sprattus. Next base: position 24,773,221 of record NC_137913.1, read on the forward strand.
GAAAAGAAAGAGAAGCTCGTCTTTTGTGCTGCTGACCTTTTCTCACTTCTGTCTTCTTTCCCCTCAGCGTGCCACAGCTCGTGCGCCTCCTGCTCGGGCCCGTCCGTATCCCAGTGTTCCTCCTGCTCCGGCGGGCTGGCGCTGCACCGCGGCCAGTGTGTGGACACCTGCGACGAGGGCCTCTTCTCCAGAGACGGACGGTGCCACAGTAAGAGACCGCCGCCTCCCCCCTGATGCCTCTGCACACGGATGAGCGCATCTCAAAAGCTTACTTTCAGCCCCGTCCAATGGCAACTGGAAAAGAAAGAACAAACACGACACCAAAGGGGGAAGAAAGCTGTATAGCACAGCATCATTTTGATTTGCAGAGTGTGTTCTCTAGTCTCAAAATGCTTACCACACATTTTCTTCCTTAAATTAAACCAAACTCAGGGCTTTGCCAATATATATTTACCCCATCAACTAGTCTGGGGTTGAAGGATATTATATTGTCCAAGCATAATACGTATCAGGTTAAAATCATTTTAAAACGTTTTTTACCTTGCCTTTATTTTCAAACATTTTTTGTGTGTCGAGCACAACCGTTTCATATTCAGTTGTGCTTCAAGCTATTTTCAGTCCCGAAATGTAACAGCGAGATGGATTACCTGCCACCAAATCAGAGTGGGGCAGAGAATCCAGCTCAGGGTGGGGTATCTTTGTTGGGGGGTGGGGGGGGGGGGTTAGAAGAAAGAATGGTGTTTGTGTTTTGCTTGATGGGTTTAAGACAGGGGTCTTCAACAGGGGGTCCGCGACCCCCAGGGGGTCCGCGGAGGTACTGCAGGGGGGTCGCGAAATCTTTGGTCGATAAGATAATTTTTTTTAATATTAAAAAAAAAAAAAAAAAAATATTAAAAAAAAAAAAAAAAAAAAAATTCAACCAATTTTTTTTCCCACAAATTTAAATGTCTTCCAAATCAGAATTGTATTTATTCCCTTTAAATTTACATTAACATAAATCCGACATATTGTAGCGAACATATAAATTGATCGAGAAGACGTTATCTTTCAGTCCAATCGACACATTCAGCTACCCACAGGAGCTCTCTCAAGCTGGGCACTGGTTCACTCACAGCACCTTTCATGCACAGGCACTAGCCAATCAGATCGCGTTTCTGCTCAAGTCTAAAGAGCGCGAAGGTCAAAAATAAAAGATGACGAACCAAACTCCATAGCTGGTCTTGTTTGTACCTATAAATTGTTAGTTTGACATTTGCTTAGATTTAAAAAAAAAAATAAAAAATAAAGAGAAATAGACACTGTACAAGGTCAAAAAACGTTAATTGTAACTGAAAAATAAGTGAGGATTTGCGAGGTGTGTGAGCCTCCTAGCTAATGTTAGCAAGCTACTACCTACAATCTTAACAACTTGCTAGCGGTGTGATTGGTTTGTTGACCTGTCAATCTCACTATAACATCTACGTTGTCAACACAACTCCATGCGCCAGACTCCTCCTCCGTCATCCGTTGGATCGTGTCAGTCAGGAGTAATTGAAAAGAAGATACATCTCCTTAATGTGGGAGGATGTGTGCCATCAACACAATAACAGGGTAGCTATGTTTATTTGGCACTAGGCCCAGTATATTATAAACAAAATTTTATGCAATTTATATAGTAGGGGGTCCCTGCTCATCTCGCCATCAGTTTGGGGGTCCCTGGCCTGAAAAACGTTGAAGACCCCTGGTTTAAGAGGTTGTTTTGGTGTTATGGAGGGATGGGACCCTTTTGGTTAAGGTTGTTTTCAGCCTGTCAGTGTGCATCAGTCATCAGTGGTGGAGAATCCGTGCCTGCTGGCCAACACACTTACACTCCTGCCAACTCGGCTCAGGATGGAGAAGAGTTTGAGCAGCTGTTTTTCTGGGAGTGTGTGTGTGTGTTTTTGTGTGTGTGTTTTTCTGTGTGTGTTGTGTTTGAAAGAGAGGAAGGGAATGAGACTGATTGAAAGTTTGTGGGTGACCATTATTGTTTGCTATTGTCTAATACTTTTCTGCTTGTTTACCGTTCCTTTTCTCCTACATCTCTGCCCCTCTGCCCCTTCTTTCCACTCCTCTTCTTTTTCACCTTTTCTCTTCCTCCCTTCTCTCTCATCTTGTTCTCCTCATTTTTCTTATCTTTGCTTGTCTTCTCTCCTCTCCTCGCTTCACCCCTTCATAACCTCCTCTCCTTCCTCCTCCTTCCTCCTCCTCCTCTTCATCTCCCTCCTCCTCCTCTTCATCTCTCTCCTTCTCCCTTCCCTGCTCTAGGCTGCCACCCCTCCTGCCGGGCATGTGGGGGCCCTGAGGCCTCTGACTGTGTGCTCTGCCTGAAACCAGAGGAGGCGCTGCAGCCCCGGCTCCCTCACCTCCCCCACGGCTCCTGTGTGGCCCACTGCGGTGCCCACTCTTATCTGGACTCCGACCGAACATGCAGAGGTATGCGACACACGCCCTCTGAGCCTCTGAGTCATTTGGACATGTTTCATTTTCTTACTGGTTAATACTTTTTTGCTACTCTTAAGTTGGATCACTTTTAACAAACTAATGTCCTAATAGGCTGCTGATATAACTTGTCTGATGGATACGTTTTTCTGTTCAAAGCCAACAGTGGAATGCTGTCAGTATTTTTTTTCTTGCTAGTTTGGCTTTTGAGCTATTAAGTCATTTATCAACCTTAAAAGAAACGGTAGAAACAGAAACTACAGTTTCCTAACAGTTAAACAGACAGATCTCTGTAGGGATCCTTTCCATGATTGTATTATGAGCCTGTCAGTGGCAAAAACAACCTGTTACTCAACACTTGACCAATTTCGATCACTATTCTTTATTTCATTCTTGGGTATTAATTGAGGGTAACCCTTATTTTCAACGATGCTGAGATTACAAATACATATAAAACATAATAAATAAAACATAATTGAAACATAATTAACATCAGTAGTGCACAATAGAATTGAGCACAATATATTGATGGGTTGCTTGGGATATCGTTTTATATTAATTGTGAATACCAATTTACTCAGATAGGAAATGGCAGTTGAAATGTCTCTGCAGGTTGTTGTGCTTTTATATTTGTTTTTAAATGTGCTAATATATTTTGTGTAATGGTCATTATTCCTAGAGCAGTCGGTCTACAGATATTTATAGCCTCCACCTTGAGGTAGTTGTGAGTTATTGTGTGTTTGTGCTGCCGAGACAGACATGAATACTGATCTGTGAGCAGTTTTATTTATTCTGCTCCATCTCCTCTCGGTTCATCTCTGCCATGACCCCCACACCCTTAAAACAACACAGTTCACACATCTACTCCCAGGGAGGAGAGCTGAGCATTGCCACATACATACTTATGCTTAGACCCCCCCGCAGATGCAGTGCCTCTCTCACAGAGATAAGGCACTTTTACATATGGGTGTTGTAGAGATACTCACACAAACACACACACAAACTCTCTCACTCACAGACACACACAGAAACACATTAACACACATACACTTAAACAAACATACACAAACACTCACATACACACACACACACACACACACACACACACACACACACACACACACACACACACACTCGCACATAAAACATATTTTCTGTTTCTCTCACCCTCTCTCTCTCTCTGTCTTTCTCTCTCTCCATATCCCTCAAAATACTGACACATAAATGGTCAACAGGTTGAGACTTGCAGAGGTCGATCACTTGGTTGTCATAGTAAGGGATTGCCGTGATGATGATGGGGATGATGATGATGATGATGATGATGATGATGATGATGACACTGGAATGACACGTCTCCAGAGTGTGAGGTGAGGACAGATCAGCCCCAGACTCCTCAGTCACAGTTTAAACCACTCTGACAGGTGTGCTCCCACAGACCATGACATCTGCGTCTATATTTACATGGAGTCATTTATCAGACGCTTTTATCCCAAATGACTTACGGTGTGGACAGACACACCATTTTTATCAGTATGTGTGGCCATGGAGCTAGGATCTGGGTGTTGTGAGCGCCATGAGCACTAGAGGAATACTTGTTTTTCTCGCACCAAAAGGCAACATTTGCTTGGTTATGACATGTACAGTTTGTGACGTTTTAAGTTTAAACCTTGACTGCTGAGTTCGGGAGAGGCGAGATTACATATTAATGAACAGCCTGTGATGCGTTGAAGTCCATTTGGCAGAGGTGAAGTGTTCTGGGTGGGCTCGTCTTAGCTTTCTCCTACCTCAGCATACCCTGCTGCACCTGAACGACCTGTATTGTTTTTAATTTTTTTTAATCTGGTCACGAGGAGTGAGGAGGAGGAGGAGGAGAAGAAAAAGAGGACGGATGTGGGATCCTGGAGCAGCCGCTTGCTCGCGCATGTATGTCAACGAGTTCATTGTCAGAGGCCTGGCCTGGAGCTGCCTCAATAGCAGCCTTTGTTGGGCGCCGGGGAGCGTGCCGAGACAGATGCGGGACCTCCTCAGGGGACTGCTGTCTGACGGGGGGGGGGGAGACCCTTTACTTTCCCCTCTCTCTCTCTCTATCCTCACTCGTATCCTAATAGATCCGGTATCGGCCCTGAGGAGAATCTTAGTGTGTATATTCTCCCTGCTGTGCTGCCCTGTGTGGATGGGTTGTTCTACTCCTCTGTCTGCTCTCTCATATCCCCCCACCACCTCCTCCTCCACCACCACCTCTTACTTTGAAGGGATCAGCCTAGTTCAGGTTCCATTGCCTAGAGGGGGCTAGTTGTGTCTGCATTTGTGTTGATGGAGATCTCCCTGCCAATATAGAGTCCCCCCCCAACACACACACACACACACACACACACACACACACACACACGCACACACGCACACACGCACACATGCACACACACACACACACACACACACACACGCACACATAAACACACACACATATACACACACACACACACACACACACACAAAGACACACAACCCCTCTGGTAATCACAGTAATCACAGTCCTGGGCAGGTTGCAAAAGCAGCTGAGGAATCACGGTATGACTGCAGGCCTCTCAGTGTCATTCTCTCTTTCTCACTCCCTCTCTCCTCTTGACACACCGAGCACCCGCAGAATTATGAAGCTAAAATATCACGGAAAAAAAATAGCCCAGGAAATCGATACAATAGGCCCCAGTGCGTGGCCAGGAATTAGATATCCCAAATGCATTAGAAGAATGCAGGCGAGGGGGGCTTTGCCAGGCTGTCGGCCATCGTGTCTCCTATAGCCCAGACGCAGATTGACACCAGGGGTATTTAATATGCCTCCTGCGAGGTGCGAGGGGGGATAAACTCAATTACTGGAAAAGATAGCCTCGTTCGGTTCTCTGACAAGTTAAGCTGCCAAAATAGACAAATAAAGCCAGGGACGAGAGCCTATTGTCTTTGGGTCGCTTCTCCCCTCAGTGCCTGTGATTAAGCCGTCTGTGCGTGTCATAGCAATGACAGGCAGCCCAGGAGGTGTGTGTGTGTGTGTGTGTGTCTCTGTGTCTCTGTGTCTCTGTGTGTGTGTGTGTGTGTGTGTGTGTGTGTGTGTGTGTGTGTGTGTGTGTGTGTAACCTCAGCCAAATGCCATTTTCCCAGGCGTCGGATAGGTGAAAAGAGGTGATGTGCTGCTGTCAGGTCCTCCTTTGAGTTTGTGAATGTTTGCGTGTTCAGGGTTGCAGTTGCGTTGAGTGTTGGTGTGTGTGCGTTTTGTGTAAACTTGCGTCTGGTTTGTTTACCTGACTGACAACAGATCTGTATTCAGCACATTTAACGTGGCCATCACTGCGTGTGTGTGTGCCATCTGTGCGTGTGTGTGTGTGTGTGTGTACCAGTCTCTGTCCTGTGGCAGGAGCCACATCTCGGCTAATTCACACTCGCCCTTCATCTGTGTGATCAAAGTGTTCCCGCAAGCCTGGTGGTCAACTCAGACCCTCTGAAATAACCCCCTCATGCTGACCACTGCACAAACAATACTTTTATTGCTCATACAATGACTTTCTCAGAGAGCCTGTTAGTTTTGCTTTCTCTTTTTTTGTCTCTAATTCTTTCTCTCTTTCTTTCTTCTCTCTCTATTTTAGCGTGCCATGACTCCTGCACCCAGTGCACAGCTGGAGGCGCCCAGAGCTGTTCTTCCTGCACACGCCAGGCTGTGCTGTACCAGGGCCAGTGTGTCCACTCCTGCCCACCTGGCTTCCACGCCCAGGACCATACTTGCCAAGGTTAGCCTTCCGTCTCGTCTCGTCTCGTCTCGTCTCCTCCCCGATCCCCTCCTCTCCTCTCCTCTCCTCTCTTCCCCGATCCCCTCCTCTCCTCTCCTTTCCTCTCCTCCAAAATATTTTTCTGTGTCAGCCTTCACAGGCAGTATGTCCATTTGGAGACACTGGACACTGTTCCCTTAACCAGAAATAGCCATTCTACAGAATGATATATTTGGATCTCATTGTGATGCGTTTATCTTACCTGTGCGTCTAAACAAGAGTATTACTGTGTGTGTGTGTTTGTGTGTGTGCGCGCACATCTGTGGGTGTGCTATGCACGCCAAGGTTAGCACTCCTCCTGTGTCCTACCCCACTTTCCAACTCCACAATGGCACATCAAAAAAGGAGTATTCAAATATTAATCAGTCTGCAGTGGAGTTAGTCGCCAGACATTACAGTCATGGACGCCTGAAGCTCGGCACTGTGGCACGGGTTTAGAAGAGGTGCCTTCAGCAAAATCAGTGCTTCCTATACGTATGGCTTCCGTAGCATATGCTTAACGTGAGCAAGCATTTACAAGTCATGGGTGTAATTCATTCTGTACTAGAAATGCATCAGCTGGGTCACTCAAGTAGTATCAGGCGATTGACTGCAGCTCTTCAAAGTCCGAAAATGAGTTGGTCACGTCGGGATACTCAGACACGGTGTGCCAACTCCTCGCGGCTTAAATCTCACAGCAGTTGTGACCAGGGCGAACATCCTCGCTCCTTGAGCCCCTTCACTTCCTGAAGTGCTCACAGTTAATCAGCAGAAGGCCCTTCATTTCCTCCGTGGCCTTTTTTGCCAATTTTCCATGTTAATGAATTTGGCGGCTACGGCTGAGTGGCAGAGGGCCCTAACCCGGCAAGTGGGCTTACTGCATGCTTCATTTGCCAGCTGTTCATGTCTTACCACTGGGACACAACCCAATGGATTGCCCTAATCTCTTTTTTTCCCTTCAATTTTAAGTTTCTCTGCTTGCATGCATCGCAAAAGAGTTTATCCTACTCTAATAAAGGCCATACAAAACAAAGCAACCCCTTTGCATCCCAGTGCCTTCTACATGTTGATTCTAATCGGAAAGCAGAATGACAATGCAGATGATCTTGCACAGGCACATTCAGGCCTAGTCATATTTCCCAGTATAGTTCCCTGTGTGAAGAGTTTACAGACTGAAATGCTGTAACCCCATTTTCTACTCCTGCCTTACTGCTAGCTGCTGAACAGAATCCTTTTGAACTGCAACAAGGCGAGTGACAGCCGGATGAATAGATGGAAAATGAACTGTACAAAGCGTCCCTTAGGGCGCCCTTCCTCTTAGCTGGGTAGCCGGTGCGGAGACAAGGATCTGCGCTGCTCGTCGCCCTCTGCTTGTCTCTACACGAGTGCGGTATGGCTGTTTGGAGTCTGAATCGGAGGCCTGTAACGCTGTTGTTTTTTTCTCTTCTTTTCCTCCAGCCTGCCATCCATCCTGCCAGGAGTGCAGTGGTCCGTCCCAGGCAGACTGCGTCGTCTGCCCGCCCCACGCCGCCCTGCACAACGGCTACTGCAGAACCAGCTGCCCCGAGGGCCAGCACCTCACCGCAGCAGGACACTGTGCAGGTGTGTGTGTGTGTGTGCGTGTGAGTGTGCGTGTGCGTGTTGGAGGGATGGAGGGTGAGGGACACCCTCTTGTGTGTTACCCATCCCCCAGGCATCAATGTTGTGTGGTCCCTGACAAAGACAGACCTAGCTGTTTTCGGTTTAACTTCTGCAGTGCATGTAGTGTAGATGAAAGTACTGTGTAAGGGAGATCCTGTTCAAGATGGCATTGTCACTCTGTGCGATGTGTATAGCACATTGACACCCTTTTTGTAACTGGATATTTCTCATCAGTCTTGATTTATCCAGTTCTTCCGCTGCGGTCGTACTTTATTGAGATGTTACGTTATTGTTTATGACAGGTACAGCAGCTGGTTCATGTTGGGACCCTGACTGCACTCGTGTTTTGTGAAAAAGGAATATAAGTCACATCTGTCTATAGCAGGAGATGATGTTTTAGAACAACAAGTTCTCATTCAACACCGCTAGGAGCTCAGCTACCTCTGGGGAGAGGCCAATGCCTCAGTCCCCGACGCCGCCACGCTAAATGATCTATACATCTCTCCCACTGTCATTTGTCTAGTCATCGAGCTGAACGATTGACTTAATGAAGAAATATATATGTATCATAGTTACAAAAAGGAAGACATCTGTCAATTTGTTTTTATCTCTTTCAGAGAGTGCATAGTTCCAATTCAGGGCAACCTTCCCTCTCTCTCTCTCTCTCTCTCTCTCTCTCTCTCTTTCTCTCTCTTTCTCTTCCCAATGATTGTAGTGGCCTTTGAAGGTATAGAGAGTTAAAGAGTTTCATCTAAAGTACTGCATCTGAAACAGTGTTAGTCAGAGTTTATGTCTGTATTCCAGAAGGTAATTGCGTTGCAGTGAGTCATTGTTATAGGAAAGCACCAAATGTTATTTGCCACTGATGGTGTTTTGCGATTGGCTTTGCAGGGATCAGCCTCAGTTACTGGGTGCATTACTCCTCCACTCCTCTCTCCTATGGGGAAGCACTTCAGAAACAATGGCTTGATATCCTTTAACCGCAGAAGGGAATTTATATCTGAGAAAAGCAATCTGTAATATCTATCCGTCTCTTTCTATCACTTTTCTCTCTCTCTCTCTCTCTCTCTCTCTCTCCACCACTACCCCCCCAACACACACATTTTCTCTCTCGCTCTCTCTCTCTCTCTCTCTCTCTCTCTCTTGTGGCCAATTGTGATGCCTAGATTTTGCTAAGAGAGAAGCTTGTGTGTCAGAGAAAGACAGCCAAGAACAATCTCAGTGGTACGCATCAGCTAAACCCTGTGCTATCTGACCAGATTACATTTAGGGTTGGGCCTCATTATCAGTATGTCTGTGGGAGAGCTATGGCACCTCTGCACCCCCATCACTCTGTGTTCTGCCATGCCTGAGGCCCCTCTGTGGGTCTTATCTGCAGCCTTCTGTGGGCCCGCATTGTGATAACGGCAGTGGGGAACAGGAGGGATGCGAAGGTGCTGATACTCTTTTGCCAGACAGATGTACAGAGACTACAAGGGCACCTTGAAGGGGTCCCAGAGGCCATACCTTTTAGCACCTGCCGATGCAGCTGACACGACATTGCAAAAGAATGCAACAGTCCGATTAACTTCCGGCCAATTGGGCTTCAGATGTCAGCATTTGGGCTTTTACGTTTTAGTAGACTTCCGTTCGAACTTAAAAGTGCACAGTGTAAAATGAACGTAACTCCTTTAGACAGGCTATCCCAGAAAGTTTTGTCTCATTGTGGAAGGCAGTGTCCGTCCCTTAAATTAGATCAAAGCTGATTGGATTTGTGATTGGGCATATCAGAGCGTGCCAGTGAAGTATCCAGAGGACTCACGCCAGAGAATGATGAGGAAGCCTCAGGCCCGAGCTAAATCTGAGTGTTGAACTGGGCGCGTTGTGTCAGAATCCTTCTGCTTGGCTTAGCTCCACCGTGGCTTTGCTTCAAAAAGAGACGTGTAATGAGCAATTATATCTCAGCCTCTCATTACAGATTAAAACTGCTTCCTTTACGGAGAACACGAAATGTGTTGAGGCGAACACTAAACACACACCGCAGACGTAAACACATGTTGTTGGGATGGAGGGTGGGGGGGGTGGGGGGGTCTCAAAGATCAGCATATGAGATACATAGAAGAGAAGCTTTTATCCCCCCACCCGACCCCAAGCCCCGGCTTTCTATCCTGTGTGTCAGCTGAGGGTTGTGAATAAAAGATGGCTCGCAGCAGCAGGCCAACTGTGACAGCGGAGCTCATCTGTTCGGCACGGCTCAGTGGTCCCATCACTCCCAGGTCCGGTCCGAGAGCTGCACTACAGCAGTAATGGCGCAGGGCTCCTTCCCCCTCTCTCCACTCTCCCCATTTCCCTCTCGATTTCTCTCTCTTTTTCAGTTTCTGTCTCACTCTGTTCCTCTCTCTCAGTCTTACACACAGACATGCACTCTTTCTTTCTTTCTCTTTTCATCTCACTCGCTCTCTTCCTCTCTGTCTCTGTCATTCTCTGGCTCTCTCTCCCACTTTTATGTTCCCTCTATCTTTTTTTTCTGTCTCTCAGAACAATGGCTCTCATTGAGACATTGAGGCAGCCTTTTCAATCTCTCCTCATAGTTCCCCATATCTCCTGGACTTCTCTCTCTCTCTCTCTTTCAATCTCTTTTCCTCTCACTCACTTCTTTTTCTCTTTTTTTCTCCCCCCCTGTGCTCCAGTCCACTCGGTCTCCTCTTTCAAAGGCGTGTGACTCATCTAGTGCCCCCGGGCTCACTGAACCCTCACTTTCGCGCCCGACATCATTATCACGAATGCCCATTACATCTGCCAAAATATTACAGGGGAGTCGGGCAGCCCTGCAGCCCAGAGGTCTATGCCAATCAGCTGCCAATTCTCTCCCAGCCCTTGAAAGGTGAAATCCGTCAAGCCCTGAACGGCAGGGGTGGCAGCACAGCCACACAGAGTTTAGGTTAATGTGAATTTGTAGGGTCTGTGTATTTTTCTTAGGGGCAGGGGGTTGAGGGAAGATTTTCTCTCCCAGGTAAAGGGGAATATTTATCACATTGCGTACTACCCTTCGAGCCACCCACTGAAATCAACCCAAAAAAAAATAATAAATAAATAAAAAACAGTGGGACCACTAAGGCTGGCATCTGTGCCATCTGGTGACAGCAGTGCACCGAGTATATAAGTGGACACCCAGCATAAGGCGGCCTACGTGGTAGCCCCGTCTTGAGTTAGTTTTGAATTCCAGTTGAGTCTCCCAGACCGATCCGTGAGTCCGTAATAGGTGGCGTCGCTCACTGTTCTGCCTGTCTGTCAGCAGAGCCATCTGGAGTGGCCAATTTAGCCTCTCTCCCAACAAGGTGACCCTTGACAGGCGTGAATTTATGGTAAACAGCCATCAGGCAGCCAGCCTTGTTTAATATTTGATGCTCGGAGGAACAGATTTATCTGCTGTTTGTTAAGTCGTCCCCAAGCGAGTCTAACCTGCGGCTTGTCTTATCTCTCGCTCGATCTTTAATTAGGGTTCGGTGGCACTGATAATGACTGAGGGTACACATGCAGGCTAATGACACAGCTTTCAAACAAGCAGGCATTGACTCTCACTGAAGGCTGAAGGCATTTGGTGACTTGTGTGTGTGTTTGTGCACTAGCGGAGTGTGTAGCTTTTAGGGCAAGAGCAGAGTGAGATGAACTGTGCCCTTGTGTTTACATGACGTAATTGGATGTTGTTTTACCCTCTGTGCTCCCTGCCAGGAATGACACGATTAATTTCCCCGGTCGTCGTAGTCATGGATTATTGATTTTGTGGTTTTACTCTCTTGGCATTAAATTAGCGTGTGAGATTTGGTGTAAAGTGTGTTCCTTTAAAAAAAAAAAAATCCTCTTCAAAGTTTAGCATCCTGCATGAATTTTTAAAACGTGTTTCTGTTCCACAGTGTGCCGTTTTCTTATGGATATTTAATCGCTTGGCTAGTGGAATTGCTGAACGTTCGCGTAAAATAAGCGTTTTGGTCTCAGCCTCCCTTCCGGCTGTCGCATAGCAAAAGAGAAGGTGTGGACGGGGTGAGCCGAGCCGAGGTGGTTTCACAAAGGCCATCATTCTGAAGTGTTGATGTTGGCGCTTGACATTAGAGTCACCTGCGCAGGTGTTGCTCTCGCGTTGCTCTCGGCCCCAATGTGATGAAGGCGCGTGAGAAGATCAAAGGGTCGGCCGGCGCAGCCCTCTCATTCACGGCAACTTTCTCATGACACAAATCACCCAAGCCATCTGTATATTCCAGCCAGCATATCCATTCAGCTTCATCCGGTCTGGGAGGGAGTTTCTTTCTCTAAAAACCAACTGGAAAGGGCTGCAGTTGATTGAAAAGCTGCCGGCTTGCTGGAGGGGGGTGGTCTTCTCTGACCTTTAATTTGCTGCTTGTGAAACTCTGTGTGAGACGTATTGTTCAGCAGAAGCCCTCCCAGCCCTTATCCAGAGAGTGATTTCAGGTTCCAAAACCCCTCCCCTCCCCTCTGCCTTGACCTCTTTTTTCCAGACACTTTATTTCTTTATTGCTAATCCGGCGGGGAAGAGAGAAGCCCCCCCCCCCCCCTTTTCTTTTATCTGTTTCCCCTACCTGGCCAGCAAGACCTGGCTTTTGTTTGTGTGTTCAGAGATAAGAATCTGGGTGCTGGCATTCCAGTATGATTCCTACACACACACACACACACACACACACACACACACACACACAAACCACACACACATTCTCTATTTACCTCCCGCACCCTCTCCTTCCACCCTTATCCGATAAGGAGGGCTTTGAGATGAAGCGATTGTTTTCTTCACACCATCACCATATGTGTGTGATCGTGATCAGGGTTTAGTATGTCATGTGTCTCGACTGCTTATAATAAGTCAAATGTATATGTGTGATAATTATGACTCTCATATATTTATGATGTCTCTCAGTGTCATTTATGACACGCTCTCTTATTTATGTATCCTTGTGCTGATATTCTTTCTCCCTCTATCCCTCTCTCCTTACCCACCACCTCTTTCCCTCCTCATCTCTCCTTCTCTCTCCTTCTCTCCCTCCCTCTTCCCCACTCTCTCTGTCTCAGAGTGCCAGAGTGACTGCCAACGCTGCGCGGCGGACCTCCAGGCGGGCGTTGGCACAGTCTGCCTGTGGTGTAAGGTGCCCAGGACACTCCTGCTGGGAGACAGCTGTGTCACTCAGTGCCCGGCACGCCAGTACCAGTGGCACGGCGCCTGCAAGAGTAAGCCCACCGACCCTGGCGCCGTCTCTTCCACACACACACACACACACATCTACCCTGTCCTCGGCCCCTGTTGTCCTCACCGCCATCAGTGCCATTATGGTAATAATCACCGGTGATATTTCTCTCAGCAGGATATAAATGCCAGCGATAGAAGCCGTCTGAGAGCAGTCTGGGCATCTGGGCTTGTGTATAGAGACAGTGTGTGTGTGTGTGTGTGTGTGTGTGTGTGTGTGTGTGTGTGTGTGTGTGTGTGTGTGTGTGTGTTGTGTGTGTGTGAGTGCGCTGAGCAGTTGCATGCAGAGTTCGAGGCTCATGAAAGTTGCAGACCCACACTCTCACGGGGCAAGCCACGGGATGCTCCTGGACCCCGGGGTGCCATTATACACGTCTATATCACACAGCGGGTCGGTTTTACTGGGCTGCATATTTAACCACTGCAGCGCTTTAATAGCCCTCCGGATTAGTGGGAACAGGCCAATCTATTTGTTTTATTAGTCATTAGACTTAATAGTGCCATAAATAAGAGTAATTTTTACAAGGTTAACAGATGAATTATTAAGACGATTGTCTTTTTTTCCACTGGTAGGTTATTAGTTATTAGAGGCATTTCTTATAGAGTCAGTGACATATTAAAACAGAGCACATCTGTGTTGGCGGTTATACACTGGATTCATATCATGCCTAGCCTCATTTGTATGGTAGAGCTCCTGCAACTGCTTCTGTTTTTATGAGTATCGACCCTCTATGCTCTATGCAGATCTGGAGATGTCAGAGTGCTAATCCATTCATGGCTGCCTGTGGCCACTCGTGAATCAAAAGCACAGAGTCATATACCTTGTCTCACAGGCAGCATGCTAATTATTATAATTTTTTACCCAGAATGTCATTCGTCCTGTGAAAGCTGCAGTGGGGAGGGCCCCCTGGCCTGCACCTCCTGTGTGGCCCCTGGCATGCTGCTGCCCACAGGCCTGTGTGGCCCCCAGTGCCCCATGGGATACTACGCAGATGGGGATCGCGTGTGTCGAGGTGGGTCCCCGAGCGTTTATGTCAACAATGCAGATCAGAAGCGGCGCATGCAAGAAACTGATAACAGCTATGGAAATGCATCATAACTGTAAAGTGATTAGAGATGTATACGTGGGTGTGTGTATGTGTTATTTGTTTGTGGATCTGTATGTGTGATTGTGTGTTTATTTGTCTGCCTATTCTTATGGTTGTATTTGTGTGTGTGTGTGTGTGTGTGTGTGTGTGTGTGTGTGTGTGTTTGTCGTTGCAGTGTGTGACAGCCAGTGCCTGACGTGTGAAATGGCGGGAGTGTGCACCTCCTGTCAAGACCCTGCCAAAGTGCTCCTGTTCGGGGAGTGCCAGTATGAGAGCTGTGCTCACCAGTACTATCTGAACTCCAGCACTCGCACCTGCAGAGGTACACCAGCACGCACCGCTGCACCACCCTCACCCACTCCAGCTCTCACTACCTCTCACAATACTCAGGCCAGATCTTCAGCGGTCCACTGCACTCACCATTCAATTGCTAAGCATTTCACTCTAAGCCCTAAGTGAGCTGTTTGACCACTGCACTTTGACGTTTGTGAGCCTATCTCTATCCTATACCGCTGGACTAAATCAATGCTAAAATGTCATCACACTCAAGCTTGCTGGATATGTGACATTATGAAGTCTCTGTGTGAATCAATCAATGTGTCTTAATCAATTCTGTGTCCCTCCCTCATGATTTAATAGTATGGCCTCTGGTCTTAAAGCAGATCTATAAGTGTTCATTTGACCCATCTGAGGACTAGCGTCAGATCAGGACAAGCGCCTTAGGGAGGCCATTAGCATGCACAAGATAAGTGAGGATAGAGTTCAAGTTCCTCTTCTGGCATTAGTGAAACCCCTAAAAGCACTTGGAAATACTCAGCATCATATACAAAACTTTTCAGTGGAGGGGCTCTTTAGAAATCCTCCTCAGAGGCATCTGTAGGTAAAAGGTAAGAGAGGAACTGAAAAGTTAAGCTCCTGAAGGCTTGTCTCTCTCTAGGACTGGGTACCTGGGTACTTAGGACTGGGTACTCTGTGCCGGCCGAGGCCACATGAAAACAAACGTGGCTCCTCCTGGCTCTGGCATGAAACTTCATCTCCACTGTGATTTTATGGGCTTTCTCTCTCACCGATAAACATTCCCCCAGCATCCCCTGCAGTCATAAAATTCATATACCGCCGGAAAAATATGGACGAGGTCCGATGGAATATACAGTGGCATTACGGGGAGAATTTCTTACCCCATAACTTTGCTCATATTGTGGTGGTATATTCTCTTTTCTGACAGACAGGTATATAGCCTGCTGCTGTCTTGTGATTAGTGTGTGAGGGGGGGTGTGGGGGTGGATGTGTGGGGGGTGGATTTGGAAGTGTTTCATTATTGAAATGAGGAAGTTGCACACATTTAGTGGGGGATGAAGGAAGTATCTGACACATTACCTGATTCCTCACCTGACTCAGCTAACGGCAGCTTATAAGCTAAGGCAGCTAATAAGTAAAGGAGATTTAATACGATTTTGTTGACTTTTGAGGTGTTACACAAGACCCTCAGCACCAGAGGTAGCGGAAGCATTCCTCAGGCTTATCGTGGATTAAGGAAGGAATGACGAGTCTACAGGAGAGTGTCCCTCCGACCTAGCAGGACATTAGACACACCTCAGTCCAGTGTTCTCTGTCCTGCCTGTGCAAGTTGAAAGCTTAACAGGGGAATCACAGCAGCAGTGAGGACACGGAGTGAAGACCCTGCCTGAATAGGTAACCTGAGGTGAACTGAGAGGAAAGGACAGCCAGATGAGAAACACAATGTCTGTGTTTGTCCCCAAAACATGCTAATTCTGTCTGGAGAAAGAACTTAATAAGGGGGCACACGTGCTTCAGAGAGAGGGAGACATACTTTCAAAGTTATCAACAGCACATGAGGGTAGGGGGTGGTTTGGAAGTACTTTGGGGTGATTAGTAGATGAAGAAATGTTTGCAGAGTTTGGCACAGAAATAAGAGATTATCAAATAACATGCAATGTGAAGGTGATTTGTCTTTACTTTTCCCTCTCTCTCTCTCTCTCTCTTATTCTCACTCTCTCTTGCTTTTTCAAATTTCTCTCACCATGTTTCATTCCAAAATCATTTAACATCACTCACTCTCCCTCCCTCTCCATCTCTCTCTCACTCTCACTCTTGCTCCCTCTCCTCTCTCACACACACTCTCTCACTTCCCCCCGCCCTTCCCTGCTCCCCCCTCTTTCTCTCTCCCTCTCTCTCTCTCCCTCTCTCTCTCTCCCCCCTCTCCCCCCCCCCCCCTCTCTCTCCCTCTCTCTCTCTCTCTATATAGAGTGTGACTGGAGCTGTAACGCCTGCCGCGGCCCGCTGCACACCGACTGCCTGCAGTGCATGGAGGGCTACGTGCTGCAGGACGGCGTCTGCGCCCCGGGTTGCTCCGACGGCTCCTACCAGGACGGAGAGCGGTGTCTGAGTCAGTTGCCCGTCCGAGTGCCCCATTATTAATCACCTCCCTCACACTCCCGCAGCCCAGCAGCCCAGCAGCCCAGCAGCCCAGCAGCCCAGCTCGTGTGCCAGGCCAGCCAGGCTCATTAAGCCAACAGAGTTGCATTACCCATCACTCATTCCCAGAGTTGGCACGGGTCCCTGCATGCCATGCTGCTTTCAGCAGTCCTGCGCTCGCTCGCTGGGCACGGCTGGGGCTGCGGCCTCTCTGCAGTACTTTCCCCGGCTAGGTCACGACAGGGAGGAGTTACTCTTTGCAATCCCATAGTATATGAGTGTGTGATTATTGACATCGTACATCTTTTTAATACCCTGCTCAGGTCACTTCATGATTTATTAGGAGTATATGGAGTCCCTGGGAAAGAATGCTCTGCCATTCTGGGATCAGTTAGAGTGAATGAGGATCTTATCTTGAAGTAAAGACAGTGTAATACCACTAAAGCAAATATAACAGTGCATTGTTTTTACTATGGCTTTCAAGCGATTCAAATTGTAATCGCATATGGCAGTTTGCCTTGAGATGCATTTAGAAAACCAAAGGTGTCAGATATGCCATTGAGGTGAAGTGACAACAAACATTGGCCTTTTTTCCTTATAGTTTCCCTAAAACTAGCAAGCTAACTGCCATACACTACACCAACAACTAAAGCACAGTTTTGAATCTGAATAAGAGGTTTTTGTGCGTTCTTGAAGTTCAGGAACTCTCCATCTTGAACTCGAAAACAATACAGCCTAAAACATTGATCTTCCCATACAAACCATTACCTTGTCAGGCCAAATACAGACACAACACTGTGGACTAGGTTGTTGTTAGCCTTACATAATGATGTTTAATGTATCCAGAGCCATCAATTATTCAGACCAAAGGTGTCGAATCAGAGGCTAATGATGTTGGTGCTGTGGGTTTCCAGGCTGTGATGACCAGTGTGCGAAGTGCCAGGGCCCCGACCAGTGCCAGCGCTGCCAGCCGCCCTATGCCAGCCTGCAGGGCCAGTGTGTGCGGGAGTGTGGCACGCGCCACTATCTGAACTCGGCTCTGCAGCAGTGCGCAGGTGAGATGCTCCTCCGTGTCCAGCCTTTAAAAAACAATTAATGATTCATCTTTTAGGGCATTGTTTCCTCCTCCCTGTATCTCTCACATCCTCTCATCTGCCCTCTTTCTATCTTCATTTGTGTTTGGGAGTTTTCTTGGTTCTCGGCTCTTTAGACTTTCTTGTTTGCCTTTACATCTTGGCACCCTCTCATCCATGCCCTCCGCACATCTCCTCTCGTATTCACTATCTCTCTATCTTCCTCTCTCTTTCTCACTCTCTCTCCCTCTCTCTTTCTCTACATCTTCTTTCTCTTCTCTGTTCCTTTTGGTGTTAGTCGAAAGCTCTCGAGCTGTGGAACATCATCTCCTGAAACAAAACCAGGCAGCACTGGGAGCCACAATGAGATAATGATCAAAATGTGACCTTAAAAAATACCCCCCCCCCCCCCCCCCGTGAAAATGCACGCTCTCCAATCTCCTCACGTCCCTCTCCTCTCTCCTCCTCCTCTCTCCTCACGTTCCTCTCCTCTCTCCTCCTCCTCTCTCCTCCTCCTCTCTCCTCACGTCCTTCTCCTCTCTCCTCCTCCTCTCTCCTCCTCCTCTCTCCTCCTCCTCTCTCCTCACGTTCCTCTCCTCTCTCCTCCTCCTCTCTCCTCCTCCTCTCTCCTCACGTCCCTCTCCTCTCTCCTCCTCCTCTCTCCTCCTCCTCTCTCCTCACGTTCCTCTCCTCTCTCCTCCTCCTCTCTCCTCCTCCTCTTTCCTCCTCCTCTCTCCTCACGTTCCTCTCCTCTCTCCTCCTCCTCTCTCCTCCTCCTCTCTCCTCACGTTCCTCTCCTCTCTCCTCCTCCTCTCTCCTCCTCCTCTTTCCTCCTCCTCTCTCCTCACGTTCCTCTCCTCTCTCCTCCTCCTCTCTCCTCCTCCTCTCTCCTCACGTTCCTCTCCTCTCTCCTCCTCCTCTCTCCTCCTCCTCTTTCCTCCTCCTCTCTCCTCACGTTCCTCTCCTCTCTCCTCCTCCTCTCTCCTCACGTTCCTCTCCTCTCTCCTCCTCCTCTCTCCTCACGTTCCTCTCCTCTCTCCCCCCTTCCAGCTTGCTCCTCTGGCTGCCTGCAGTGCGAGGGGGAAAGCTGGTGCAGCGTCTGCGAAGAGAACTTCTTCCTGAAAGATGGCCTCTGCACACCCGACTGCGGTCATGGTTACTATGCCGACTGGAAAGGCCGCGTTTGCCAAGGTAACCGAAGTGAGGCAAGCACCCCCGGATGGGGCCACGGGGTGGGGTGTCGGGGGGTGTGCCTCGTCGTGTTTGGTGTCCGAGGGCACGTTCCTAAATGTGCCCCGTCAATATCCATTATGGATGAGAATCATTTATTGAATTATGCTCTCTGTTAAATATTAAGAACCTCTGCCAGAAGACACATATATGCATGTGCTTCCAATTATTGTTCTGCATTAAAGAAACTGCACAGTGCAGAAATAATACTCAGGGTTAGTAATAGACCTAAGCTTCATCTGCAACCCTAGAGCCGGAGAACTTGTGCAAAAATATATTACTCTATCACAAGATTTATGTCAGTCGATGAGAGATTTGCCGTATACGTCACTCCAAGATTTATCAGTGACTATGAAGGGGTATGAATGCTTTATGCTGCTCTGTGTAGCTTATATTAAAAGCTGGTGGTTTTTGCATTTTTCTTCTTTTTTAACAGCCATATCAAATATGATATACACATTCTGTTATTTGCCCATGTGGCATCATAGCACAGAAATGTGAAAGATACATTGGGGTACTAATTTCATTGATAGGCAACATGCAAAGACCACTACGCATGACCTAAAGCTAATTAAATAACGTACTAATGTTATAACTTGAGGGAGATTCCAAAGCCGAGCATAGGTGGACAGCGCTATGCTGGCCTGTGTCCATGCACAGGTGTGGGAGTTCCATGTATAATTGAGTTATTTCAAACTTCAGTTCCATCCATGTTTCTTCTTAATGATTTCATCCCAGGCAGACCTCCCGCACAAGAACCTCCGTCTCCTCTGGTGTCAACCGCTCCGTTTGCGACCGGGAATTTGTTGTTAATGAGATAAGCAAATATAGGCATCCCTGCCTATTCTCACTTTATGGTTGCTGATGTGCAAAGCCTGTTCATGGTGCTCGTTGCCCCATTAAATTAGGACACAAGGTTTTGATGAGCAGCTCCGAGGAATATTCATAAAGTGTCACTCTTGTACAGTAGCGACAATTTACACATTTCGGAGAGTAGTTGGTTTAACCATGTACAAAGGTCTAGGGTCAAGATCAACCAACTACATCTCTGATTGTGGAGATGGCACAGAGAGACATCAGCTAGACTCATGTTTAGCTGACATAAACACCTTTATGATTGACAGCTGATATAACTGCTTTACCCTTTTTCTGTAGCAGTGGTTGAATGAGAGTAATCACACTCTTTCTTGAGTTTAATTCAATTCAGGGCTACTTAAAATGTTTCTTTGGCAAGGCAACGATAAGTCTAGCAGAATAGATTGCCAAGGTAATTACAAGCAAGACAAACAGATTTAATGATTAAGGGAAAACAAATAGTGGCTGGCCAACAATCCAGCACTAAACACAGCCATTGTCATTAGACTTATGCTGCTGCTTTCGATAAACACAGCATCTCGATAATATCAATGACATGCTGTTTGAATAACTGTGACAGTTTTACCTTGCGCTCACTCTCTCTCTCACTCTCACTCTCACTTTCTCTCCCTTCATTGGTTGGTCTCACTCTGTTTCACTCGCTGTAATCAAAGATTGCCACAAGAAGTCACTCCGTCCAACTGCCATCTCTCTGCATCGCTCTGCACCATTGATCTTTTCATCCAGCCCTCGCTCTCTTCTCCCCCCGCAGCCAATACCCACGCTCCCGTGCTGCACGTGAACGGCTCCCTGCTGGTCCCCGCGGGCGGGTTGCGTCCGCTGGACGCATGGCTGCTGCGGGCGGAGGACCGGGACAGCCCGGCGAAGAACCTGCTGCTGCAGCTGCTGCAGCCGCCCACCAACGGCCTGCTGGTGCGGCTGCAGGATGGCGGCGAGAGCACGCTGCACCGCGACCAGACCTTCACCCTGGCCGAGCTGCGCGACGGCGCGCTCCGGTTCATCCATTCTACCGACAAGCCCCTGTGAGTGGAGCTGGGCCTACCCCAGATGGCTCAGTGTCATTTCTGCACCATCTCATGTCTCGATGGTTCTCAGGATCACTCAGTGTCTTCAAGATTATTCAGTCACTTTCAATTATGTGATATCACTTAATAACCCAGGGCGGAACACACTCAGTGATATTTTTAAGAGACAATAAGATGAGACACTGAATGATTTTGAGAAACACTCAATATTCAACACTATAAAAAAACTAATGCATATAGAGTGTTCCTCAATATCATCCAATCTCTCAGGGTTTTAATATGAATGAGCATTATGTGATGTCATCCATTGTCCCTCAATGTCCCTGTAGTTCTGTGTCTTACAACGCTATTCAGTTTCTCACACACTGACACTGTCTCTCACTGTCAGTCACTATCTCAATATATATCTCAATATTCTCTATTTTGTAGCAACACTGCTAGTATAGCATGTATTATTTATGCAATATAGAGCAGGTGTTGGGTCTTCTTTCAGATGAAGGCTGATTAATGTGTGTGAGTCTGAGAGAGAGAGTGTGTGAGAGAAAGAAAGAGAGTGTGTGCGTGCGTGCCTGACCCTCACAGCTTAACGGCAGGATCCGTCCATAATCTGCTAATTAGGTTTTGTGTGTGTGAGCCTCCCAGCCATCCGCCTCATTAGCTTCGGGCCTTTGGGGCTGGCCCCTCGTCCCTCTCCTGACACAGGGAGCGCTCACCAGATTTAAGAGTGTCTGGTGCACCACTGATCAAAAGTGAACCCTTCTCCTCATCTTTCTTTCTTTTTTTGAATTCTTTCATTTGTATCTGTACACAATACAACCCTCCTCTTTAATTATTGATCTCCCTAAACATAGTGTGCGGTCGTGTTGACTCATTTCACAGGAGAGGATGGGGTGTAGGGGGAGGGTAAACAAACAAAAAGCAAAACTGCCCGATTTTTCAGCCAATTCTGAGAGTGGCAGGACATTTTCAAAATGAATTGCTTGTTGAAGTGACTTTAAAATGGAGCATTCTGTGGCCTTGCCTGACTGTGTGATTTATCAACACAGTGAGTCATTAAAATCAGATTTGACTTCCTTTTTTTCAATTTGTGGGTTAGTAAGGGCATGTGGCTCGCCCTATGTGGTGGTGGTGGTGGTGGTGTGTGTGTGTGTGTGTGTGTGTGTGTGTGTGTGTGTGTGTGTGTGTGTGTGTGTCTGTGTGTGTGTGTGTGTGCCGGCGCAGGATGGGGCTTGGCCTTTCACGGTGCCCTGGTCTGTCCACCGCTCCAGCAAGCGTTCACAGCTAATTAAGGCTAATGATGGCACAGTGCTCAGGGCTGTGTACAGCTACAGGATTCTCTGCTCTGTTCTGCTCTCTTCACCTCTGGGCCTGGGGTTTGAGGAGGGGCTGGGCTCTGGGGGCTGGGCTCTGGGCTCTGGGAGGTGGGGAGGTGGTGATGGGGGCACTTAGCCAGCTGCAGACCAGAGACCAGAATGTTGTTTTCTAGCTTTTGTCCTTGTTATTTTTCCTCTGTTGCTCCCTCTCCCCCTCCCTTGTGATCACTCTGAACCATCACATCCATCCACTGATGTCTGTTGTTCCTGTGCTTGTTTGTTGCAGTGACCTGTGCCTGTGCCTGTTTCTGTTTGTAATAATGTGGACCCTTTTCTCTCATTCTCTCTCTCTCTCTTGCTCTTTCTCACTATTCTGCTGTCTCGCTCTGCCCATCACTTTATCACAGTATATTCATGTTTTTTGGTGTCTGCTGTTTGTGTGTGTGTGTGCGTGTGTGTGTGTGTGTGTGTGTGTGCGTGTGTGTGTGTGTGCGTGCGTGTGTGTGTGTGTGTGTATGTGTGTGTATATGTGTGTATTTCAGGAGTGGACAGTTCACCTTGCGTGCAGCTGATCCTCAGCTTTTCTCACAACCCGTGGCTGTTCCTGTCCAGGCTGTGTCTCAGCAGGTATGTTATAATGCAGTGTCTCCCGTCACACACAAACACACATACACACACACACACACACACACACACACACACACACACACACACATACACACACACACACACACACACACACACACACACACACACACACACAAACCGGATTATTAAACTGTAAACTATTTAACTATAAACAAATTTGATCCGTTTTAAACTAAAGTTCTGATAAAATTAACTAAGAAAATATGTTTAAGAAAAGCTATACAATAGCCTATAGGCAACTGTTTAAAAAAAACAGGAGAGCCAACCAAGGTGTCGGGGTATGGGGGATACAGCTTTTTGCCATTGTCAAAGGGGGGGGGGGGGGGGGGGTGGTCCACTGCAGTA
>NC_137913.1:24796579-25026579 GCF_963457725.1 Sprattus sprattus
CGATGGACACAGCTACCGGAACCTTCTCTTCCACATCCAGGTCACCCAAAAGGTATGGGGTGGCGGGGGTTCACAAAAGGGTGTTGGGGTGGAGTTTTGCATACTTCTTTTCTTGTACACATTTATCTTTGCTGCTGGGAACACACACACACACACACTCACACACACAGACACAGCATGCACCTATATACACACACACACACTGATTGATTGATTCTGTCTGCAGTGTGTTCAGGGGCTTGGCTGAAGTCCTGCATGGGAATGTTTGCGTTCATTGTACAGTACTGTGCTGAAACATTTGGGTGTGTTCCAGGATGTTATTGACAGATTCATTGAAAGATTTGCTTTACTGAATACATTTAAAGACAGCTTCCGATGTACATCAGCATGCGCACGACGCCTCCTCACGGCTTCCTTCCGTCCAGCATACAGCCACTACTTGCACAGTTGTTTGTGCAGCATACCCCTGCAGCTTTGCATGTGTCACCCCAAAAAGCCATAGATAAAGCGATGGCAGTGCCATTTGTGTCGTATATCTGGCAGACAACCAGATCAACTCCTGCTTCAGCCTAATTTTAAGCACAGCCTCACCCTGTCCTATCGTGGCCTTAAGCATTGGCAGGCAGTGGGACCTACCTGCCCCAGTTCTTAAGCGATGATATCTAGACGGATAAATCCCTGTTTTTGGGCCCCTTCTCCTGATCTCACACCTAACTCCACCCCTCTGTCTCTGCTTCATCTCTCTTCTTTTCCCTACATACTTCTCTCTCTCTCTCCCCCTGTCCCTCCCTCTAAGCCACCATGCCTCCTTTGTGCCCACGTCTCCCTTTAAAAAGTCAGACGACCTGCTTTGGCCACTGGGCCTCTGAATCCAGAGCCCCATGCAAAACAGCTCTTGACGAATGGCCCTTGGCAGGTGCAACGCATGGGCTGTGCCCCCTCTCTCTCTCTCTGCTCGGCTCTGCTCAGGGGGATCGATAAGGAGACGAGGCATGCCCTCCCCTCGGATGAAGAGGCTGCCAAGCACAATGCTGGGCCATTCTTCTACCCTAACGCGCACAGAGTTGCTCAAAGTTTCAGCCAAGAGAGTCCGAATCCACCAGTTTATTTGAGCATCTCCTTTCCCTCTGCACACAAAGAGCCACTTCATTTCAACCCCGTTCGATGTAGGTCCAGGTTCAAGAATTTGGATAATTAGCCAATTCATGCGGGTTTAATTGATAACGACAATAAGCAGCGATTCAGGAGAATGAGGAGGAATTTTGTTTTTGAGGACTGGCAAGAACCAGCTCTGCTGTGGCACAACCCCCCCCCCCCCCCCCCCCCCCTCACACACACACACACACACACACACACACATTGCGCACGGTTCCTGGGCACACGGCACTTCAGCCAACAGGGCCAGCCCGGTGCCAAGCCAGGAATAAAAGGTGCAGAGAGATGGACAAGGAAACAGGACAGTCCTCACAATTAAAGATGATTTATCAATAGGCTGACTGATTACAGGGTTGTATTCAATACAAGGGCATAGTTGTCTCCTGCAGGGCTCTTGGGGGATAAAAACGCACACTTCTTGTCACCTCTCTTGTGACAGTGTTTCCTCCGGAGTGAAAAGTGGATGAGCTGTGAGAAAGCACAACCTGGCCTTCTATTTAGGCTGCTTTTGTGAGTTGTTTTCATGTGTGTGTGTGTGTGTTTGTGTGTGTGTGTGTGTGTGTGTGTGTGTGTGTGTGTGTGTGTGTGTGTGTGGTTCACACCCTGATTCGGCTCGGTGAAGTGAAGCTGACAGTTTCATTGGCTGGCAGTGCCCATTAATCCTCCATTTGGATGGCTCAGCCGAACCGGACAACCAGCCGATGTGTTCCAGCTCCCGGGTCTTTGATGTGAAGACAGAAGGGGAGAGACAGCGAGGTGCAGAAGCCCATGGCACTGGCTTGTCTCTGGTCTCTGGCTTGGCTCAGTTCCTCTCCGCTGTATGGCCCTTTGGCGAGGCCGAGGAGGAGGAGGAGGAGGAGGATGAAGATGAATGGGTCTTACATTTGTGCTGATGCTGCAAGCTTGCAGAGCCAGAGAACGAGCTAGTGCTGGAGTTTTGGCCATCAGAGTTTAATTATCAATTCCTTTTTCTTTCTTTTTTCTTCTTCTTCTTCTTCTTCTTCTTTTTCATTCAATTGTGTCCTCCCCTCAACCGGTCCCTGTCCATATGCCATGCTCTCATTTACAGTCTAAATGAACAGTCCACAAGATGGAATCGCATCATTTTTTGAAAATGTTTTTATTAACCTGATTTTGTATGTTAAAAAGAGAAAATGTTTTCTGGCTGGCCTGTCTGCTCAGGGAGCATCATTTGAAGTCTGGGTGTCAGGGTGAGGATTGGTCGGGCCTCCGTATGATTGGTACTGGAGTGGGCAGTGGAGTTCTCCACAGAGAGTCTGAGACCTCATCTGTCACCTCATTATGTGTCAGAGCCCTTGATAATTATCTAAGCCAGGGACACAACGCCAAGTTGTGGGCAGAGTACTACTGAACTTCTCTCTCTCTCTCTCTCTCTCTCTATCTCTCTCTCTCTCTCTCTCTCTCTCACTCTCCTTCTCCTTCTCTCTAATTCACTCTCTGGCTCGATCTCTCCTACTTTCCCTCTCCCCCTTCTCTCTCTCTCTCTTTTTGCCTGCTTATTTCTTATTCAGGTAGAGACAGAGGAATAGTTTATCTGAAAAAATCCCTCAGGAAGAAAAAAAAAAGTGTAGAATTTCATCCGCTGATATCTTGTGTGCGCGTCAAATTTGGCTACTAGTCCGTGCCGGGGATCCTGACAAATCTGTTTACGGGTAACAAACATTCCCTGTCTGAATCTGCACCGCTGCGCATGTCTGTGGTCCCGCTGTTGTGGGGGATTATAGCGATGTTTGGTGTGGTGTGACGATGAGCCATATGTGATGCTAATCTGGATAGTGGCAAGGAACTTCTTGAGTGATGGTGAAAACTTTGTGTGGTTCTGGTGTTGTTTGTTTGGCTGTGTGGGTGAAAGAGGGTTCAGCTCATGTCCTAGAAGTCCTAAATAGGGATTTACACACTTACACGCTCTCTCTCTGTCTCTCTCTCTTTCTCTCTCTCTCTCTCTCTCTCTCTCTCTCTCTCTCTCTCTCTCTCTCTCTCTCTTATGTATGTCCTTATGTGAACCTAGAAGTCCTAAATAGGGATTTACACACATACTCTGTCACTCTCTCTCTCTCTATCTCTGTGTGTGTGTGTGTGTGTGTGTGTGTGTGTGTGTGTGTGTGTGTGTGTAGAATGCCAACACACCTCACATGCTGTCTCTGCCTATGACCTGGGTGAGAGAGGGAGGGATGGTGCAGCTCTCTAAGAAGTACCTGAAGGCCGAGTACAAGGGCTCCAGTGATGCAGAGATCCTCTACACCATAACCACTCCTGACGGCACACCCAAACACGGTAGGGGGGCCCAGCCAGCTGCCTCCAGCTGGAACCGGAACGGTGGCAAAATCTATCATATCTGTCAAATGGCAGCCAGATAAGTTTTAGTGTTTGCCTTGTTTTTAGTGCTACCTTCAGCCCTATCTGGTTCTCTCCTTCTCTCATTTCCTGTCTGTCTGTTTACATTCTCTCATTTCAATTTATTGATGTAAAGTGATTTTGTTCAGTACAAAAAAAACTTCCATACACACCTTTACTGGCAGCCTTGGTGGAAATTAGACAACTGGAATTCTACTCATACTCACACACACACACACACACACACACACACACACACACACACACACACACACACACACACAAACATTCCGCCTGCTCCCCACCCCTTCTCTCTGTGTATAGATGCCGAAGTACCACTGGTAGTAATTCTATGCTTATTCCTTTAACCACACACACACACACACACACACACACACACACACACACACACCTGACTCCTCCCCTGCGTGTGTGTGTAGGTGAGGTTCTGCTGGTGCCGCTGCCGGCGGACGGTCCGGTGGCCGGCTGGCACTCGCTCCCTGAGGGCACAGACTCCACACCCACCACCTCCTTCACCCAGCAGGACGTCAATGAAGGCATTGTGTGGTACCGCCACCTGGGCGCCAGCACTCACAGGGACACCTTTCACTTCCAGGTGAGCCTGTCAGGGGACGCGCCGCCTCTGTTTCAGGCCACGCGACAGACATGTGGACACACAAACACACACACACACACACACACACACACACACACACACACACACACCACATGCATATGCAAAAAGACACAGACAAACACACACATACACACACACACACATATGTGCATGCTTTCACTCAAGTATTCATATTATCCTGCACACATGCATATGCAAACACACACACACACACACACACACACACACACACATACATACACACACATGTGTGCCAGCTTGCACTTATTCAATAAATCATATTCTTCTGCAAACATGCATATGCAAACACATACACATACACACACTATGAAACACAGACACACAATCATGGACGCACACATGCATATGTATGTGTGCAGGAGAGCAGACACACACAAACACACTCATTCAGTCTAGCACGAACACACACAAAGCAAACACACACACATAAACATTTCATGCTCATTTCATTATCATTTCATGCAGTGCTCAGTTTCCTGTCCCCAACTGGCTAAAGAGTGCACCCCATGTGGAAACTGGTCCTCATGTAGTTGTGTGGAGAGCACAGCCTGATTGGCATACCCCTTGATACCATTTGATACTCACGCCTAGAGGATTCAGCTCATTTTTGCCCCATTTTCCGGAATTGGTCTTCCTACAACCTTGACATGAGATGCAAAAAAGTAATTTAGCCTGTTAATCCTGGATTAAATCCTTCACTCCATGCACTCCTTCCCCCCCCCCCCCCTTGGTAGTGATTGTTCATGAGCAGAAGACCCAGCCCTAATATTCATTATCAGATCAACATGGCAGCTCCTCTCCTAGGGGCCCCTGGGTCCTCTCTGTTAACCCCCCCCTCCCCTCTGCTCCGCTCGGCACGAGACCAAGAGGCTGCAATTGTGTCGCTCCGATTCCGAGAAAGACCCCGGGGTTGTCTGATCATCTTCCCATAACTGGCCCCAACTAACGGGCGCGGGCTGTTGTTAGCGTGCCAGGGGGAGCTAGTTCCGCTCTGCTCTGCTCTTTTCTGCTGTGCCGTGCCGCGGCCGGGAAAAGGGAACGGGAGAGAACGAGGGAGAGGGAGAGGGAGAGGGAGAGGGAGAGGGAGAGGGGGGTGGGCGATGCTGAAGATGGCAGAGTTGTACGAGACAAGTGTTGGCACCGTGCAGCGCAGCCCTCTTTGTCATGAAGTGATTTATGTGTTTTCATGCTGAGTGGCTCGTCGAGAAATTAATTATTGTTTGTCTGCGCGCTACCCGCAGAGCCGAAATTGATATAGCTGTGTTTGTGTGTGTGTGTGTGTGTGTGTGTGTGTGTGTGTGTGTGTGAGTTTTTCTGTGGGAACAGAGAGGGTTCAGTAGCTGCGAACTGATTTGTCTTTCATGTTCAGTTTGTGACATGCGTGGGGTTTGTTATGTCAGACCTGAGTGTGATACAGGCTGCTGTGTGTGTGTGTCTCAGGTGTCGAGCGAAGCCCATCCAGACACCCTGAGTGATGCACAGATCTTCACCATCGGAGTCGTGCCTCAGATACCTGGCATGCCCCAGCTCTCAGCCGGAGCTGACCTACAGGTCACGGTAAGGGACAATCAGTATAGACTGGAATTCTGACAATTTCTGGCATCAGCTTTGCTGAGTTCCTGTCTACTTTTATATTTACCTTGCTATCTACTGTGTACATGTGAGCTAAGAGAAAGAGATGAGAGAATGCTTGAATGACATGTTGAAATGGAATAATGAAAAGGATTGATACATTAGTGGAATAAATGGTGAGCTGAGCCGGTCTTAAACATGTAATCTTAAGGCAGCATTGTGTGTTTTACCTGTGTTTTCATCCCTTTGTATATTTCTTTGTGTGTGTGTGTGTGTGTGTGTGTGTGTGTGTGTGTGTGTGTGTGTGTGTGTGTGTGTGTGTGTGTGTGTGTGTGTGTGCACGTTTGTGCATGTATGTATGCACACGTGTGCAGGCTCTCGAAGATCGCGTGACGTTGATAACCCCCACTGCTCTGTCCTTTGTGGACTCTGAGACGCCTAGCGACAAGCTTATCTACAACATCACCAAGCCCCTCGCCCCTGGCCACGGTAACACAACACCCCCCTCCTCTCCCACCACACGTAAATAAGGGGCCCCCACGGGACCCCGCTAGGCTGCCAGCCAAATATAAACTGTACATTGAGGGCTTAAGTTTCCTTTGTGTAGCTAGCGCCAGCCCTAGCGCTAGCATGTACTGTGCAGGTAAAGTGAATGCTAACTGTCCTCCTCAGGCATGGTGGAGCACAGAGACAAGCCCTACAGCCCTGTGCGCTCCTTCGCACAAGCCGACGTTGATGCCGGGAAGATCCTCTACCGCCCACCCACGGCGCCCTCCCACCTACAGGAGCTGTACCAGTACTCTTTCACTGGTGAGGTGCCTGCCTTTTTTAAAGAGGACCTCTCAGTTGTGGTCCATGTAGTCCCCCGAACAAGTATCTTGTGTCTCTACGTAACAGATAAGACATCTGCGCTAGTCAAGGTTGATTGATTGATTGTTTGATTGATTGATTGATTGATTGATGTTTATTGGGTGCACGTCCAAATCCCCCTGCTCTAATGCAAAGACCGGAAATAAATCCACATCTTCCCTCGCCAGCGTTGGTCCAGTTTGGCTTTGGCGTCCCGAGTTCCAGGAGCCCTTGACATTTCTTCACACTCCCACATGTAACGTTCTCTCCTCCTCTTCTCCTCCTCTTCTCCTCCTCTTCCCCTCCCCTCCTTTCCTCTTCCCTCTAGGTCTTCCCGAGTCGGTGAGCCTCCATTTCACAGGTATATTACCCCTGCAGCTCTGGATGCCTCTCTGGTGGCCTCCCTCCTCACGCTCGCCGCCCTGATTCTTTCTCACCGTGCTATCCCACAATGCACTGCTCTTTCTCATACTTTTAAACTCCATCGACACTCTCTCTCTTTTTCTCTCTCTCCCTCCCTCCATTTGTCTCTTTCTCTCTCTTTTTTTCTCCTTTTCTCTCCCACACACAAACGCACACACACAATAACTAATCCCTCTGTCCTCATCGCTCCGAAGCTCCATCACGCCATCCTGTGTCTGTTATTTATGGCTCCATCAGAGGGCCGATATGATCCCCTCCCCCCCACCCCCTGCCCCTCCCTTCCCCTCTCCAATGCTGGCCATGGCCATAATGGGACACTCTATCTTTTCCCTATTGGAAGGATGCGGCAATATATCATCCTGCACTGAAGCTATGAATCACAGACCCTCGGCCGCTCATAAACACCGTCATATTCAGCTCTTCCAGCGCCTCCCAGTCTCTGAAAGAAAGTTAGCCTGCATGTGTACACAGCCTCAGAACCCTCGCTGTCCCAGGCTGACTTCCACACTAGTTTTTTTTATTTGCAGTGGTTCTCTCTGAAACAATAGCTTTACTTTAGTTATAATATGTAAACATTAACAATAAGGCAGTGAAATATTCCCAGTATTTGATTCCATTATTTATTTAAATAAAATATTTTTATTCTCAAATGGACAAAGATTAAAGACGTTTTAGTTCTTGAAAGTGCCTTGCAATGCCCACGAGATTGCGCCAATGCGTCAGTAAGAATCTTCCCAGACAGTTTAAAGAGCAAAGACCAGACCTCTCTGATGCAGGTGTGTGTGATGATTCTATTCCCCTGGCATCTGCTATGCCTCCGCCTGCCTGCAGGAGGGAATGGCTCCTGCTTACACAGGTTAAGCCCATCATCTGTGACAGTGTGTAATGATACTGCACAGACCCTGCCTTTGATCTTGTGCTTAAAGGACTTGTTACCACTCAGACCCAAATGCTAAATTTAACCCCAGCTGCTGCTGCTGCTGCCTCCGCTATTGGAGCTGGAAGGAGACAGAGACGGAGCCCATCTGTCGCTGGAGCTCTCTGGATCTCTCTGGATCTTGGCGTTCTGGAGTGTTCTCTCGTTATCCAGGATAAGCCCAGGAGACGTATCCCCCACCGCAGATCCTCATCAATGATGCAGAAGACAGTAGAGTGCACGCGGGATCACACTGAGCTTTAGATAAACACCTAGGGCCTCTAAGCTGCCATGTCCCTACATGGTCCAAGAGAAAGTGGAGGACACTTTTAATATATCCATCTACTACTCCAACATCTTTCTCTCTCTTTCTCTCTCTCTCTCTCTCTCTCTCTCACTCTCTCTCGCACTGACTCCTCTCCCTCACCCTCTCTCTCTCTCTCTCTCTCTCTCTCTCTCTCTCCCTCTCTCTCCTTCTCTCACTCCCTGCC
Source organism: Sprattus sprattus (assembly GCF_963457725.1). Taxonomy (NCBI): domain Eukaryota; kingdom Metazoa; phylum Chordata; class Actinopteri; order Clupeiformes; family Clupeidae; genus Sprattus; species Sprattus sprattus. The sequence goes on from NC_137913.1 coordinate 24,804,999, forward strand.
TCTCTCTCCCCCCTCTTTCCCTCTCTCCCTCTCTTTCTCTCTATTTTTCTCTCCTTACATACATCCATTTCACTACTCCATTTTCTCTTCCTCTCTGGGGTGTGTCCATTTTCATCCACAGCTTTGGCACCCTCTGAAATGGTTCCCATGGGAGTTCTGTTTGTCTTTTCTTCCTCTGTGCTATCTTCACACCTTCATATGCCAGTCGCCCCACAGAACTTCTTTAAACCATCTCTCAGCGTGGAAGCATTGTGATCGTGTCTCTTGTCTCCAGTTAAAGATAACGTTAATGAACCTATTTATAGATTTTCCATTAGGGTGACAACCTTTTTTTTCATTAGAGGTGTTTGATTTGACTTTGTTCACTTTGTAGACTAGTGTTTACTTTCATAGCTCAGTGTGGATAAATGTGTAGTATATTCTGTTTAATGTGTGAACGCACTATGCGTAGTGTTTGAGTATACCTTGTTTAATGTGTTCATCTGTAATTGTGTATTGTATATGTGTGACAGTATTAGCATACATGCACAGATATGTGTGTGGCTGTGTGTGTGTGAGTACATGTATAAGTAAGGTGACAGTATGTGTGTGTGTGTGTGTGTGTGAGAGAGTAACAGTGAGTCCTGTTTTTCAGTGTCTGATGGCGAATTCACCACCCCTGAGATGGACTTTGCCATCTTGCTCCTGGCCAACCACCATCAGCCCCCCGTCTTTCAGATCTTGGACCCCGTGCTAGAGGTCACTCTGGGAGGCAGAGCACCAGTCGGTGAGACATCCACTAAGTGACCACACAAACACACAAACACATACACAAACACACACACGCACACGCACGCACGCACGCACGCACACACACACGCACACACACGCAGCCACTAACAGGCACAGACACACACACACGCACTCACGAATGCACATACATACACGCATGCACACTTTACACATGCACGTACACGCACACACACACACAACTGCACACATCGCCGAGAGGGTTATATCATCAAGGGATTTAACGGTGTGGAACTAAAGCTTTCAGAAGATATGATGTGTGAAACATGTACTGCCCATGAACATTGTGATTTATTTATTTGTTTCTCTAAAACACTAATGAAAAATGTAGCATGAAGTTGAAAGATCTTGAGTCTCAGCTGAAGCTGAACATGAACACTCAATAGATGATAAATGTGTCTGGGGGTACACACAAGAAGACAGTAGAGTGTGACGTGTGTGTGTGTGTGTGTGTGTGTGTGTGTGTGTGTGTGTGTGTGTGTGTGTGTGTCTGTGTGTGTGTGTGTGTGTGTGTGTGTGTGTGTGTATGTGTGTATGCGTCTGCAGGAGGGCAGCAGCTGGCAGTGACGGATGCAGACACGGCCCCCGATGAGCTGGAGTTTGAGTTGGTGGATGCCCCAGCGCACGGCAACCTCGTCAGGGTGGACTTCAGCTCCCAGACACCCATGATCGCCGGTGAGGGACAGGCCCCAACCCTGCGTCACGGTCGTTATATGCACTCAACCAGCCAATCAAACATTTGGCTAACATATCACATGATGTACCATGGTAGCAGGCACGTGCACAGATAGACCCCAACTGGTGCTCAAGCACCAGCCCTTGTGCCCTGGTTGAAAAAAAGTGCCCTTTTTTTCTGGAGACCAATTTTTTTTTCAAATTAGTCTCTCGTCATCAATTTCCCCAAATGTGTTTTGATACCTGAGGTGGCATTTATTTGGAGTTCTTGTGAGAATTTCGCCCCGACATGCTCCGCGGCATAGACATAGAATAAGTATTCTTTGCCTATCATCTGCGGTGCTCACAAGCCCCCTCCGCGCCCCTCTCTCCTCATCCCCCACATCAATGTTGAGCGGCAGGCCAACAGGTTCAGCCTACTTCTTCACTGACCTGCATCAGACAAACAGGTAATGACGGTGTTTGTGCAATCCCCCGACGTTGTATAAATTAACAACATTAGTGCCGCTGAAAACAATACGTCTGGAAACCGGACTGGTCCGACGTTTCCTTAAAAAAATAAACAGACAACTAACTTGATTTCAAAGCATTGTCCAGCTGTTTACTGACGTTTGTCAGGTTTAATGACATTATTTGTCTGAAAGTGCATATTTTGTGTTGTATAAATGCCGTTTAAACAATTTCGAGAGTATGTTGAATGTTTGTTTTATAAATGTCACGAGAATTCACAGCTAGAAAATAGCAGGTAAACTATGCTAGCTCTCGGGGTCATGCTATCCTTGTCCCTCATTGTTTAACGTGATATTTATGTATCTCTTCGTTTTGCCTGTTTTACAACGACAACCAGAATTTTTCCTCCCAAAAAATTATGAAGGGCGGTCATTCCAAAAGCATTGGTTTTCTAAAAATGGGTGGCTGGAGTATTCCCCAAGTTCAGATTTGATGCACAAGCATGGTGAGGTGGACCAATTACAGAAAAAAGGCACCCAAGACATCATTTGATGTATCAGACGTTAAGGGAGTGGAAGCCAGAGAGCGAGAGAGATTTAATTTCATTAATAATTTTGGTGATGGGTGCCCTTTTTTTTTTTGAGCACCTGCCCCCCAAAATGTCTGTGCACGTGCCTGTAGACATGAGTTGACAAATGGATTAATTATGTAATCTCAAATACTGCGTGCAGTGATGTAGTGTCAAATGTGATAAGCTGGTTGTATGTGATATCTTTATGTGAGGTGACATATGACGTGATGTGATGTGACGTGAGATGGTGATGAGGTGTGTTATGGGTCCTCGGCGCAGGTGACACCTTCACTTTCAGCGACATCACCCGGAACATCCTGCAGTACGAGCACACAGGCCTGACAGCTGAGGACGACTCCATGGCCTTCTCGGTGACAGACGGCATCTCCATGGCGACGGCCACCGTGCAGGTGTCGGTGTCGGAGGTGGGCGGCGACGGGCCCACGAGAGACGTCAATACCCTGCTGGCCATGGAGGTGTCGGAGAAGAGCAGCACGGTCATCACCCGTTCCCACCTGGCCTACAAGGTCAGACTGAGTCAGATCATTACACCGAAGAGACATGAGAGAATGCCCAGAGAGAGAGAGAGATAGAGAGATAGAGAGAGACATTTTTTAATGAAAAGGTCTACAGGCAATCTGTGGAAAATTGGCAATCCTGGTGAGAAATTTGGAGAAAAATATCAGTTTATATCTGTCTGTGATGGATGATATATTCTAATATTTTTGTTAAGTCATGATATTGCCACTGAGACTTCTTAAATATTAGCTTGCTTTTGAAAATATATTTTTCTGCTGATTTCAGTATGCAGTATGTCTTGGTTTACATGTTTAGGGTGATGATCTTTTTTTTTTTAAGTGTTGCAGTATTTGATTCCCACATCTGTCTCATTGATACGTTTCCAGGACGATAGCTCCAAGGATGAGAAGATCCGCATCCAGCTGGTGTCGGTACCCATGTACGGCATCCTCACCCGCAGTGGTGCCGCATCAGACCCAGAGGAGCTGAGAGAGTACTCCTTCTTCACCATGGAGGATATCAACCGCCGCCGACTACGGTGGGAACACACCAACTGAGTTCTGTTGGTACACCATGATCAAGCCGCACTGGTTTATCATTTAGGCGCCTGGTTGGAGCAAGTTATCGAAAAAAAGCTTTATACTCGAAATATCACACACACATGATCACCTCATGGTCACGGTGGGCACAGCACAGGTTGACATAAGTAATGGATCTGCACATAGCACATTTTTAATAGCTAAATGGCATCTATTACTTTTTGCTTTAAAATACCCCTTAAGCTGTATGCAAACCATAACTATAAACATGGAACTGCTTTTCATTTATTAATAATAATGATTAATCTTCTCCTTTGTTTTTGTTGTGTGGAGGCATTTAATGACCATCTCATTCCCATAACGCACAGTTGATATGCTTTAATTCTGACAGCTTGAGTGATGAAGTGCGCCAAGTTCTGAGGCGTTATTGAAAAACAGAAGCAGTTAGCCAGACTCTGGCTGGGAGAGGGCTAATTTCATGACGCAGGGCTCTGCATTAACTCAGCTTTAACTCCCAGGGCTTCGTCTTCTCACAAACACAGCGGTTGATCTAACAGTGATGCATAGTGCTTGCAGGTTATTGAACATAGTTTTATTGCTGCTGTTTGCTGTGGGGTAGTTAAGTTATCAAATCTTTATTGACTGAAAGCCTCCCTAGCCTCGTTACAGATGTACCCACCATTGTGTGAGCTGTGTTTTTGTTGTTTCGTGTTGTATATGTCCATGTCTCAATCCTGTCCACTGAGTCCCTCTACTCTCTCTTCCACTGTCTTTCCTCTTTCCAACTTTCACTTAAGCCTTCCACCTTTTCATCTCTGTTTCACTCTCACTCTCTCTCTCCATCTCAATTACCCTGTTGCCTTCCACTATCTCTATCTCTCTCTCTCTTTTTTCTCTCTGTCTCTTTCATCTCCACAGCTATATCACGTCCTTTGAGACAGGGAATCAGCCCGTCACTGACATCTTCCATTTCATTGTGTACGACGGCGAAAACAATCGCCTTGACAACCAGATGTGCACCATCACCATCACCTCGGTGCAGAGGCAGCCGCCCGTGGTTACCGTGCACAGCGGCATCAAGGTGACAAACACACCGCAGCTCAAACAAATAAATAAAAAAACACTGTTAACAAGCTCCACTCACCAACTCTCATCACTAGTCCCTGTCCACTGCCACCAAAGATGCATTTTTGTTTCTTCTTTGTACTTCCTTAAGGTTCAGGAAGGGGGCAGGGTCCAGCTGTCAGCCAATCACATCCTCGCCTCTGATCCAGACACTCCCAAGAAGGATCTCCTGGTGTGGCTGGTCAGCCCCCCGAAGTACGGCTTCATCGAGAACACGAGGAGAGGTGAGATGTCCCCATACACAACTTCGGGCATCACTGGCCTGCTTTTTTGTCTGTGTGATGTGGTGTTTGTGTACAGTATGTGTGTGTGTGTGTGTGTGTGTGTGTGTGTCTGTGTGTGTGTGTGTCTGTGTGTGTGTGTGTCTGTGTGTGTGTGTCTGTGTGTGTGTTTGTGTGTGTGTGCGTGTGCGTGCGTGCGTGCGTGCGTGCGTGCGTGCGTGCGTGCGTGCGTGCGTGCGTGCGTGCTTGTGTGTGTGTGTGTGTTTTTGTGTGTATGTGTGTGGAGGTAGATTAGATAAGATCAGCATCTCTGCGGGTGTCTCCTCACACTCTGTGGTCAGTGTTCTGCGCTGACCCTGGCACTCTGGTAAACTTTTAGCTACAGCTTGTCATTAAGCAATCAATGACCAACACGACCCTCTCTTAGAAGAGTGCTGGCCGACTTCCAGAAATAGCTCTTGAGAGAAAGATGAAAGAAAGAACTCTGTCAGGAGCGAACAAAAGAGAGATGAAAGCTGAAGACTGACTGGTGTGACTCATCCTTCTTCGCTGTTTCCTCTCGTTCGTCAGCGGTGGCGTCTGGTGGCGCTCAGGTCATCAGCCCAGAAGTGCCCTTCACCATGGAGGACCTCAACGGCGACCACATATTTTACGTGCAGAACGTGCGGCAGGCCAACGTCCACCAGGACATATTCAGCTTCTACATCAGCGACGGTTCCAGCCAGACTGAGGCCTTCTTCGTCAACATTGACATCCAGGTTCGGGCAGCCCCAGTGGCAGTCTGTGTTTTCTTTTTTAATTGCTTATTTGTTGATTTCAATTTTAATTTAATTTAATTAAAAGCCATGTGGAATGGCTAAACTAGCAAAAAATGAATTAGGCTGCAGTGGAGTGCAGTTTAATTACTCGTCTGTTATTGACTTATTGGTCTGGTGCCCTCTCCATGGCATGGGTAATCGAGCGTTGAGTGTACACTTTCCATACTGAATGTGCCCTATTGATATTCTGTGTTTTATTTTGTCCTTTTAGCAAAGTAAGGAGGACAAAGTTCCGATCGTGTCGGTGAACAACATCCAGGTGGAGGAGAACTCGGGGGTGGTCATCACCAACTCCTCGCTGCACGTGCTGGACCTGGACACGCCTGAGAACGAGATCATCCTCACTATCACCAAGAAGCCTTCTTACGGTGAGTGCCTTCTCATGTTTCTCTGTTTCCCATTGCCTCCTATCTCTCAGTCTCACTCTTACTCGCTCTCTCTCTCTCTGTCTCTTACACTCTCTCTCAAACACACACACACACACACACACAGGCACATACACACTCATTTTCTCTCCATCCTCCTGCATGACTTTCTCTCTCTCACACACACACTCTCATCATATCCCACATCCTTCTCCATCTCCTCACGTCATTCTCCTCTCCTCCTCATCGTCGAAATGTCCTTCTCCCCTCTCCCCTCCCCTCTCTCCCTCCATCTCTCCGTTGCATGGCCGTTGACAGCCCATCAGTCATCGGGGCTCATCCTGCGGCTGCAGCGCTGCTCAGTCAGGCCTTGAGTGTCTGGCTCGTGTCTCCCTCTGACTGATGGCTCTGTCACCACGTCGCCTCGCCATTTAGCTTGCTTCTGCCCCCCATAAACCCCTCAGAGGAGTCTGTTAAAATAGTGTGTGTGTAAGAGTGGGAGAGAGAGAGAGAAAGAGAGAGGGATAGAGAGAGAGAGAGAGTGTGTGTGTGTGAGAGTGGGAGAGAGAGAGAGAGGGATAGAGAGAGAGAGAGAGAGAGAGAGAGAGAGTGTGTGTGTGTGTGTGTGTGTGTGTGAGAGTGGGAGAGAGCGAGAGAGAGAGGGTGTTGAAGAGGAAGTTATGGGGGCTGGATGAGGGCGCAGGACTGAAATGGGTGCATCACTCCTGGGGTTGATGATGGTGTGACAGGAGGGCTTTACGGGCGGAGGGCTTTACGGGGGCTTTGTCATTAGCCGGTGGCCGAGGGATAGAGTGGTGCGAGAGGAGGCCGTGACAGAGGAGCAATGGGCCGGGACCAGATGGGAAGAGGGTTGGGAACAGCAGACAGGGCAGGGTGTGTGTGTCGGCCAGGAAATGACACTGTCAGGTAAATGTTGGTCGGCCGGCTTCGAGGCGACTTTATTGGACATTGTGTTTGGGGGAAGATATGTGGTTGTGTCTGGGTTTATAGGCTTTGTGTTGTATTGCTATGACTCGTGTGCCTCAGTAAAAGTCTGTGTGTGTGTGTGTGTGTGTGTGTGTTGTGTGTTGTGTGTGTGTGTGTGTGTGTGTGCGTGTGTGTGTGTGTGTGTGTGTGTGTGTGTGTGTGTGTGTGTGTGCGTGTGTGCGTGTGTGTGTGTGTGTGTGTGTGTGCGTGCGTGTTTGCGTGTTTGTGTATGTGTGTGTATATGTGTGTGTGTGTGAGAATGATATATATTTTCTCTCTGTATCTCGTCTCACCTCATGCTCCCCTCTGCTCACGGCGCCCCCCACAGGTAAGCTGCGGCGGCGGCAGTTCTACTCGCAGCCCCTGGAGACCGGCCGCGTGCTGAGCCAGGGTTCCACCTTCACCTACCAGGACGTGCTGGACGAGCTGCTGGTGTACACGCCCGACGGCCTGGGCCTACGCACCGACGAGGTGCGCTTCTCCGTCACCGACGGCGTGCACACCGAGTCGGGCCGCCTGGAGTTCACCATGGACGTGAAGAAGAGCGAGACGCCCAGGGCCACCATCAACCGGGGCCTGCAGATGGCAGCAGGTGAGGACTGCACGCAAGGACCTACACTCGGCCCCCTTCTCTCTGTGAAGAGAAATGAAGTAACAGTAGGAAATACTGCTGTAGCCTGTACTGATGTCAATTCCATATCCAGGACATTGCAGATAAATGGCCTCTATGTCCTTCAACTTTCTACTACCTCCTACACTGTTGATGTACTGTCTGTGTATCAGACTGATCTCTTATCTTCCAGCCTCACTCACATACTCATCTCACAAACACACTGGCCATGTATTCAGTTTCTGTAGAGTTTGGTTGGTTTTTAATATTTCATAGTCTGACAAACTTTAAACCATTTGAAACCATGTGATTTATACTCCTCCTGAAAGTGGAGTGGGAAGGTAGCCGCAATCTCTCGTCTCTTTTGTCCAGGTGCCTCATCAAAAATCACCGAGCAGCATCTGAAGGGCACAGATGTGGACTCGGATGACCTGAAGCTGCGCTTCACCCTGACCAAAGACCCCGCCGTGGGCAAACTCCAGCTGGCCAAGGGCAGGAGCAAGGTCCTGCTGTCGGCCCGCGGAGCTGTCAAAAGCTTTACCCAGGAGGACGTCAACAAAGGTACCACCAGAGGATCATCACACCTTTGTTCCCTGAAGTTCTGTGTTCTTTTTCATGGCAAATGCTCATGGCATAATCACTGAAAACAACACAAAGTACCCTTTTTTAATTAAAAAAGGGAGTTTTAATACAAAAAAGGAATGATGTTTAATGAATGCAACAAAATGCTTCCTGAAAAGAAATGTCTTTTTTAACACCCCCCTGCCACTCTCCTCCTGTCTTGAAGGATTTGTGGAGTACATCCACGAGAAAGGTGAGAACGGAGGCAGCTTCTCCTTCAAGTTCAACCTGCAGGACCCAGAGGGCAACAAGCTCATAGACCAGTCCTTCTTCATCAGTGTGCTGGGTAGGTACACCCCCACCTCCCTCCCCCCACAGGCTTCGAGAGGAGCCTCAGTAACTCACATTGGGACGAGGGGAGGGGGGGGAGTGCTATAGATCTTCTGTCCACACCAAAATGTGGTGCCATGATTTTATTTTACAGAAATCCATTTGTTTAGAAGCCTGTGTGAAGCCGTGTTTATTTTATGAGGGATTTCGGTTTGAGCTTCTCTTGCTGTTTAATGTCAATGTGAATTTATACTAAAGCTGTGAAGTCTGTGAAGTCAGATTTTTTTGGAGTAAATTTGTGTATATTGATTCGATTTAGTTCAAGTAAAATTAAATATATTTTGATCTTAGTTTTTTGACAATATATACTTTTTTAATAAACAAACTTCAACCGTATTACTCCTTTGTGTACCTGAATCTTTTCCATCTCCCTCTCTTTCTCTCTCTGTCTTTCCTTCCTTCCCTCTTCACCTCCGTCTATTTATCCATCTCTTCTCTACAACTCTGCCTCTCCATCCATACCTCTCTACACACCTATCTTAATCTCTTTCCCTCTCTCCTTTCCCTCCCCCCCTCTCAGAGGACCGTCTTCCCCCCACGGTGACGGTGAACAAGGGTCTGGTTCTGGATGAGAACTCGGTGAAGAAGCTCACCACGCAGCATCTCTCCGCCTCCGACCAGGACAGCGAGCCTGGCGAGCTCATCTACCGCCTGACCAATCCGCCGCAGCTTGGCCACCTGGAGCACGTCAACTCCCCCGGTACCTGCCTCTTCTCCCCCAACTCTCTCTCTCTCTCTCGCTCTCTCTCTCTCTCTCTCTCTCTCTCTCTCTCTCTCTCTCTCCCTGTCCCCCACTGCCTCTGGTTCTGTATCTGTCCAGACCCGCTCCTCTGCGACCCATTTCATTGTAATTGTAAAAGAACACAGCTGGTCTGGAGTGTACTTTGGAGCACTCGACTCTTGGGTCCTCTTGGTGATTGTAGCTAATTAGTTTTGAAGTGAGAATTGCCTGGATGGAAGTTTTGAGATTAGCTGTTCTAATGAGGTTGATTACTTCCAGTTACTTTACATATCTGGCGCTTGTTGTTTGAGCTAATCTTCCCATTCATTTTGTTCATGTATCTCTGTCACCCTGTGAATTGTCATTCCTCGTACTTGACACCTCTCTGGCTCAGATTCTCGGTTTTTCAGTGCCTATTTGTCTAATTTACCAACCACCTTAAGTCCGATCACGTTCTCTCTTCCTCTGCATGTGAACGAGGCACCCCTGATAAGAGGCAGCTCTGTTCCGTGTTTGGCCCCCCTCTAGACACAGCCACTGTAAGAGATAGCCGAGCTCTATTTGTAAATGAGGGATTCCGCCTGCCGAGATTAGCCTGAGAAGCTGGCCGGTACAAGCCCTCTCTCGCTCTGCCTCATTTCCCATGCAGCATAGAGCACTAGGGGAGTCAGGCGCGGTTTAGAGATAGCAGCCGGTAGCGTGGGGAACTGTGTGCGTGAGTTGGGGCTTGGCGCACCTTTAAGCCTGCCTTGTTCCTCCTCCGACAGCAGCCTGCCACTCACCCTGCCGCAAATGCGTGGGGTTCTCGGCTGGGGATTTGGCGAGCACCTCTGTCTAACTCGTCCTGCCCCACATACCATCTGCCTATCCTCATATGATGTCCACAAATACCACATCCACATCCACATCCACATCCACTAATTCTAAATTTCTATGCCATTAAATAGTTAGGGAGAACCGTCGAGTGACTGTGATTGTCTCCATAATTTCCTCTTTCTATCTCCTCTGTTTCATCTCCTTCTCCTCACTCCACACCTGCTCTCCTTCTCTCTCTCTCTCTCCCCCCCCCACACCTTTGTACTCCTTCTCCCTATGCCTGGACCCTACTCTGGGAATCTCTTTCCTCTCCTCTCCTCTTCCTCCAACACTATCATCCTTCCCCATCCCCATGTCCTGACCTCTTTTCCTCACTCCTCTTTTCTTTTTATCTCCCTGTCTCCTGTGCTCTCCTTTACTCTTCTCTGTTCTTCCTTCTGTTGCTCATCACTCCTCTGCTCTGTCATTCTCCTCCCCTGGCCTCTCATCTTTTTGCCTACTACCCCTCTCTTCTCTGTTCCCTTCCCCTCTTCTATGCTTTTCTACTGGTCTCCCCTCCCTTTTCCCCTCCCCTCCCCGCCTCTCCCCTTCTCTCCTCTCCTCTCCTCTCCTTACACCACCCCTTCCATCCCATCTCCTGTCTTCCTCCTCTCCTCTCCTCTCTTCCTTCTCTCCTCCTCTGCAGGCACCCACATCAGCACGTTTACCCAGGCAGACCTGGCCTCCCGCAGTGTGCAGTATGTTCACACCAGTGAGGAAGAGAAACACTCCGATGACTTCACCTTCACCGTCTCTGATGGTGCTAATGAGGTTTGGAGGGCAGCTTGTGTGTGTGTGTATGTGTGTGTGTGTGTGTGTGTGTCTGTGTGTGTGCCTGTGTGTGTGTATGTGTGTCTGTGTGTCTGTGTGTGTGTGTGTGTGTGTGTGTGTGTCTGTGTGTGTCTGTGTGTGTGTGTGTGTGTGTGTGTGTGTGTGTGTGTGTGTGTGTGTGTGTGTGTGTGACTGTGTCCAAATGTGTACACATGTATTTTTGCCTAGGTGTACACATGTGAGTAAGAGTGTGTGTGTGTGTGTGTGTGTGTGTGTGTGTGTATGTGTGTGCATATGTATGTGTGACTGTGTCCAAAGCACGGAAGCAAAAGAAGAACGGGGGAACAAATCAGGGGCAGGCCTCTTGGTCCTCTCAGCCTTGAGTAATGAGGACCCGAGTGGCCCGAGCAAACACTCACTGGCCGCCGCCACCGGCCTGGCCTCAAAGAGATTAATCAGCGGCCCTATGGAAGACATCCCACAATGCACAGAGCCCATAGAGTCCAGCTAGTCATGTGTGAACTGTGCTGTTCACACAAAGGGGCCATTAACATATGGGCTAGCCACAGGGAATTAGCACACTGCAAATTGCTTTGGGTGGAAAGTGCTAAGTGGATGCTTCTCGCTCTGTCCGGGGTTATAATGTACCATTCAATCTTTTTTATTGCCAGACTGACCAACTTTTGTTCAGTCATCACAATATATAGAGGCAGTGGTAATGTTTTCACTGCCTGATACAGGGGATTGAAGATGTCACTCTCTCTGTTCGTGTGTGTGTGTGTGTATGTGTGTGTGTGTGTGTGTGTGCTGTAGATTTCACAGACGTTCTACATCACCATTCGACCTGTGGACGACTCCCTGCCTGTAATGCAGGTGCCAGGGATGCGTGTGCAGGAGGGGGTGAGGAAGACCATCACTGAGTTTGAGTTGAAGGCCACCGACGCTGACACAGAGGTACAATACACACACACACACACACGCATACATACACACACACACAGAGTGACAGGTTGACAGGTTAACACACACAAAGAGTCACAATTTTGCAGGTTCCCTCGAACACCCATACAAATTCACAGACACACGCACAAACTTAGACACATAATCAAACACACACAGACTCTCTATCTTAATTAGGTTGCTGATAACATGGTCTTATTAATGGCCCTGTGTCATGTCTGTTTACTCTCTATATCTCTCTGTCATAACCTTATTCTCCCTCTCTTCTCTCTCTCCTCCCTCACTGGCCCTCTTTCTAACGTCCTCTGCTTACTCTTCTTCTTTAGGAGGACGCCATCACCTTCACCGTGGTCCAGGCCCCCCGACACGGCACCATCGAGCGCACCAACAATGGCCAGCACTACCGGCAGACCAGCACCTTTACCATGGACGACATTTACCAGAATCGCATCAGCTACAACCACGACGGCAGCAACTCACTCAAGGACCGCTTCACCTTCACCGTGGCCGACGGCACCAACATGTTCTTCCTGGTGGAGGAGGGCGGGAAGGAGGTGTGTGTGTGTGTGTGTGTGTGTGTGTGTGTGTGCGTGTGTGTCTGTGTGCATTTTTTGGGTTCATTTTTATTTGAATGTGTGTATGCATGTGCGTAAATATGCATGTGTGTGTGTATGCATGTGCGTATAAATGCATGTGTGTGTGTGTGTGTGTGTGTGTGTGTGTGTGTGTGTGTGTGTGTGTGTGTGTGTGTGTGTTTATTTCCCGTAAAGACACACAGTTCATGTGGGGTGTCTTTGGTATCAGGGACAGGCAAAAGTTGGGTACTCTATCAGGTCGGGCCCCTGCCATGAATGTGTCCTGTGCAGCCATAGTTTACAATGGAGCTGCTCTCCCAGCCGAACTAAGACATCATAGTCAGGAAGACATAGAGGCAGAGGCTCAGAATGCGCCCTTTGTGGGGATTGCATCATATTTTACTCCAGGTTTTTTTAGCCATGCTATATAAATGGAGAAGTTTCCTTGAGTTGTTACCTCTGGCTCAAGGTTGTAGCAGTGTTTTCTGTTACTTTGTTTAAGCATCTTTGTGTGTGTGCTTGAGTGTGTGAGTGAATGCACACGTGTGTGTGTGTGTGTGTGTAGGTGAGTTTGTGTGTGTGTGTGTGTGTGAGTTTGTGTAGCTAGGTGAGTGTGTCAGTGTGTAGGTGAATGTTTGTTTGTGTGTGTGTGTGTGTGTGTGTGTGTGTTTGTGTGTTTGTGTGTTTGTGTGTGTGTGTGTGTGTGTGTGTGTGTGTGTGTGTGTGTGTGTGTGTGTGTGTGTGTGTGTGTGTGTGTGTGTGCAGTCTGTTTTTAGCCACTCAACAATCAGTGTGCTTCTGAACAATGTTCGTCACAGACTGTCAGCTAATTTGTCTGTCCCAGTCTGCCAGTGTTAATACACAAGGGACTCTCACTCTCATTTCTTTCTCTACACAAGCACACATACACACTCCCAGACACTTACTTACTTATACACACATTCCATTTTCACTCTCTTCCTCCCTCTTGCTGTGTGATGTTGGAGATGATGGGCAATGTATTTTCAAGGTGCAATGGGGAAAACGGGAAGGGGTTTGAAGACTTTTTTTATTTTGAATGTGATGCTGTAAGCATGGTTGATTTAGCTTCTTAAGGTATGTGTTGTATTGGTGTAATCATGTAAGTAAGAGAGAGGTCTAAGGAGTGTTACATTTCTCTCTCTCTCTTTCTGTTTTTCTTTCTATCTCCCCCCCCTCCTCTGGTTCCTTCTCTGGGGTCATGTGTCTTCCTTCTTCCCTCCCTCCCTCCCTTTCTCCCGGCAGCTGCATTTACCATTTCCCCCATGTCAGCATGTTCTCACCACACCTGACAGCGGGTGTTTTCTTAGTGGGCAGCTGCGTCTGGAACTGCTTCACCTTGTCAAAAAATGTAACACGTAATGACAGCACTTATCACCAGAGCGATAGCCGTCCATTCCTTAATCCTTTCCTGCCTCTGTAGGGGGTAGTGGGGGGGGGGGGGGGAATTCAGTTTAAGCCTTGATGCAAGTCTATCAGAAGTAATCTTTTGCCCAATGTGGTTGAAGTGATGGGATTTTTGTTTTCGTGTGTGAAAAATGTCCTGCTGTCACCTCTTCTAGATTGTGACAGCTGCCCCTCAGAAGTTTAAGATTGACATCCTCCCTGTGGATGACGGGACGCCTCGCATCGTCACCAACCTGGGCCTGCAGTGGCTGGAGTACATGGACAATAAGGTAGTCATGTCTGTTTGTGACATTTTACAGCACTTCATCTAAAGGTGTTGCTGTTGACTATTCTTTTGTTCTACAAAAACAATGAGCTTTATTCCATTGGATAATGTTTGACATAGATGTGACTCTGGTGTTGGCAGTACTTTTAAGTTTAACTCTGCCACTACATGCTACTGAGGTGTAGAAAAAAAATATATAAACTATGAAACATTTCTATTTTATTGTTTTAATCATGTCCCGGTGAATCGGGTAGTCAAACTTTGCAGCTGCCCGCACTGCATCACCTGGATCCTCTGAGTCCTATGCAACAATATCCCCCTCTACTGGACAAATATCATATTGTTAGTTACTCAGCTTTTCAGAATGCACATGTTAATGTGTTGTTTATAGGCCACAAACCTCATCTCAAAGAAGGAGCTGCTGACTGTGGACCCTGACACAGACGATGGCCAGCTCACCTATGAGGTCACCACCTCGCCCAAACACGGATTCCTAGAGAGCAAACTCAAGCCTGCCAACCCTATAACCACATTCACTCAAGGTAATCTCCAAAGAACAGGCTTTCTGTAGGGATGGGATCACCTAATGCAGTATGCACTTCCAGACAGATAGACTGTAAAATCCCATAGCTGATTTAAACCTGCAGCAGTCTTCCTGGAATTGCTCATTTTGCGTAATGTATCGCAAGCACAACCTAGCAAAAATGCAAGGTATCACATATCACCTGAAGCAAGATATCACATATCCTGATAATGCATATTGCCCAGTTGCTTTGATCAAATTACTTAGATCTCATTTGAAAGATCTGTAATGTGAATGTCTTGTCTCCCAGCGGACATCAATCTGGGTCTGATTCGTTATGTGCTGAACGAGGGCAGCGTCAAGGAGACCAGCGACAATTTCAAGTTCCTGGTGAAGGACAGCAAGCCCAACGTCGTCAGCGACAACATGTTCCACATTCAGTGGTCCCTCATCAGCTTTGAGCACAAGAGGTGTGTGCTGCAGTCACTCTGGCAGCCTCAGGGCTGCAGTCTCTCTGCCATTCCCTCTCTTGGAGTTACATTTTAGAGTTTTAGATTAGATTCAACTTTATTGTCATTGCACAGTAGAACAAAAACTGAGACAACAAAATGCAGTTCAGCATCTAACCAGAAGTGCAAAATAGCAGTACAAGTGCAGAGTATGTGCATATGTCAAGTGGAATATTTAAATAAATAAGATATGTACAGTAAGAAATAGATATGGAGTATGAACATTATAAATGAGCATAATGTGCACAATTTGTCATGGCTGCCGTAGAGGGCTGGACCCTTCATCAATGGCACAGGCTGCAAGTACACGTATGTTCATCCCATTTCTTAATGGACTAGAATAGAAATGTTCAAATGAGAAAAAGTCAACTAAAAATATAACTAAATCATGATGTCAGGCTTCCGGCTGTGCAATGTAAGAGGGCGGTCACGCTTTGGGATAGCTCCCGTATATTTCATAATTTAAGTGCACCACTTCGACGTTTGCCCTATTTCACCGTATTCATTTTTTTTTTAAATCATGATGTCAACAGTTCTTTTTTTTCTGATACATACCATGAAACAGACCCACAACCAGTCCCTTATATCCACAGCTATAATGTGAGTGAGAAGGCAGGCACCGTAGCCGTGACCGTGAAAAGGACAGGGAATCTGAACCAGTATGCCATCGTCCTGTGCCGGACGGAGCAGGGCACTGCCACCTCCACCTCCAGTGTTGGCTCTCGCCCGGGTCAGCAGGACTATGTGGAGTATGCCGGACAGGTGAGGCTGATTACTCACAGACATAAGCAGGTCCTGCTCCCAGTGTCATGCTTCCAATGTCAGTTCCATTTACTTACAAAGGAATTCTGAAATGGCTGTCAACACGGTCACAGAACACATTTCAATATTCTTTCTACCAAAGACCATCTTTTCTAAACCCTACTGACAGCCTATGGTCATTTTATTTGTAATTGCTCCTAATAGTGCTCCAATGTATCAAGTTATTGTCTGTGAGATTGATCACTCTAATGTGCTGCAGTAATACTGAAGTCTGTTTTCCCCTCACGTCACAGGTCCAGTTTGATGAACGAGAGGACACCAAGGTGTGCACCATCGTCATCAACGACGACCAGGTGTTTGAGAACATCGAGAGCTTCAACGTGGAGCTGAGCATGCCCGTGTACGCCCTGCTGGGCCAGGTCACCCGCGCCAAGGTCAACATCAACGACACGGAGGACGAGCCCTTACTGCAGTTCGACAAGAAGACCTACCACGTCAACGAGAGCACCGGCTTCGCCTTCGTTCCCGTCGAGAGGAAAGGTCTGGCCCCCTACTTTCACGCTATTCGCTTGCAGTTGTGTCTGGGTTGCACGTTCACCTAAGCTCACACGTCTGACTTTTTCCACCCTCCTCCAGGTGACACGAGCAGCACCGTCTCCGCTCTCTGCTACACCGTTCCAAAGTCCGCCAAGGGCAGCAGCCTGCACGCCCTGGAGTCCGGCTCCGACTACAAGAGTCGCGGCATGTCCAACGACAACCGTGTGATCTTCGGGCCAGGGGTGAGCATGTCCACGTGCGACGTCAAGCTGATCGACGACAGCGAGTACGAGCTGGCGGAGGAGTTCGAGCTGGTCCTGTCCGACGCCTCGGACAACGCACGCACGGGAGGCGTTACAGTGGCTAAGGTGGTGATCGGCGGACCCAACGATGCCTCTACCGTATCCCTGGGCAATGCAACGTTCACCTACAGCGAGGATGCAGGTGAGTTTGAGTGGCCGATTCTGTCTAGTGGAGCATTCTCAGTACTTTCCATATCTGTGCCCTCCCCTTGAGTGGCTCTTTTGAAAGCGCCCCTTGTGCTCCCCCCCCCCCCCCCCCCCCCCCATCCCCACAGGAACCATTGAGATCCCAGTAGTGAGGCATGGCAGTGACCTCTCCTCAGTGGCATCTGTGTGGTGCGCCACCCGCCCCGCCGATCACGACTCGGCCACTCCCGGTGTGGACTACATCCCCAGCTCCAAGAAAGTGGAGTTCAAGCCAGGTGTCAAACAGGAGGTACAGAGCGTAGACATATCAGAATCAGAAAATCAGAAATGTGTTTACTGCCAAGTTGGTTTACACCTACCAGGAATTTTCTGTGGTACATTGGTGAAAACAATAAACTTACACAATAAACAATAAACATATTCAGTACTTTTTCAAATCAATATGTGTTTCAAGTGGTAACCAACATGAACCTGTTTAACATTGATGTCTATGGTACCCACACAGACCTGCAGCCTCACCATCATGGATGATGTCCAGAACCCCACCATTGAGGGGACAGAGTCCTTCGTGGTGTTCCTGAGTTCTCCCCAGGGTGCCGTCCTTGTGGAGCCTCACGAGGCGTCTGTCCTCATTACCGACACCTTCCTGGACAGTACGTACCTTGCACAGATTCACTCATTAAAACACACTCACTCTAAAACACATGCTGTGGGCCTTATTTGAAGCAACCTCATTTTTTTTTCTGCACCAGTTCCCAGCATGCAGTTTGAGAAGGTGAAGTTCACAGTGAAGGAGAAAGACGGCGTCCTGCATATCCCCATCGTCCGTACCGGGGACCTGTCCTACAAGTCGTCTGTCCGCTGCTACACCCGCACCATGTCTGCTATGGTGATGGACGACTTTGAAGAGAGGAGGAACGTGGATGACTCTCGCGTCACCTTCCTGAAGGGGGAGAGGGTAATATTATGCTTCTTCAACTAGCAAGCAATGGCACAGCAGACTGGATGAAGGGCTTCTGGGAAATTAGGGAAAGCGAGACTGGATTGCTTTAAGAGATGCAAATCATTTCAAATCTTACTGATTACTCCTCACTGATTTTCACCCCGAAAAGAGCTGTTTATTGAAACACTAATCAAATTAGTTAGGCTTGTTCTTAGTATTTATGCAATGTGGTTGTCAGTATGAATGGAAATGGATGTTTGCATTTTGAGGCACCGATTTGAAACTCTCCTCGTTGACAGGTGAAGAACTGCACCGTGCACATCAACGACGACTCTGTGTTTGAGCCGGAGGAGGAGTTTCAGGTGCACCTGGGCGCCCCTCAGGGCGATCACTGGGGTGGGGCCATGATCGGAGTGAACGACATTGTCACGGTCATCATCACCAACGACGAGGATGGTGAGCTTCTGGGTGTTTTGTTAAGTGTCTCAAAAGGTGTCAATTTGATCGTCACCATTTTGTAGAGAGAAGAAAGAGAAGAATGAATTTGAAGTGCAACTGAGAAAACATCGGTTTAGATGGACTTGAACAGTCATGACTCATGACGGACATATTCAATCATACATGGATAATAGAGAATTCTATACTTACCTTGTTTTACCTCACTGTAAACCCAAACAGTTCTACTAACTCATTAACATTATGTATTCAGTACTTAAAACCTGGTATTTAGTTGACCCAACTTAAAATGTATACGTTTTCTGAGCAAGTGCAGACGCTTTAATTGTATTGGAATGTATTTGTTTGAGCTAACATTGCCTGATAACTCAAAAAATTGTAGTATCTGACGTCTTCAACGTCGTTGAGAACACCATTGCAAAGCTCTTGTGATGAGAGACGGACACAGCAGACTTATGGTAGAGGAGTCGTTTAGTAATCCAGAGGTTGGAAGGTTGCTAGTTCGATTCCCCACTCCTCCTTACCAAGTGTATAAGTGTGAACCCCTAAACTGCTCATGATCTATAAATGCAAAATTCCTTGTCAATCGCTTGGATAAAAGAGTCTGCTAAATCACAGATGTAAATGTAAATGCAGTGGCAACACTGGGAAGGCGGCGACTAATGACAGTTTTCTCTACAGTAAGAGCTTGCGCAAGAAGTTGGAACGTAAGGAATATACCCTTTCAAAAACTTAAGGGCGTAATAACTAGTTTGTGAAAGACACAAAGAAACACAAATATCTGACGAGGCTAAATCCTTTACGATTTTGGAATAATATGAGTTCAGAGAACTCAAAAATTATGAAAATGATAACACAAAAAAATCAGAATAGCCGATGTATAATTTTTGAGTTAAGTTTACTTAAAAAAAATAATATATGTACTCAAATTTTCTTATGTAATCGGTTACATCAAAAGTTTGGAGTTCTCTGAACTTGTTCAGGTTTACAGTGCTCTTTTAAAAGTTTTAAAGAGAAAGACAATAACAGATATGTGATGATATACTGAACAATGATACCTTCCTAACGTCATGTCTGTGTGTCCCCCAGCCCCCACCATTGAGTTTGAACAGGCCTCTTTCCAAGTGCGGGAGCCTCCAGGTCCTGATGGAATCGAGGTGCTAAACATCAAAGTCATCCGCAAGGGAGACCTGGACCGCACCTCCAAGATCCGCTGCAGCACCCGGGATGGCTCAGCCCAGTCGGGAGTGGACTACAACCCCAAGAGCCGAGTCCTCAAGTTCAGCCCAGGTCAGTGTTTTGTGAACCGTCTGTTTGAATCAGTGTCTCCGTTTTGGTTGAGTTGTGGCTTTGACAGTTTTATGGGACCTAATTTTGAGTCACCTTTCAGGAATGGACCACATCCTGTTCAAGGTGGACATCCTGTCCAGTGAGGACAGGGAGTGGCATGAGTCTTTCACAGTGGTCCTTGGCCCAGATGACCCCGTGGAGGCTGTGCTTGGAGAGATCACCACGGCAACAGTGACTATTTTGGATCAGGAGGCCGCAGGAAGTCTCATCCTCCCTTCCCCACCAGTAGTAAGAGATGATGATGCTACATGTACTCTCCCTACATTAATCCAGTGGCATATTGAGTATATATTAAGCATATACACACACCATGTCATTTAGATTCAGGTGAAATCAGTGGGCCTTGTTAAAACCAAAAACTATTGTTGCAAAAACACACTAATACTGTGTAATTTTACATGTGGTTGGCAAAACTTTTAATAACATCAAGGTTTCAATGAGGATATGTTCAGTGTTGAGCTCTACTCTCCTGTCACTCAGCTATGGTTTCTCCTCTGTAGTTGGTCTCCCTGTCAGACTACGACAATGTGCAGGAGGTGACCAAAGAGGGCAGCAAGAAGACCCCGTCTCCTGGCTACCCCTTGGTCTGCGTGACACCGTGTGACCCCCACTACCCCAAATACTCTGTCACAAAGGAGCGCTGCGAGGATGCGGGCATCAACCAGACCTCCATCCACTTCAGCTGGGAGGTGGCAGCTCCCACAGACGCCAGCGGTGCCCGCTCCCCGTTTGAGACCGTGACGGACACCACACCCTACACCAGCGTCAACCACATGGTAAGCCTGAATGCTTGCAGGCATTTGCTACACTTAATTGGATTTACTTAATTATAATGTGGACAAAAGTTGCACATGAATGAAATGACATGAATGAAGCATTTATCTTTCAATTTAGGTATCTTATAAAAAATACAGACACAAGTTAACCAAACTAATTCCAATTAAATTGGAATTTTAACTTCAATAAACTTCAACGTAACAGTGTTGTTTTAAAGAAAAAAAAGACTAGTTTTGTGGTTTAGTGAATTTGACAACCCATCTTTTACCTTTTTTAAGTGTGCTGCATTGAGTTACAATTATAAGAGTTTACTATCCACATTACTTGTGGGGGATGGGAGCTCTTCTGAGATAAGGAATCCTGTGTAATTTGCATGTTACATGATTAATTTCCTCATTGTTGCCATTGCTGTGTGTGTGTGTGTGTGTGTGTGTGTGTGTGTGTGTGTGTGTGTGTGTGTGTGTGTGTGTGTGCACGTGTGTGCATGTGTGTGCGTGTGCCCAGGTCCTGGACAGTATCTACTTCAGCCGGCGCTTCCACGTGCGCTGTGTGGCTCAGGCGCGGGACAAGGCCGGGCACCTGGGCACTCCGCTCAGGAGCAACATCGCCACCATCGGCACAGAGGGCTCCATCTGCCACACACCAGTTACCACAGGCACCGCCCGCGGCTTCCAGGCTCAGTCATTCATTGCGTCCCTCAAATACCTGGATGTGAAGCACAAGGAGCACCCCAACAGGTGGGCAAAGAGGAGACATGATGTATTAGTAGTATCTGTGATAATGAATTAGTCCATAAATTCAAGATAATCGTAACAAATAAGTATTGTCAACTAAGATGCCTTATCAACTAAACATTTAGACTAAAGAAATAAGGTATTTAAGGACTTCGTCAGGAATCAAAGCCCACCAGGTCCATTATAACATAGTAAAGGAGCTGGCTCTGGAAGTACACCTACAAAAATCCAGTCTGGATCTTTGCTGTGTATTTACAATGCCGAGACATACCAATGAAAGTGGCTGATATCTACCTGTGTGGTGTGCTGTGTGTGCCAGGATCCAGATCTCTGTGCAGATCCCCCACCAGGACGGCATGCTGCCCCTGGTGTCCACTATGCCCCTGCACAACCTGCACTTCCTGCTCTCCGAGTCCATCTACCGCCACCAGCACATCTGCTCCAACCTGGTCACCATCAAAGACCTGCAGGGCATTTCAGGTGAGCCATCTGGCCCCTCAGAACAATCATGTCACATTGTGTTTGCAGTTGGTGTTGTAGTATCTGATGGAGAGCAGTACAGTGTGTTTTTGGTTTTATTGTCAGGCAAAGTGGAAAAGTTTTTAAAGTCCTCCAAGAGTGCATAAGGGCTATCAGATGAGCTTGTAAAATCTCACAAGGTCTTGAAATATGTATGCGCCCCATAGATTCGAACACCTAAGCAAAAAATGTCTCAAAAGAATTTCAGACAGGAAACCTTCCTTTCAGCACCCCAGTCAGATCGTAATAATAATACTTATTGTTCTTCATAGATTTGTAATAACAACCACTTGTTATTTTGGCAAGAGCATGTAGGGTGTGATTTGTCTATCAATGATTTGCTTAATACATTTACATTAAGTAATTTAGCAGACGCTTTTATCCAAAGCGACGTACAAGGAAACTGCATTTATACAGCGCTCTTCTGCTCGTATAGAGCACACAAAGCGCTTTAACATAGCATCTTGCTTTGCCCAGGATTGAACCCAGGTCAGCTACTTCTTAGTCACTAACCACTGTACCACTGATCACACCCTGTGGTAAATTATTAGATGGGTATAAATGACTGGTTGTCTGTGTTTTGCAGAGACTGGCTTCTTGGATGACGTGTCGTACGACAGTATTTCCCTGGGCCCCGGCTATGACCGGCCCTACCAGTTCAACCCTGGCGTGAGAGAGCCCAAGACCATCCAGCTCTACAAGCACCTCAACCTGAAGAGCTGCATCTGGACCTTCGATGCCTACTACGACATGACCGAGCTCATTGACGTCTGCGGGGGATCTGTCGCGGCAGACTTCCAGGTTGACAAGTTGATATATTCCAGGTTGATGTATGCTAGCCAAGGCCCTAGCACACTTCATTTGCACTTAATTTGACTACCTGTCAGACAGACGGCTCCTGCCCTTGGCCCCGGCTAACTCATTTGCCTACGGCTCCAACATCACTGTACTCAAATTACCTGACCATAGCTGTCAGTTCAGTATGGGTGTTTTTAAAGCACCAAATAGGCCTTGAACTGGTTTAGTGTTACAACTCATTCAAACAGTCCTAATATGAAACAGGAATATAAAGTCATTAATTCTTAGGTTTACTAATGAATCAATCAATCATCTAGGTTAACGTAATGTATTGTTCATGCTGCTTCAGCCGTAGGCTTTACCAACTTTATGTGGGTCTACGCCTACTTAAAAAAACCTCAAATTAATCAAACGAAAAGACTTGTGCATTTTAAATTATTCCTTATTTGATCAATCAAAATTCAATAATTAATAAACCCTCATTCATAATTCACATCCTCTTAGTAAAATAATGTTATTAAAAATGATATTTTTCCTGAAACGTACTTTTACGCTGTGTGCTGTTTTAGGTACGGGACTCTGCCCAGTCCTTCCTCACGGTGCAGGTTCCTCTGCATGTGTCCTACATCTACGTGACGGCCCCTCGCGGGTGGGCCTCCCTGGAGCACCACACGGAGATGGAGTTCTCCTTCTTCTACGACACGGTGCTCTGGAAGACAGGTACTCTATAGCATACCAACCAACTGCACTTTCATGGTTGGCTTTCCACAGTTATACCATAAAGCATATGTTGTACACACATACTGATATTGTAACACACTTAGAATATACCTAGTTCTGGACTTAACCATTTTTTTAGTTTGTTAAACTTGTTATGTTCCCATACATCATTTGTATCCCTTTCCTGGCCCTTTTCTTTTGTCTTTTTTTCAATTACTTTGTTCTTCCATGCAAATCCAATGTTCCGGTGTCTCCTTACAGGTATTCAGACTGACAGTGTTCTGTCAGCCAGGCTTCAGATCATAAGGATTTTCATCAGGGAAGATGGACGGCTGGTGATCGAGTTTAAAACGCATGCCAAATTTAGAGGTCAGTTTTCCTTCCTAGTGTTTTAGCTTATCCAAATGTGAACATAATGGTCATTTTTTTTGTCTGGGTTGCACTGACATGCTAACATGCTCACAATCTACCTTCTGTACAATCCAGGCCAGTTTATCCCAGAACACCACACCCTTCCTGGGCACAAGTCTCACCTCATGGCCCCAGACCACTTGGGTGGTATTGACTTTGACCTGCAGTTGCTGTGGAGCGCCCAGACCTTTGACTCCCCTTACCAGCTCTGGAGAGCTACCAGCTCCTACAGCAGGTAGGCATCCAAACCCTGGCAGTTAAAAAAGACCCTCTGCATCTGTTTCCGACAGTGTTGGAGCTGAGTGTGTTCATTCTGTGTGTTCCAGGAAGGACTACTCAGGGGAGTACACCGTCTTCCTCATCCCCTGCACTGTGCAGCCTACTCAGCCCTGGATCGACCCCGGGGACAAACCCCTGTCTTGCACAGCCCATGCCCCTGAGAAGTACGCCAGCACTCAGTTCTCAGATTAATGTTATTTCAGATACAGTATAAAAGTGATTTAATGGTGGTATTTCTATTTGTTTTTCTAGATTCCTGGTGCCCATTGCCTTCCAGCAGACCAACCGTCCGGTGCCAGTGGTCTACTCTCTCAATACTGAGTTCCAGCTCTGCAACAATGACAAAGTTTTCATGATGGATCCCTCCACTGCAGACATGTCAATGGCTGAGATGGACTACAAAGGAGCCTTTTCTATGGGTAAAGACATTCCAAATGATTAAAACCCGGAACAAAAGGTTGCTAGCATGCACAACTTATAATTTCACCTCCTGTTTTGTTATGACTTTTTAACCTGGCATGACATTTTGATAATGATAATTTGTTTATAAGAAAACCCGTTACTACTGTGAGGAGGATTTCATGCTAGTGGTGGCTTCATTCCTGTCGCCGAATTCTGAAACAACGTGACTCTTTGTGTGCAGGTCAGACACTCTATGGCAGAGTGCTGTGGAACCCAGAGCAGAACCTCAACGCTGCCTACAAGCTCCAGCTGGAGAAGGTGTATCTATGCACAGGGAGAGATGGATACGTTCCTTTCTTTGACCCCACGGGAACCCTTTATAATGAAGGCCCCCAGTATGGGTGCATTCAGCCTAACAAACATCTCAAGCACAGATTCCTGCTGCTGGTATGTCAGTTAAAACCTGCTTAGTTGTCAGTCTGGAAAAAAGATATGGCTGTTAAACCGGTTTTTCAACCTTTGGTTGTTCCATGGAATGGAGAATGGCAGTTTTCTTCTTCCTGTGGTAAAATGATTCCATGAACTTAATCTGTCCTGCAGGATCGGAAACAGCCAGATGTCTGTGATCGTTACTTCCACGACGTTCCATTTGAGGCCAATTTGGTATCTGACAGTCCTGAATTTCACTCCGTTAACGCAATGCCAGGTGTGGATGGCTTCACCATGAAGGTTGACGCCCTTTATAAGGTCAGTAAAACATCTAATTTACTCATAATAATTAGCACCAATCATCCACCACAGTACATAATTAGTCGTTGGTACTAGTTGTTGATGCTGACAGCCAGAGTTTGTGGTTCTGCAGGTGGAGGCAGGACACCAGTGGTACCTCCAGGTAATCTACGTGATTGGACCTGAGTCCACCACCGGCCCACGGATCCAGCGCTCACTGACGTATGAGCTGAAGCGCAGCCGCCGGGACCTGGTGGACCGGTCGGGCCACCTCACACTGGACGAGTCCCTCATCTACGATAACGAGGGCGACCAGGTAAAGAACGGCACCAACATGAAGACGCTCCGGCTGGACGTGGAGCCCTCGGCCACCTTCAACCCGCAGGTGGGCAGCTCCATCGGGGGCGGCGTGGCCGCCGTCACCCTGCTGGTCCTCGTGCTGCTGGCCACCTGCTTCGTGTTCAGGAAGTGCCGCCGTGCCGGCAAGAAGAAGAAGCCACCTAAGGACATGGCCGAGCAGTACCCCCTCAACACCAAGGTGGAGGTGTGCATCGAGCGGCTGGAGAAGAACCTCAACAGCAAGAGGAACGTCAACCGTAACGTCAACATTCTCCACAAGAGCCCCGAGACCTACAAGGTGAATGGCGTCAAGGTTAAGCAGGTCAACCTGGAGGTCAAGCTTCACAACAACTTGAACGACGGCACTGAAGTTTGATCCTTCGCCAAGAGTATTTTATGGAAACCCCCCTTATTTTCTATCACTGTTTGTAATTATGAGATGAGATATTATTAATGTATTTTTATACGACCATTACAAAAGGGAAGTGTGTGTGTCAGCTATGCAGCATAAATCATTTCACAACTGAGCTACCTCAGTGACAAAAAAAAAAAAAAAAGAACTCAAAAAGAAGACTCAAGAACCACTTTTACATGACGTCTTCTTCTAACAAATGGTTTTTCCATCTCTGCAGACATCTACATAAAACATTGCTTTTCTTTCAGGTACAGCAACATCACCACAGCAACATAATTAGGGGTAGCTCAGGCACCTTTACTCCATATTGCTTTGATGAATGATTCAGTTATCTGGCAGTTACTTCTTATTTTACAACGCAAACACTATAAAAAAATAAAGTATTAAAGACACACAAAAAGTGCCAGCACTTTGGACAAAGCAAGCCGTGTAAATATTGTTTTAAAAGTGCAATTACCTGATGACATGGTCATCCCTTCATTCGCTGCAGGTGTGAGTGTGGAGTTTGGCGCGTAGCCTCATCGATGTTATTAGCTTTTAACAAAACCACTGGTGTGCCATGGATTACTGTTAAGTGCGATTTTTTTTGTCTAAAATCAAGCAATTGTCCAAAGCAATTTGTTCTCAACCCATCAGAACACTGTCTGTAACTTTCCATTCTGTAACAGAACAAAAAAGTGTTTTGATTAAATGTGCACTTTGGAAAAAAAAGAAACTACTGTAGATTGTATTGACTATCCACTAGCTCACTCCAAATGCTGTTTTGCTCCTTTAACCACAGAGATGTGATGGTTAAAAATACTTTACTACTGTTTTATACAATGTGTACTCCACTTGTTATATTATTATCTGCCAAATAACCTCATGTGGGTTTTTTTAGTATTGTTAAATGTACATACGCATTCTGAAACACAGACACAACCATGTTGATTTTTTCTCATCATGTTATGTTGCGTTATGTCATATTGTATTACCCGCATTCAATATATAATGTATGACTGTTATTTTAAGTAATCTTTCAAGATATGATTCATCTGATGGATACGAAATGGTGCTGATTTGAGAGTCCCTCTGGTTTATGGAAGCTAACCGTAGTCTGCATGGTCTTCACAGTTATGATGGGTGGAGAAATTGTATTTCATTTTTGTCATCTGTTCTTTTGCTGACTTATTTGTCTCATTCTCGCTTTCTTTTCTTATGTCCGTCTATTCCTGTTTCATGTTTGGCCAGCTTTCAGAATGGTGTGCCTATCACTTAAGAATTGGGAGTTTTGGGAGATTATTAACATTGTATTTTTGGTGCTATCCTTTCTCAAAAATAACAATGCTCTAAATATGATGCCTGTATTCTGTGCCTTTTTAGTAATAAAGAAAATGTAAAATTCATTGACCTGAGGTGTTTTTTTTTTTTTTTTTACTTTACATTGTGAATATTATGGATCTGGAAGTGATTTATACCTATGTGAAGAAAACGTGACATGTGAAGGCCAGTGACATTGAATGCATGCGTGTGGAGTTTACATATCCAATTCAATGGTGAACACCATAATAAGATACAAGACGAAAAGCATGGATCAGTATCACGTTGTAACGTGAAAAGTTTGTTATAACAAGATGTTTTTCACGTTTTATCAACTCATTCTTTCATGTGTAGGCTACATTCTTAAAATGTACCATGCTCAGTAACAGCAGATTCCCGCCATGTCTCCACCCAAAGCATGAAGAACTCCTTTTCATTACAAAAAGCAAAGTGCCATTTCACAGCCATATATATATTGTATATTATTACGTTATAACGTGTAAATATCGCATCTTGAGATAACATGCAAATATCTGTCAGTAATGCAAACTGTCACCAAAACAAACGTCCCCTTAACAATGACAGTGCATGCGTAGAATGCTACTGGCCTGAAACTGTGGCTCGGCAGCTCTACAGCCAATATTTGTGTTATCTAAGTGGTTGACATCATTTCCTCTGACGAATAGTTTGGGAAAGGTGTGGTGCTGTCAGAGCCTGTTCCACTACCCGGATATTCTGCCCCGGTAGGATACGTGATACAGGTAAGGCTACGACAATCTTTGTATACTTTTATGTCGTATGACGTTTGAAAATAGATTTAACCTGTTCATGCTTCTGGAAATACAAATAACTTAATAAATCAAAATACATAATAAAAGGCTACGTTTTAAATCACAAAGATTTCCCGTGTGGAGGTAACAGGGTTGACACGACCTAAAACCAAGTTAAACGTAACCAAGTGATATATGGATGAAGAGAATACAATGACTTAACGTTTGTTGAAGAAACATAAATCTGGCAATTACGATGAAGCGCTTGCTTGAACCGACTTCATTTCAGTGTTTTAATGTTATTCTTTGATAAGAAAGTCATATCGATCCTATCTGAAACACATCATGATAACTTATAATTCGAATTGTATATTGTCACGAACTAATTCAACCTATACTTCTTTCTTTGCTCAGGAGGTTCACAATGACAACTTTATGGGTAGGCAATCTTTGTGATGTTTCTTAACTGAACAAATTGATGAAGTGATACTTATTGTAGTCATCTTTGGTACTATTTCTATTACTACTACTTTCAGATCTATACAATTACACATTCTTTTGCAGGATGACCTGGAAAGCCTTGTAGATGCACCATCCTCTTTCACAGTAAAGGTAACTTGAAGCCAACAGTTGGCTATACTATCAGGCATAATGATGTTTATGGCATGGCATCTCAATTTCTGGCAATTTACTGGCAGGGTGGTGAGAAAAGTAGCATCAAGCCAAAAGCGGACTTCAATGTCGGTGAGGATGTTGTAGCCCTGCGCAAAGCCATGGAGGGATTAGGTAGGATGTTCTTATCTCCTCATGTCCTTCGTCTGTGTGCTGTGTGTGACCCAAACACCTTTTTCAAAGTTTGCACATGAAGAGAATAACCTACTGTATATCAGGCCTTGAGATTAGAGTATCTCAACCCCTACTGATAGACATCAATAAATAAGCTGTTCTAAACTCTCTCTCTCTCTCTCTCTCTCTCTCTCTCTCTCTCTCTCTCTCTCTCTCTCTCTCTCCCTCTCTCTCTCTCTCTCTCTCTCTCTCTCTGTAATTGTAGGTATTAAGTATTAATTAGTAATGAATGTAGTTTTAATTAAGTTTATTTCATTGTGTTTGCATATTAGCTTCGACATGCTATTGCTTCCACAAAATCCATGTGTGAGGGCAGTATATGCCTTTTGCCTATCATATTTCTGTCTTTGCCAGGTACAACAGAGAAGACATTAATTGACATACTAACCCATCGAAGCAGCAGTCAGCGTGAGGCAATTTGTAAATCATATCTCGAGGCTACAAATAGGGTAATGCAATTTTGTGCGTGTGCGTGTTTGTGTGTGTGTGTGTGTGTGTGTGTGTTCTGACTTTTGCATGTAGTATTAATTGTTCGTGTGTCTTCATGGCAGACTCTGGTGAAAGATCTGGAAGGTGACACTCATGGTGACTTTGAGCGGCTGCTTGTAGCACTTGCCACTCCACCAGCTGTGTACGATGCCCAGGAAGTGATGCGAGCTATAGATGTAAGGACTCAGGTTTCATTGTTTGTTTGTTTCTCATAATTCAAATTTTCATATCAAAACACTTTGAATACAAACAAGTCTTTGGGATACCTTTTTTTATCATACCAGGGGATTTCAGCATCTACATAGATAATAACATGGACAATAATGCCAAAGACCTTTTTGCACTACTTGACCCTTATGGTCTCTCACAGCATGTTAACAAGCATACGCACACTCAACTCCACACTTGTGATCTCCTTATCTCCAAAGGTCTCGACTGATATTATGTTATGGATAAGCACGTCCTGATCCTTTCTGTCTTCTTTGATTTACTGATCACTTCGAGTGTTCAAATAAGCTTTGTTTCTGTTAAGAAAAGGTACCTAAACGAGAATACGAGTGCTCAGTTTATAGAGGCCATATGTCACCAACAAGGTGTCTAGATTTAATTGACGGCATATGGCAAAGAGCAGAGCAAAGTCCATTGTGCATGAATGAAGCTAATTTAATAACCTTATCCTTAGTGGAAACATGGATGGGTGAGCGCAGTCCTCCAACACGATAGCTTTAGTTCATGCACTATGGACTTTTTCTTGTTGCTTTGCTCACTGCCCTTCAATAATATCAGGGCCCCATGAGTGCAGAGATAGTTGATGTACTACTGGAATACTTTAACGTGTACATCTTGAATGTCATGGATGTTGTTGCACCGGTAAATGCCAAGAAAACTTTGAGCAAACAGAAAGTACCTTGGAGAAACAACATCACAGTAAAAGCCTTGAAAATA
Organism: Sprattus sprattus; assembly: GCF_963457725.1. NCBI lineage: Eukaryota > Metazoa > Chordata > Actinopteri > Clupeiformes > Clupeidae > Sprattus > Sprattus sprattus. Next base: position 24,835,192 of record NC_137913.1, read on the forward strand.
GAATACAGGAAAGCTGAACATTGTACCGAACAACAACAATGATTGCCATAGTTATGATACACAGCTATATCTGTTTCTTTCACCAGATAACTACAGTCCAGTACACTCAGTCAGTGCGGTTACATGTGTCCAGTTTTCGAGTGTAGTCGGGTTTCAATCGAAGGTCTAATTCATGTAACTCCCCAAATCTAGATTTCCTGTGTCCGACTGAAATCAGATTTACACCCCCAAATAAGTGATCGGATTACGCTGGAAATCAGACAACGCGCGCATGTAACTCCCAAAACTAGATTACAACCGGACAACAACAACTTTTGCGCATGCTTGAGATCCTGCCCATAGACACATGCATCATATATGTCTATGATATGATAATCGCTGCTAGACGCTCACTGTTCTTGCGCTCCCTCTCATTCACTTTGAAATACTGAAACGAAACTGAAACGTTGAAACTGAAACGTTGACTGTGACTGTTTTGGACAGAACGCGCTAATTCACTGAACAAATATTTTCATATTACTTTTCCACCACTTGTTAGTCATGTAATTCATTCATATCGATGTGATTCAATCAATACTAATACAACTTTAACTGTGATGTGTTTTTGTTTCATTTCACAACTTATTTACTGTATAATCAACGGTAGCAACACAAATAAGAGAATTAGCATTAACAAACACTGAGTCTTTATTTTTCCTTTGGATGCTCATTTTGTTGTTATTTAGGTCAAATGCTTTGAATTGTGTCTTTGTATGAAATGTGCTGTATAAATAAACTTGCCTGGCCTGAAACAAAAGTTCCCAGGACAAACCCATTTGTTGTCATTCTTTTTCAGGGCGTTGGAACAGAAGACAGCACCTTAATAGAAATATTTGCCTCCAGAACAAATCAACAGATCAAGGAGCTCTCTGCAGCTTACTTGGAAGGTAAGTCATTATGGCAGTGAAGAGAAGGATGAAGGAGGAGAAGATGCTCATGTCTTTATAATTTTGGTGACATTTTGGAATAATTGCCAATGATATTAATGCAAGTCATTCAACAGAGACAGAGAGAAAGTTGACATTTGACCTCAAGAAGGAGGTCTCTGGAAAATTTGGCAAAGCCATCCTCCTCCTAGCTGAGGTGAGTTAACTGAATAGAACTGAACGTCCCTGCATATGGAATAATACTTGAGATTAAAATGAGAGATTTTCTATGTGGATGACTGATGACTGTGCTTGCATGTCTTGATTGTCAGGGTGGGCGGGATGAGAGTGTCACTGTGGATAACGACAAGGCTAAAGAGGATGCCAAGGTGCAGTATGCCATAGCTAATTATTCCAGCTATCAAAAGAGACAGAGCTTGAATGCTACGATATCACTGCATTCAATGTGGTTAACTGTGGTTCTATGATATGATTTGGCAAAATATAGCGCTATGCCCATTCCTTCCACAGGCTCTGTATGATGCTGGCGAGAAGAAATGGGGGACTGATGAAGCAAAATTTGTAGACATACTGTCAAAAAGAAGCATACCTCAACTACGGCAAAGTACACAGGACTTTCTTGTTTATTGTTTATATCCTAACTGTGTGTGTGTGTGTGTGTGTGTGTGCGTGGTTATATTCAGCAGTACTGGGTTCTTGTTTGCAGCACTTGTAGAGTATAAGGAAATCAGTGGGAAGACCCTCCAGGAGAGCGTAGAGGGGGAGATGTCTGGTTCCCTAGAGGAACTGTTGGTGGCCATTGGTATATTTCATGTTCCATAGTTTACAGTAAATAGAAAACATTTATTTCTAACGTTCATTTAAGTAATTATGAATAATTATAACTATGATTTTCCAGTGAAATGTGTGAAGAATGTACCTGCTTACCTGGCTGAAAAACTGCACAAGAGTATGAAGGTATGATCATCAGTCTGATATCAGCATAAGATTTTTTCAGAGTGATTTGTTTTAATACTGAGGTTTTGGCACAGGGCGCAGGCACAGACGAGGCAACGCTGAACAGGATCTTGGTCAGTCGCTCTGAAATTGACATGCTTGACATCAGGACTGAGTTTAAAAAGCTCTATGAAGAGTCCCTACAATCTGCCATTGAGGTTAGCGTTCAGCCGTTTGAGGATGTGATTGACTAACCAAACATCTGCTAATCTTATCTAATACTTTTACAATACTCACACAGTATGAATCACTGCCAAATCAATGTATTTACAGTTGTGGTTGCAGTGATTCATCTATCTACTGTATAAACTCTAGAAGGTGAAAATCAATATGTTCTGAACTGGCTTTGCGATGTGACTCTAAGTATGGGTGGCTTTTTGTCTTACTTGATCACAGTCGGATGTGGCAGACAGCTACGGGGAATGTTTGAAGATGATTTGTGGAGGGGAAGACTGACACAAAACTATCCATGGCAGAGCCGAGTAAACATTTTTCTCTGATGCTCATTTTTATCTGTATCATCTAATCTTGGCTACTCTTGTGAAGCAAAACCTGTCAGTAATACAGTGTCTGTCAGTGTTGTATGCCCCTACTGTGGAGAGACCGTATACATGTATGATCCAAGGGTGGCCAAGATTATGTTTACACAACTACCATTTCTTACTACCATTTCTTACTGTACCAAATAATTAATTGTATAATGGGCTAGGTTAGTTATGGTTTTCATCAAAATGATTCGTATTATCCTGGTATGCCTTTACTCATACTATAATCTTTGTGTTTCCAGTCAGAGACCCATGGTAAATATAAGAAGAGTCTGCTGAATGTCTGTGGAGGAGATGACATTTAGAAATGAAAATGCATATTTCATTACTTTTTTTTCAACTCAGATGGTATACACCTATGTGTAATATATTTGATGCAGATGTCTTTGCATCATTGTTCTGCATTTAACTGTGTGATTTATATGCCTAATTAAACCTAAAAGAACATTTAAACAACAACAATGACAAAGATGACTTGTGGACTTCAGAAATGCAGTTTTGGCTATTTTTTAAAGGTTTGGTAAACAATGTATACTATGTTGTTGGTAACAAATGTGCTTTGGTGTCATAATTGAACATTTTCAGAGAGAGGCCTATCCCACTCACATCAAACTTAATTAATTGTTAATAGGCTTGAAATCTCTGCCACTGTTTTGGATTAAAATTGTATAAATTCTGAACGCTTGATAGTTTCATTTTGAACGTTTTCATCAAAGGTTCAGTAGTATTCAGAGGATGAAGTGGCCACCACTGTCACTCTGTTAGGCCACCGGTTTTACGCATCCCTCTGATTCAAGCCGTTTCGTAAAGTAACAGTGATACGTCATCACGTCCGTATTCTGTTGACGTGGCGTCTCTAAACAAACGTACCGTGCACGAAAAGAAGTGGTTTTGCTGTCTCTGGAAGAATGGCATAGGTCAAGGAGTGAACCGTTCATGTTTTCTGGTAAGATTAGCTACCTTTGTTTGATTTGTCGGTCTTACATAGTCATTACTATATACACGGTGTAATGTTAATCATCTTAACAATGTGTTATGGTATTCTAACGACGTGGTTCTACTGATATAAGACAAATATAAGTAAGAAGCATTAGCTAGTTGGCAAGCTAGCTGCTAACGCGAGATAGATGGCTAGGAAATATCCTAACCTAATCGAGAAAGCACAGCGTAGCTTAGCATCCTGTTTGGCTAATGTTGCTTTCGAGTAAAGGTTCGCCAATTGTTTTAGCTTCATTTCTAAGACCCATTTGGAAGGCTTCGCGTAGAGTGTTAATGGACACATTTAAAAAGTATAAACATAGCAATATACGCTAACCAGACCTGATGACAGTATAATAAATGAGTTAGCTATCATCTACCTTAACGTTATCTTCTGGAGAACGTTAGCTACGTTTCCAGTTACCAAGTTAGCTAAAGTTAGATAACTTCAGTCTTGTCTTTATCATAATAGCCATTCCTCCCAATGTCATATTTCTTTGCCATTATACTACTTGAGCCCGATACTTAAACCGAACAGTTCATTCCCCAGCTAGCTAGTCAGCCTGTTACATTAGGTAGCTAATGTTAGAGTAAACAAGACAATATGATTGTCACCAGGTTGCTAAACTAATACGGTATCCTGTATAAACCAAACGATTTTCTGAACTTGAGTTACTTTTGCGAATATGTCAACACAGACACCTTTCAGCACAATGTAACCTTAGTCTACGTAATCACTGTGAACCACATAATTTCGGTTCGTTGCAATTTCGAGCTTTGGTAGCAAGAAATGCACAATAGCATTACAGTAACTTTATTCCTTCTAAGTAAACCGTGTATCATTATGTAACAAACGGCCCTTGGTCTGTCAGCAGAATGTAACAGTTAATCTGTTATCTGCAAGTAGAAGGGAGCTGAAAAAGATAACGTTATAGGCTACATTGCTTAACACGTTTGCGTACACGAGCAAGAAGCTTACTTAAAGTAGCCAAAATGCATTAAGCATTTACAAATTGAATATGTTATAATAACAATATATTTGACAGCTTCGTGATGCGTACAAATGTAATGTTGTCACAAGCGAGAAATGAATTCTGTAAATGGCAAAGAGTGACAGTAGCTCTTCTGTCTTACAAAGTGATGAGTCAACTGTTAACTTTGGCTCAGATGACGGTCTTGGAAGTACATAAGGCGTGGTGGTTTTGCTCAATTCGTTGAAATGTCTCCCCCTCCACCAGGTTACTCGTTTTCCTGTGATATCAGTAACACATCATTTAGATTGAGATCCATTTTAGCATTTTCATCAAAATTCTGTGAATTTGTGAAAATCTCATAAATCAGTTCAGATTAAACTTCCAATATTGTAATCTCTGTGTATATGATGGTTCTTCTGCAGATGTCAAGCGCTGTGCCTTCATGCAGTTAAACAAACAAGTCCATCATGTCCATAGTATGGGGCATAACAACATGAAATTAATTTAAAATCTTTTTTTGTTTGTTTTTCCAAGACTGAAAAATGACTGGGAAAAACCAGCACAATGGTTTCCAGTCAGCCACGTCTGTGCAGCCCACCTTTGGAGGGCACGCGTACGTCTTTGGGAATGGTTCAGAGACGGAGTGCTCGGAGGAGGACGGGGAGAGCTACGAGCTGCGTTCCCGTGCTCGAGACCGGATGCGTCGGAGCACTTCAAGAGACAGGCTGGATGACATAGTCTATCTGGTCAGGGACATTAAAGATGGAGACACACTCAACAGTATCTCACTCCGGTATTTTTGCTCGGTGAGTCTGTTTACTGATGTTGCACACATAAAACACCAAGCAATATTAACTCATCGTCCTCCAAATTTCATAAGTTGGTAGGAATACATGGTTTAAGATAGCGTAGCCTAAAGGTACACTACTGATAAGATAAAAGTAAAGAACTGGTGTCATCAGTGATCTCCCTTGTAGTCAAAGTCCATGCTATTCTCTGAAGGGACACTAGGGTATCTGAGCTCCAACTAGAACATTTTGGCCTATCGTCGTATGCTTGCACACTGTTTACTTAGACTGACCCAGCTTCCATTCATGCATTCAAAGGGCGTCATTCGGTGCGTGTCTATCAGTGCTGACGAGTGCTAAGGCCTAGGAAAAAAATTGTTGTGTTTCCTGTTTCAGCCCTGAAAAAAATAGGGTAGGTAGGTAGGGATTATCTTTTTTTTTTTTTTTTAACAATTGTGACGGACCGACAGACGCAACTTCGGCGCTCTCACACTTGCCATGCGTATACAGTAATAGAAAGCACACGGAGCATCTACTGTTTGGGCAAACCTGGATACAGGGCTGTTAACGATGTGTTTTTCGCCTGGAAGTCTCTAGAAATCTGGCACCTTATTCAATATCAAGTTCAATTTAAGAATCCTGCTGAGAACACTTCAGCTGTGTTCAGAGATATTTTCTGACTATGGTCTTCCGATGTCCGTAAGAACAGTCTGAAAATGAAAATTAAATTTGACAGATCGACAGGGAAACGCGGCCCACCCCCCAAAAAAGTCTAGGGTCGGCAGTTTTTTTTAGGGTCGGTCGGGAAACAGGAAACACACAAAAAAAATTCCTAGGCCTTACGAGTGCTTACTATGCATCTTTTCTAACGCATTTATTGAAAATCAAATAACTATTCATACAATTTATTTGGCTTTCCATGTACATTCACTTTTTTTGGTCCCTCTTGGAAAAGTTGTCTTGCATTTGCGTAACATAGAGGTTTACAACATAACACAAAGAAACCATACAATAGTAACAATCATTAAGTTCCTCAGTGGAGAATATAATGTAATTCAACATTTTTCCTTTCAGGTAGCAGACATCAAAAGGGCCAACAACCTTCTCACAGAGCAGGACTTTTTTGCATTGAGGTCTATAAAAATCCCAGTGAAAAGGTTCAGTGTTCTGACTGAGACCCACAACACCACTCCGCACAAGTCTGCCATCCCAGGAACTACCCGCTGCCTAGCAGAGTTTGCGGAAGCTGCCAGCGGGACTGTGGAATCTGCGTCTTCCTCCTCCTCCACAGACAGCGTGGGCACCTTTCTGCAGGAGAAGGACAAGGACATCGAGCTGCTGGTCAAATCCACAGGCTCCTCCAGAAACAGCCTGAACGAGGTGGTATCCTCCCTCAGTCCCCTACAGCCCCTACTGGGAGACCCCGAACGCAGGCCACCCCTGAGGAAGGATCCCTATTACGGGGCAGACTGGGGAATGCGCTGGTGGACTGCAGTGGCCATCATGCTGGTAGTGGGGATAGTCACACCCGTGTTCTACTTGCTGTATTATGAGGTTCTGATGAAAGCCGACGTTAGCCATCATAACAATACGCATGGTGGCACCAAGCAGGCGCCCATCATCATGAGTCAACAGCACAAAACTTTGGAATCTAAAGGGGGCTTGGTTGGAGAACCAGGACACAAGGATGTTCCTCAGCAGGACTCACAGGTGCACCAAGCCATTGAAAGGAAAGGCAAGCAAGGCGATGAGGTAGGAGTTGCGTAGTGAGGCAGACAGTCACCAATAGGGACCAGAGTATACTTTGAGGCATTTCTGCATTCAGAGATTTAACCACTTATGTAGGTGAAAAATAGCAGCTACCTTTGGTCATTGACTCTATGGGAATTTTCTGCACAGTTCTTTATTTTCCAAGAGTGAGCTCACGTGTAGCTGCTTCAGTCACTTCTGTGGTTTGCCTTAGGGGTACATGTATGACGGTTGTTTCTTATTTTCAGAAACCATGTGTATGAACAGAGAGTGCCACTGTCTTCTTGTCAGGGATGTACTTTGAATAAAGCATAATTTATTGGAGAAAAATTATATGTTCCAAAATCAGTATTGTTGCGTAGGATGAGAACTATTGGCTGCCATAGGAATTTGTTTTTCCTTTTAAGAATATTGGCATGGCATTGTTGTGAAATGCACAATATTCTTTTTGTCTTTTCTTATTTTATTTTTTAAATGATGTAAAATGACTACATTGAAATTTCAAGGATTTCTTTTTTTTTTCTCCATGTAGATCCGTTTTAATGAAAATACGTATTAGCATCAGTATGTGCCTTCTTCCTGTGGACTCACTCAAGTACAGGTTGAAAATAAAGTAACTATTTTAATTATGAAGTCATGGTACAGCAATCAATTTAGTTTATTCATAAGCATTCTATAACATAAATCAGATTCATTTAACCAGCTCCCACTTTCTCTACAGGACACATTCATACATATTCACAAATATACCATGACTTAATATGTGCCTTCATCAATGTTGTCATCACTGCCAGCCCCAAAATCATCACCGTCTTCAAAGTAGTTGTTAATGTAGTCATTCTCCTTCAAAAGAAATACATGAAATTAATCCATCTGGTGGTTGTTCACCAGACACTGGTGCAAAAAACCTGTCTGAACAAGTTCTTCCTCTACCTCCTCAAGTTCTTCATCTTCCAACTCTTCTCCTTCAATTTCCTCTCCCTCTTCCTCATCATCGTCAGCGGCTTTCTTTTTTTCTTCCTTTTCCTTTTCCTCTTTTTCTTCATCTGCAATCACGTTGTCCGTCTTCTCCAGCTCCTGAAAGTGGAACCAGGAGAATGTAAACAGTTTCCACAATTGATTCATGTCACTCCTTACAGTGCACTTACATTTAATCTTGACAGCACACTGTCTTTTTCCATGCTGGTCAGTTTTGGGGGTTTCTTCTTTAATGCTGCAAGCAGGGATACACTTAAGTGAGTCATTAATATTTTATCCTGTTTGATTTCAGGCTATGGAGAATTGTCTCACATCTTTATCAATTCTACATTTACCCGACTTCTTTTTTGGCAAGTTCTTCCTTGGCATCAGCTCTTTTGGGAGGCGCTCCCAATCTGGAAACATAAAATAATACTTGGTGGTCCAAAGTTAATGTCAGATTTTCACCAAACATCTTTTTGATTAGTCTTACCTGGTGTCCACTGCTCTTCCTGATTTTTTATTAATTCTTTTGCATACTTATCCTTATACTTCTCCACTCCTGTTATAGTAAAAACAAAATATATAGCTTAGTCATGCTCAGGTTTAAATATGAATATACCTCCAACAGCAGTAGTTCCCAGAATGTGGGCCGGGTTCACCAGGAGGGCGGGTGTCGACGGCGAAGAAACGGAACCAGAAAACTCAAACAACCAGCTACTGGTCAAATTAAGTATGGCAGTGCCCTTGCAGCATATTTGCCTGTAACACTAAACCAATTTGGTAAGCAGTTTACAGCCTACTTTAAACTTCTATTATATGGTGAAGGCCTACCCTTTTACCAATGTTCAAAGGGAAAGCTAGTGATATGATCAATACAACTGGCATGCGCCTAACATGAACCGATCCAAAGAATGGACGATACATAGCCAGTAATAAAACCGTATTTGATCCAGAATTGATCCGTTTTAACCAAGCGTTCTGAGCAATTAAAATACTAAAATGTTATGCTATACAGAAAAGCTATGCAACAACCAATGGACATTTGTTTCTTTTATTAAAAACTAGGCTAAAAAGGCTATATGAGCGTCTCAATCTTTGAACCATGGTGTTGTGAGGGGGCAATCCCCCCAACCCCCCACCATTGTCAAAGGGGGTGGCATGAGACGTTTCGGAACCACTGCTCTAACACAGACTGAAAACCATCCAGCCACACCTCTATACATCATCAGCTGACAAATTGTGTGACTGCACTTATGAGTGCATATCATATTTGAGATTGAAAGCCCTAATGCATTATCCACCTTTTGAATGTCTGCACTTTAAAATGTAATTATATAACATCAACATAAATTGCAGTTCTTTCGGGATATGAGTTTCAAGTGGTATGTTGCCGTGTGATTGGATTAAATAGTCTACTGGCTTGATGGGCTCACCAGAGTTGGCTGCATTAGCCTTCAGATAACATGGCAACCGACGCATAGTGCCCCTGATCTCCTGTTTCAGGGCCAGCATGTAGTCATCACCGTGGCTTGGCTCCAGGGGCACAGGTTTGAACTCCAGCACCTGCAGAGGGAGCGAAGAGACACTGTGGAATTATTACAGGTGACTAGAAGATGGTGTGGCAACAGCAGTGCCAATTTACCCATTATAGTTGTATAATTCGTAATTATAATGCACTACAACACCATAGCCTACTTCACAAGGGTGCAAACAATGTGGGTGTAAAGAGAGGAGGGGTGTGTGTGTGTGTGTGTATATATATATACAGCCGCGGAAAAAATTAAGAGACCACTTCAAAATTATCAGTTTCTCTGGTTTTACTATTTATTGGTATGTGTTAAAGTAAAATGTACATTTTTGTTTTATTCTATAACCTACTGGCAACATTCCTACCAAATTTCAAATAAAAATATTGTCATTTAGATCATTTATTTGCAGAAAAATGACAATTGGTCAAAATAGCAAAAAAGATGCAGTGTCTTCAGATCTCGAATAATGCAAAGAAAACAAGCTCATATTCATTTTTAAACTACGCAATACTAATGCTTTAACTTAGGAAGAGTTCAGAAATCAATATTTGGTGGAATAACCTTGATTTAAAATCACAACTTTCATGTGTCTTGGCATGCTCTCCACCAGTCTTTCACATTGCCGTTGGGTGACTTTATGCTACTCCTGGCGCAAGAATTCAAGCAGCTCGGCTTCTTTTCATGGCTTGTGACCATCCATCTTCCTCTTGATCACATTTCAGAGGTTTTTTATGGGATTCAGGTCTCGAAATTGGGCTGGCCATGACAGGGTCCTGATCTGGTGGTACTCCATCCACACCTTTACTGGCCTGGCTGGGTGGCATGGAGCATTGCCCTGCTGGAAAAAACACTTCTCAGAGTTGGGGAACATTGTCAGAGCAAAAGGAAACAAGTTTTTCTTCCGGGACAACGTTGTACTTTGCCTGGCTGAGGTTTGTAAAAGACCATAAGGATTGAACCAAAGCGGACTGGAGGGTCTTCTAGTTCGTCTTCTCTGATGAGTCCAATTTTCAGCTTTGCCCAACACATGGTCGTCTGATGGTTACACGGAGACCTGGAGAGGCCTACAAGCCACAGAGTCTTGCACCTACTGTGAAATTGGACTCATCAGAGAAGACGAACAAGACGACCCTCCAGTCCGCTTTGGTTCAATCTTTATGGTCTTTTACAAACCTCAGCCAGGCAAAATACAACGTTGTCCCGGAAGAAAAACTTGTTTCCTTTTGCTCTGACAATGTTCCCCAACTCTGAGAAGTGTTTTTTCCAGCAGGGCAATGCTCCATGCCACACAGCCAGGCCAGTAAAGGTGTGGATGGAGTACCACCAGATCAGGACCCTGTCATGGCCAGCCCAATTTCGAGACCTGAATCCCATAAAAAACCTCTGAAATGTGATCAAGAGGAAGATGGATGATCACAAGCCATGAAAAGAAGCCGAGCTGCTTGAATTCTTGCGCCAGGAGTAGCATAAAGTCACCCAACGGCAATGTGAAAGACTGGTGGAGAGCATGCCAAGACACATGAAAGTTGTGATTTTAAATCAAGGTTATTCCACCAAATATTGATTTCTGAACTCTTCCTAAGTCAAAGCATTAGTATTGTGTAGTTTAAAAATGAATATGAGCTTGTTTTCTTTGCATTATTCGAGATCTGAAGACACTGCATCTTTTTTGCTATTTTGACCAATTGTCATTTTTCTGCAAATAAATGATCTAAATGACAATATTTTTATTTGAAATTTGGTAGGAATGTTGCCAGTAGGTTATAGAATAAAACAAAGATGTACATTTTACTTTTTTACAACACATACCAATAAATAGTAAAACCAGAGAAACTGATAATTTTGAAGTGGTCTCTTAATTTTTTCCGCGGCTGTATATACACATATGCTTGGGGATTTTGAAAGTGAGGTTATACATCAACGGCCTAGCACCTACTGGATAAAGCGCGTTAGGCCCCCCTCTGGAATCTGGCATGTTGCCCCTGGTGATGCCCAGGTTCTCCACCCTGAAGGAGAAGGCTGCCATTCCTCTGCCTCTCCCCCCCATGGTTGTTTACTCTCAGTCAAGCCCAAAGACACTTCTGTGTAGTGATTCAAATGCAATCGGTTAAATTCACAATGTCTGCAGTAACAGTAATTGTGCAATTTAGATTAATTAAGTTCTATACATGTTTTTTTTTTTTAAATATATGACAAATGTAGAAACGTCTACCTTCTAACTGTAGTCTGCGGATGTCTGACCCAAATCGCGTTACTGTCACAAGTGAGTAGCTAGATCTCGAGTAGGCTATATAAGGGGGTGGTCTTGTTAAAGTTTTAATTGCGATCGACTGCGTTCAATTTCAATTAAGAGAAGGCTTGAGGATATGTATGGTATGAGGTCTGAGTTTGGGTGTGGTCTAATTAGATTGATAAGATAAATATTGAGCAGTGATATTTAAACAAGGCAGCGAAATTCAAATATATATATTTTAATGTTATCATTACCACTGCAGTTTCACGCAGAATAGTAAACTCAATACAAAAAACTTAAAAATTACCTTTTCCTTGTATGGTAGACGGAGAGTCAAACTCCTCTGTGATTCGCACCATGATGCGAATTGTGTGTTTCGTACAGTTGTTTGAGCAGTCATACAACAGGCACGGCCATACTGAGCAAATTATGCTACCAGTGCACATCATTTCAAATAAATAAATACCATAAACAACGCACATTAGGATTTCACTAGATGTACGGGGCATTGGTCTAGGCTTGACATGCTCAAACACACGTATTGTGTATGCCGTTTGTAATAGTGATCATAGATAAAGGTGGTGATTCGTGCACTTGAGTCATTGGTGTGCATGGGCGAGACTCTTTTTTTGTGAACCAATAATTACGTTTTCTCGACCTACGTCGCGTGATTTCATCCTATCAGCTCTCACGGTTACAGCGTAGAGGTACAACCCTTTTCATATGGATCGCCATAACAAATATCCATTTCTGGGCCAAATCCTAGCTTGCTACATGATTCTGTGACAAAGGTGGATATAAGGTGTTAATTAAGACAAACATATGTTTTGTGATGTCTGCACTCGACTGGTATGCGCACAAGTCTGTCGGAGACGGACTCTTCTGGATACAGGAGAAATTTTACCAATCAGGGAACAGAGCTAACATTTGGGTAATACGCGGCTCCCACCAGGACGTGGTGATAGACGCAGGATTGGGACTGCGGAGCCTGCCGGACTACATCAAGTCTACTGGCATCCTGGGGGACGATTCGCAACGCAAAAACCCAATTTTAGCTATCGGAACACACGTTCATTTTGACCATTCGGGTGGTCTCCACCAGTTTCAACAGGTGGGCGTTCACAAGGCAGAGGTCGACGCGCTTGCTAATGGAGATAACTTCGAAACCGTGACCTGGCTGTCTGACAGGGAGATTGTTGAGAGCCCCACGCCCGGATGGAGAGCCAGGCAATACAGAGTGAAGGCTATCCAGCCGACGCATGTATTACAGGAAGGTATGGCTGTCTTAGTGGTTACCTAGCTAGCTGACTATAGCATTATATTGTTAGCATTAGGCTGAACTGCGTTGATGGCAGGGAATATTTACCTGGTAACAAGGAGCGCTTTGCTGTTCGAAGGCAAAACACTACTATGAATGTGTGGATTCTATTAATCACTGGTTCCAACACAAGCAAGACCGAGGAGTACAATCTTATTGTTGTTGCAGAAGCAAAAGATGAAGACGAAATGATCGATACAAGTTAAATTAACTGCCTTCAAGGTCTATGCCCTTGTTAACCGAAATCAGACCCATTCCTTAATGGTTTCCTTATCACCCTTATAAGGCTTAATAAGATTTCGTATATCATCCATAGAGCTGTCCTGTTAGATTACATCGTACATTTGTTGAGTGGAGCTGGCATTTTAATAGAACACTCTCCTTCCACGCGAAGGCCCCTCCTAATATCCCTGCCTAATCTCACATAGTGCAAGAGTATGGGCGTTCACATACTGTGAGGCTCTACACTGCATCCCACACGATTGTTTGATATTCAAGACATAATGGGAAAAATGACATGTATTTGGCATAAAGAATTGAACCCAGAGTTTGCTATGACATTAGTTGCTAATCCTCATCCCAGGTGAACTGTAAAAAGCTTCAGTGTTCATGATTGGACCTGGTGCAGTACATCTGTCACTGTCATTCCTGTCCAATGATCAGACTGTTCATTATGTGTTACATAGAGAGGGTGTTTTAGGTGTGATCCATACGAAAACATCATGGCTGTGACATACCATTGTGGCTATGAATGGGTTTACTACTTATTCAGAGTCTACGAGCAAATGGTTTAAAGCTGTCTCAGCATTTGGTGCAACACTTGGGGAGCTTTGTTGGCTGGAGTTCAGTTGTTTATGCTCCCCCCCAACCCCAGCTTGCTGGATGGTCAATACACTTCCTCTGACTCAGTACCTGCATTGCAGCTGGAATAATTCCTCATCTGCAGGAAGTGTAGGCCTACTGTATATCCCCTTCTTACTCATTCTTCTCCACCTTTGCCCCCTCTCTGTCCCTTGTTTTCCCCCTCAGGTGACGTCATCAACCTGGGTGACCGGCAGCTGAGTGTGCTGCACATGCCGGGCCACTCGCGCGGCAGCATCTGCCTCCACGACGTGGAGCACAAGCTGCTGTTCAGCGGTGACGTGGTCTACGAAGGAGCCATGATCGACTGGCTGCCCTACAGCCACGTGGGCGACTACGTGCACAGCTGCGAGCGCTTGTTGGCCCTGGCTGAGCAGGAGCAGGTGGAGCAGGTGCTGCCTGGCCACTTCCACACCTTCGGGGCCAAGCGGCTGCAGCGCCTAGCCTCAAACTACGTCTCCGGGGCTGGTGCCTGCCACCGGCTCACTGCCGGAGCCATCAGGTCGGTGGCAAGCCTGGCGCTCCGCACCTCCTGCTGTTAAAAGGAGATGGAGGAGGTGGTGGAGAGGCGCAGGTTCAGACACTCCAGTTGCTGGGGTTCGATTTGTTAGTAGGTTTGGTTATCTTTTCTTTTGTGACACTCTAGAGCTTTACAAGCTTCTTTCCACCTGTGGGTTCCTACCTCCTCCATTATATTAGAATATATATGTAATATATTACCTTATATCAAATATTTTGACTTGACATACCGGGGAGGACGGTTCATTTCTGAACCTGGAAGTTTCTCTCTGCTGCTAGTTCACATTGTCAAGGTCAGCAGGTCTGGAGACCCACAGGTGAGTCAAGTGACTGATTGATCAATTCTGGCACTGGTGGTTTGGTGTCACCAAAAGGAAGACTGTGACTTAGGCCTCTATGTGTCATATATATATAGACATATATGTCGTGAATGGACAGAAGGAGGAAGTCAACTGATGTATAAGCACCCAGAATCAAGCTAGTCAGCAAAGCCTAGATGCACTTGTGTTTTAATTTTGCTTTTGTTTGTGAGCTAATGGCAAAACAGGAGCCACCATAGGCCTTCATGAAAGATGCATGAGCACACTACATCTGAGCACAGAAATGGGAGAGCGATCTGTGAGGATGTGAAATATGAAAGTGGGTCGGCATTCTGGTTAAGATGGCGTATTGCCCTGGAGTTCACCGTATTATGAATTTACATGAGAATATTCCTGATGTGGGTTGACATTTTGCTGTTGGAGAAACACAAGATTAATGAGTAATGCAGTGACTATGTGAATTGAAGCCTAGAAGTAAATCTGGGTCTGTGTGTGTGTGTGTGTGTGTGTGTGTGTGAGCTGTGTATATTGTGAGATGCTTTCATGGTGAATATGAACAACTAGAAGGGCGCTCAGACAGTGCAGACTTCCGCAAAGGCCAAATGGCGTATCTCACCAAGTTAAAGAAAGTGAGAACAAATTCCTGGAGCCACTCCTCGACCCTGATCTGCTTCAGAATGTAATAGATTTTCCTTGACCCATACTCCACCCCTTCACTGAGTTTCACAAATGAACATACAAACAAACAAACAAACCAACCAACCAACCAACAAACGGCAACCAATCTTAGCGGAGGTAATAAACTTGCATGGCACAAATCTGACTTCTTCTGTATCGCTACGCTCATAGCTTCTACTCATTTATAATCTAAGTTTCATATCATAAGCAGGTTATGCGAGTTCACTGTAAACTAGTCCTCCCTATGATTATGAAGCACAAGCATACTTTTTCACTTTATGTCTTTTGATTACTTCCAGACTCCCAACGTTTGCCTTTTATGAGTGAGGAAGTACGTTTATATGACAAAAAGTACTTTTGCAGAGATTAGAGGTAAATATTATTACTGAAAAGGTTCTGCGGGTGTTGGGAGTGATTGCTCTGTGTTAATTGCCACTGGAAGGAGTATCATGCTTAACTTATAACCCGTAACCCTATTTGATATCGTAAATGTGCTAGTCGGTGTGGTGTTAATCTCTCTTTGCTGCCAAAATACGTCTGGATGGTGCGATTCCAGATAGCCTTTAAAAATATATTTTTAGTTTGTAGTCATTAACAGAAACATATCTTATAGAGGGAAGTTGTCTCCTGGATATCGATCAACTATGTCATACCAGAAACGCCAGTTTCTGCTGACCAAGTGCTACAGGAGCAGGCGTGGTAGAGCACCCAACCATTATTTTAACCTTTTCATGTTTTTTTTTTTGTAGTAAACACACAGTAAGAGACACAGAAACTGGTCATAGACACAGAGCTTCTTGTTCTTCAGGCATGGTTCTTCCTCTTGGAAAAGAGTCATTGTAGGGTCATATGACTCATTCCATGTAAGGATTTCTGGACCAGTGGATCCAGACACTGAAAGAAGCTGAAGAACATTTTCAGTGCCTCTCTTTGACCACACTTACCTCGCTTACCTGTGGCTCTATCTGTTAATGTGAGCAGGACTTAACACCACCAAGAAACAAAACAGTAGAACATGACACGCATGATTTCCAAAGCACTCTCCAAAAATAAGCTGTCTGTTTACTGGCTCTGACTCAAGTGTTTGGTGCATTTCCGTTTACATTTTGTATGTACTTTTTTATGAATTATTTTGTATTCTTTTATAATCACAGCAATGTCCTCTGTGTGTCCTCTTAATTTATTAGACTTTGTCATTATTGTTGCTATCCAGTATAAACACTATGGCAACTAAGCCAGAGACAATATAAAAAGGTCATTAAAAAAAAATCCATCCTAATCCAGTATGTAGGAATGACTGCTTACGCTCAAATTCAGTAGCTGCGTTATTGCGAAGTTTCATACTCCAATACTAAGTTGTGAATGCTGCTAACCACTGGAAAGTTGAGCAGGCTAAAGTGTAATATCAATGCTTATCCTTTATGTATCCCCTGATGTGTTTTGGTGTCCGATAGATTATGTCACTGTTTTATAGGGTTAGTCATTCAGGCACTTGGTTTGATTGGACATAAACACTGATGTGGCATTGAGAATTCAGCAGCATACAATGAGTTTCAGTTCAGTAAAGTATTTGACTCAGTGTTGCATCAATTAACACACCTTATGCCACCCTCTGGCAACCAGCCTGCCTGCAATAGAACAGGACAAATAGCCATACAGTGCACTACAGGGATACAGTTTTATGCAACTGATAAATACACCAGGACTGATGTGTTAATGCCATCTAAAAAGGTTCACCTAACAGTGTGTAGCAAGCATAAAATCAGCAACTGATATTATTCACATATATGTGTGGTCTGTTGTTTTATTCACCATTTACTGCTTTTAAATGTCAATAAAATTACTTGAAGTTCAAAGTGTGCGTTTTGTTTTTTGTATGAGAAGCAAACCTTCAGTCGAAGTGATTTACGTGCGTTAAAGCTCATATTTCCCCTAATTACCAATATTCACCTACCTGTCTATTGTCTATTGTCTATTGCGGTCATTGTTGAACATCTGTGATATTTGTGTATCTGCTGGCGTTGATTTATTAGGATTTGAGCAAGATTTGCATGTATTTAAAATAAATTATTCTGATATGCTTCCCAAATTGCCAGAACTAAAACTAGATTGAAACAAAAAAAAATATCTTCCCTTTCTGTTTTACAGCATCCTGTACCTCGGAAAGCATGCAGTTTGTTGTCTCCATACCCAAAGCCCAGTCTGCTGCTGTAGCTCTGAGTCCAGTCAGTGGCCAGTGACAACATTATGCACAGACACACTGTTTTGTTGCTAATTGAATTCAGTCTTTTTTTTAAAGTTCACAATGCCGAAGTTTTTGTAAAATGCAGAAATAGAGTATTATAGATCCCATCTGCATGAGGTCATGACAAAATAGCGTGTTCTGTGATTAAAACATCATATCCATCCTGCTTGGCCTTCGTTGGTGTTCAAGAGTGTTGCTTTCTGCAGACACGCACCTGTCAAATGTCTAATTGTTCCCATGGGAACTCGCCTCCATTCACACAGATGTTTATTCTCATTCAACTCAACATATTTTGCCATTTTCCTTCACCAGTGCAATCAGGGCAAAGTAAAGGCGCAGGAAAGTCCAGAAGATGAATTTCCTTCAACCTTCGCAGAGATTCTGAAGACATTTGAAGTCGGAGCATTCGCCACCTCTCTGCCTTTAATGTTCCTGTAAAGTGAAGAAAATGTAACTTCTCAGAGCTCCAGTCTCCAGTCACTTTTTCTTTTCAAAATAAACATTACATATTCTCCTGGTAATATGTGTTACAACACAATACACAGTCAATTATTATCAGATGTTTATACAGTCAAATGCATGATCATAGAAACATAATTCCCACTGTAGGAAAACCTTGTCTCAGACCAGACTTACTTAAACTCAACTTCAATTTTATGTAAATTTAGCCTAGAATGTTCACATAGCAAGAGAGTTTCCCTTCAGCACCATAGTGGCAGGATAGTGGGTAAAAACTTGTAATGTGGTATACTCACCACTAGAGAGAGATGTTGGCTATACAATTATGATTCTTCAGGCTGTTGAGTATCAGAGCACATAGAAATGTACTGCTCCAGACAAAGGACTGTATCTACCTTTGCCTGTTTATAAGCCCTCTTAATAGCAATGGCTTTTAAGGAAGAGTAGAACTCCTTCCCCAAATATAATGTATTACATAAAAAAAAAATAACACAAATATGCCCCTAGGTTAAGACTGATTTATCATGGTGCTAATTTATTTGCTTAATTCCTCCAACAGTTTTGGCAATGCTTCCAAAATATCCTGGTTTGGCAGACACATATCTCATATGCACATGCAGCATTTCACATTTGGTATGGCTCTCACTCAGGATAGACTGATGGTGAATGACAGATGACTAATTATATCCAGGCAAATGTTAGTCTTAGCTGCCCTTGAGAGGGGTAGTTGCTTTTTATTTTTGAAGAACTGATATTGTTGTTATTAAATGCTGATTAGGACAGAGAGAAGGGTGTTGTTAAATAAACAGAAGTGAGATTTTGGTCAGCTAACTCGGCATAACTGAAATGGTTTGGTGGACATAAAATGTGCTTATATTTCACCGTGGGGAGTATTGTCTGACCAAATCTACGAATCAGCCTTAGTCTGTTAAATATTTGCAATTCATAATTTGAGGGCAATCAAACATAAATCTTTGTGGATACTTTGGAAAGTTTCCAGCAAATGTCTGGCCCGCGCAGTTCTTCATTTCACTGTAAATTACACTTGGATCTTTATAGCAACATATGAAAAAAGGGAGGGTGGAAATTCCAGCAGATCTCTTGACAAGGCACAGGGGCTGACCCAACAGAGGACTCCAGATGTCTCAGCGACACAATCAGACGCCCGTGTCTGTCTGCATTAAGAGATGCGAGAGTGAAAACCCATGATGCTTAAAGGCTATAATGTGTTTGTTAAGCTTTTTCCCCTCTTTCTCTGTCTTCCTTCTCTTTATTTTCTTCCCCTCTCTCTTCCACCATCTTTGTCTGTCTCTTCCTCGTCCTCCCACAGGCTGTCTTTCTCCCCCGACCCGTTTCTCTGTAACAACACTTCGCAGCCCCGCGGCATTGAGACGGACATTTGACGCGCGAGGGTGCCGGGAGGGAGAGCCTGCTTGACATCTCAGCGCGCTCCTTGCATTATTTCCTAATTGACAGCCCCTATCTGGCTGCCGGCGCTGAGAGATGACAAGTGTGGGAAGGCCGAGGAGGAGGGAGATGCCAATCACGGCCGGGTTATCAGGGGAAAGGCCAGCGACACCCCCGTAATCTGACCTGGCTAGCCCGCGCGGCAGCTAGCTGGCGGCTCACTCTGGTCGCGTTAAGGCAGCTAGCATTGCCCTTTAACGGCGCCCACACAAAGCCACCCACACACACACAGATGTCTCATCTGTTGTCTCTCTGACTTTCAAGGCATCTCCTCTTGGCCCATCTTGTAATGCTTTGCGACAAGTCTAAGAGACTTATCACTAGCTCTGAAGAGGTGTCAGATTTAGCTGGGGATTGAAATGTCTTTGCCTGGGAAAGGCAAGGGCCAACTTGGGCTTGGTCCAGCTCTTGGTAGCCTGCACAGCCAAAGCTGCCAGGTCAGTTTGCTAAGCGGCCAAGGATGTGTCTTTCCCGGGTGTCTGCCTTCGGCTTCTTTGGGAGAATGTGGTGTCCCTTGATAAGGACACCAACAAAACCCTTGAAACACATAAGCACCTCACTTCATTGCGTTTGATATTTGTTCAACGGATGCTTTTTCAGCAGAGAAACACATCCCTTGCAATTGAATCACTTTTATCAGTGTTTGCACAAAAAAATGTAATACCTTAGAAAGGACTATAAAGGTTATGGACAGTCTTCTACCTATTAAGGTCATTACAAAAGTATTTGAAACTAAAGAGAGAAAACGGCATACGTGCGACAATAATAAATCACCATTCCTTGAAAGCCTTCAAAAACATGCTGCAAAGCATTATACCAGATTAATCTAATTTACACCTGACAGAGAAAGAAAAAGACAGAAACATACAGACTTTTAACCAAGATGTGGATGAACATACACAGAAGAGTTATCAGATCTAAAATTGTGTCCTTGACTAACTTAACTTGAAAATAACACTGACATAGATTTTGGCTGTGGGAGCATTTTACAGCGCTGTGAACGAAAAAGAAAACACACCATTCATTTATTAAGCCTTTACTCGTCTGGTCACTTTCTGGTCACCAGTAAAACAAATGAAAGTTATATCTTGGCGATTGGCGTGAACTTCATACTGCACAACAATGAGTCCAAGGGATTAGAACATGTCTGCGATGGTGAAGTATAGGGAAAAGCTGGTGACGGTCAATCTTTTCTGAAAGGGTTTGTTGTATATTTTTATGACATGATTTCCATAAGGGGGCTTTACTTTTATTAGCCTATATCATATCTCTGTTTCTCTTTTCTAATCACTTTCATTTTATTTTCCTGGTGAATGATTAAAATCTGCTTTCTATTGTAGAGACATCTTCAAAGTGTGCAGAAAAACCACAGGGGACCTTTCCTAGTGGTTAATTAATACAATACACTGAATGCTACTGTTTACATTTTATATGACTCTCTTTTTGATTATGAATAAATGTAATATTTACTTGAAGTCTGGCCACAGGCTTTGCCCACAAGTATCACTACGTATAAAACAAATCTGGATATCTGTGCCCCCTTAAAACAGTTTTTTTTTATTTGTATCTATTTTTTGGTTTCTTTCTTTCAAACTTCCCTGACATTTTCTTGCCATTATTGCACTCTGTGGTTCTGCCACTTCCTGGTGCTTCTTAGTTTCGTTTCTTCTTTTATTGAAATCTCAAAAAATATTATTTTAACCAAATCTTTACATTTCCACTGGGGTGCATTGGACCCTAATGAGCCTCGCTGGTTTCCATCATAAGTGCGCCATGCTTCTTACATTTCAGTTGCTGGCTACGTCCTGGGGCCCTTTTCCCTTCATGTGGATGCTGGGCTCTTTGGGGTAGTGGAAATGCCATACACCAGTCAGTTCACCCTTTGGAAAGTGTTCATTACACGAGAGGACTATACTTACCACCATGAAGCAGATACACCACAGCTTTTCCAGCTCTGCCAGACACTGCAGTGGCAGATAAGTCGAACAGTCGGGGAGCTTGACTGGCAAGCAAAGAGTGGCTTATTCCGCCTCTACATTGTTAAGGGGAAATTATTTGTGTCTTTTTGATTTTAGTGTTTTGCTGTGAATGCCTTGCACATTTAAGGGCATATTAAAGGCCAAAAGAGGCTTTCCTGAACATCTCACCTATGTGGGAAAAGCATTCATATTTTTTTTTTTTGACAGATGTCAATTTCAGCTCTAATAAGAAGATGTGAGGCACATGCTGTGAACACAGACTTTATCTCAGACTTGTCAACCATATGTGGCCCAGGGTAACCTATATACAAGGGAGCATCAGGAAGAACACATGCAGGCTAATCATTCATTAAATGTGAGATAATTGTCATAGGGGCCTGATGAGGAAGCATTCAGCATCCTGACCAAGTTAATTGGACTGACATTGCGCAACATGTTTGATCGCTCTTCTGACAAAACTTTATTTTTTTTCTTTCTGTGGTGATGGCTTAATTGTTTGTGTGACATGCACACAAAATAGTTGTCATTCAATACTTTATGTCATTTTTTCTGTCTGTTTCACAGTTTTTTTTTTCTTCTTCTTTGCCATTGCTGTTCCTGACTCTTGACACTTCCTGGCTGGAGAGGGGAGAGAGAAATGTCAAAGTAACCCATGGAGTGCTGTCTGCTCGGTGGCACCTTCGCTCCCAGGAGCTGAAAGCCTGCGGCTGCGGTTTGTCACAAACACATGACACTCTGTGAGTGGAAGTAATGAGTGACTGGGCGGCCATCATTTCCACGGGGACGCAGCATAGGAGGACAGAGGGCAGGAAACCAGGAAACCATGGACCCTCTACTGGCTTCTGGTTAACGCCACCCTGACTGTTGCCCCGGTGAGTCCTTGAGTGCATGTGAGAGATCCATGGCCACTTTGATGTTGACCTCTACAGAGAGGAAAAATACATTTTCTTTGTTTGATTGAATCTAAAACTATGGTGCTTTCTGTGCCTTCCTTCCGATGGAAATACCCAGCGGAAGAAGGTCATATTCACACAGGAGGGTAATTCAATACACTCTCATAGAATCCCACACAATGGGAAATTCAAATGCTATCTTTTGCAACCAGGACACAAGGTATTTTGAGGAAGATTTCAAAAGTAGGCCTGAGTGCGTGTTGAAATAACAAAATAACAATGCATTGGGCATTGTCAATAGAATGACACAGGGGGACAGTGAAACAAAGTGTTTGAACAGTAACTTCGTAGCTGTCAATGGTGACAAAGTGCCCTCCAGGGTGCAAGAGAAGGACTCCATCCATTTTGTGGCTGAGACACAAGCTGGGTGGCACATACGTGGTACCATTGTTCCTTCGTTGTCATAGAATTGTTGTTTATGGCATAGATTAGAGATAATGAACTCCGTGATCTCCACTTATGTGTCTTGGAATAGTTAAAGTAAATGTTAAATTTAAATAAATAAGCAGTAAGGAGGTATTTACCAATTGTTATAATGATGTTCTGATGAGCAATAACAGTATCACGGGGAAGCCCAATCTTGACCTAATTATCCCCAAGTACTTGACCAATATGATTGAACTAAACTGACCTCGGTTGACAAAAAATCTCAGTCGAAACATGATCCATGTGTCATAATTTGGCAAGAATTATTACCAGTTTATAATTTTGAATCCGTCAGCAATCACTTCATCTCTTCAGGAGAGAAAAGGAATGCAAACAAATCCAGGAAAAAAAATATTCTTCTCCACAAAATTTGAAAAACAAGTGAGAGGACTCTCAAAGTCAATCATCATTTCCTGTCAATCAACTAGATGTAGCTGCCAAGGAAACCAGCACAGGCACTAGAATGTAGAACGCAATCAACTGAGGAAAAAAATTGTGTTTCAGCTGTTCTTTCACTGAGGCTGAAGAGTACATTTGAACCACAAGTATAGACTATAGTGACCTCGATTGAGCTTTTGTTCTCAAAATTATGCCAGACAAACAAGTACAGTCTGCTTGACAATACTAATGGTGTGTATTTAACCAATGTTACAGGACTATATTGTAGCATGTTGGGGGTGGGCAAATGGAACATCGGGGAAGAGACTATTGGCTAGCCTCCCAGCATGCATCTGCTGTCAGGTTGTGTACCACTTGTGCATCGCTTTTGTGTGTAGCTGAAGTATGGATGATTGTTTAACATTTGGTGCTTGAGTTGTGCCACTTTAAGGCAAACTTCAGGATTTTTCATCATGGGCCCTATTTTTTAAAATTGTTTTGGGTGCAAACTCTTACTAAGGACAATTAACGATCGAAAGCATCTTCGTCAAAGTAAACCACTGCTG
This sequence comes from Sprattus sprattus, assembly GCF_963457725.1. Lineage (NCBI taxonomy): Eukaryota > Metazoa > Chordata > Actinopteri > Clupeiformes > Clupeidae > Sprattus > Sprattus sprattus. The sequence goes on from NC_137913.1 coordinate 24,859,039, forward strand.
CCAGGCTCATAATGTTATTATAAGTGTCTGACAACATGGAAAGGATCCCTACATAGATAAACCTGTGTCTGTTTACCTCAATAACTGTAAAGAGTAACTGTAAATCCCAGAGTTTCACCTTAAGTCCAGTGTTAGTTCCCTGTGTTTGTTTAGGATTGTCTGTCCACTGCCAATGTCTTCATCATTGCAAAGTAAGACCTGCCTTTCATTTCTCCCATCCTATTGGTGTGCGTGACACAACGGAAGGATTCTGGCCCAATCAAAAGCAATGCTGCCGACTCATCATTCCAGAAGAACCCAAGACGTTTGAAGAGGATACTGTCATGATATCAAATTAGGATCTTTAAGAATTGCGAATTTCACAAAAGTTGCTACACGTTTGTCCATTATGCGTCAGATTTCCAGGTCTTTGATCCTGGGCCTGTGCCTCTATACTGATGTACCTCTTGTAGGAGCAGCATTCCAAGTTTATTACTAATTCTTTGGAAGCGAGAGCCATTCTGTTTTAAACTACCGGTATTATTCTTCTCCCTACTTTTGCACCTAACAAAAAAGAATAGTCTTCTCCTCTTTGGCATTACATTTATAGCGTGTGCAATACGTTGATGCATGTATTGTGTAGAATATAATGCACACAAGACAATAAATTATACTTTCATAATTTTACAGATATATAAATTCTCTTGATTGTTTATTAGCTGCTTTCTGAAGATCCACTCAGATGCAGATTCATTATTTATGATTTCACAAAGGAGAAGACAATGTAAATCATTATAATGACATCGCAAATCCAGGGAATCTTTGATGATAATCCAACCTCATAATACATACATCATGCTGAATCAATTCATTATTGAAATAATTTTTGCTCTGACGAGGCATCAGAAATGTAATAGGTGTAATTAGGGATTTATTGGTCAGGCCCATAGGCATTCAGGAATTTCCATCAATCAATTCCAAGCTGTACTGCACAATTTGGAGAAGATACTGAATGCAGACAATTCTGGTCTGGATTTCATAGTGCACCAACTCCCTTTATCCTTCATTCATGTAGCAGGCGTGTAATAACGCATTCTTTAGTATGAACGGTGAGAACCGTTGCCTTAAGACTGTAAAACCAACGTTCGTTAACAGTGACAGTCGTTCGAGCCAGTGGTCTGCGATGGCTTCCAGATGGCTTTGGTCATCTTTAATAAACAGCATCACGTTACCCAGGCTCGGGGAGATCCCAATTTCGACCAAAAACCTCAAGTATTTTTCTAACATAGTCGACATGTCCAGGATTTCCTCTGGTTTGAGGAGATGCAGTGCGCTGCTGCGTTTTCACTGTTATTCTTCTGGAGCTTTCGCGCCGCTCACAATTTTTTTTCTCCCCCCCCCCTCTCTCTCTTTTACTTTTTTATTTTGGGGAGGAGGGAGCTGGAGGGGTGGATGTCTGCCACGGGGGCCCGGGGCCTGGGCCCACTTCCTCCTCCGACCGGCCGGCAGTTTCCATTACCCCAGTGGAAGGAACAATAAAGAGACTGATGTGTGGATGTGTGGTCTGCTGGCGCACGAGAGGGACGGCCTGCGTCGCCCCTGGAGACGGCCGCCTGTCAGAGGTGGTGACTCAGCCCTGCAGAGGAGATGGGCCGAGAGAAAGAGGAGAGAGAGAGAGAGTGAGGGTCAGAGGAGGTAGAGAGAGACGGGAGAGCTGGAATAGGAGGAAAGAGAGGCAATGAGGAGGGAGAGAGAGGAAGGAGAGGAGAGAGAAAAGAGAAGAGTAAGAGAGAGAGAGAAAGAGACTGAGAACAGGAGAGAGGAGACGGAGAGAGAGGAAGCAGAAATGGGGAACAGAGAGCAAGAAAGACTGTAAGGAAGGAAAGAGAGAGGAGGGATAGAGAAGACAGGGGAGGAGGAGAGAGATAGCAATTGGGACAGAGAGGAGGGAGTTGGGCAGACTTGGCAAGGTGTCGAGACAGAAGGCAGAAGTTCTAGCACAAGCACAAAAGAGGCAAAACAACAGAGAAAGCTTCCTCTCAGTTCTCTCCCTCTTGGCTGATAGAATCCAAACGTGCCCTAAACAGCAACACTGTAGGATGAAATGCACTTTTGGTCATTGTGCTTATGGAATTAGCCATTATCACATGGAGCAAATATTGGATAGTACCTGTGAAAACACCAACTCCTCAAAATCAAATAAACAAATACAACAGGGAGATACAGTCTGGAGGGGGAATATAGTCAAACAAGTGTTGTGTTTTGCACTCTTCAGAAATCCTATTGACGGGTAGAGGAACATGTCACATGGAAAGAAAAGGCTGCAGGCCTGCGGAACATCATGTTGAGTTAGCCTTTGTTGAGAGAAACACACACACTCACACACACACACACACACACACACACACACACACACACACACACACACACACACACACACACACACACACACACACACACACACACACACACACACACACACACAGGGGAGTACAGCGTGGACAACAGTCCCATGCTCAAGGAGACCCTCCTGGAGCTCTCCGCCTGCGCCTCTGATGTGCGCACTACCACACTGCGCTGCGCTGTCAGAGTTTACAGTACTTTTCCTTGTTTTCCCCTTCTATTCCGTTTGACGAGAGCATGACACGCGTCGTCCTGTCACTTTGGGAGCCATCTCCCGCTGAGCCAGCCCCACGCGTCCTGGGCACGCGTCAATCAAAGTGACAGCTCACCGCCTGGGAGGCAGGGGATCATAGGGACCGGCGCATATGGGGGATGGGGTGGGTGGGCGTTGGGGGGTGGCGGTGGGGTGTGGAGGGTGTAGGGTGCAGGAACAGGCTTCTCCCGAGGCCATAGCAACACCATGTCGAGGTGTGAGCAGATGATGCACATTTCAGATACGCTAATGCGAATCGTCAGGCCGGCCATGAAACCATTTCCGCCCCTACGCCAGCGCCAGCTCCACAGCCCCTGAGAGAGAGAGAGAGAGAGAGAGAGAGAGAGAGAGAGAGAGAGAGAGAGAAGAGAGAGAGAGAGAAGTGCCTTTCTGATGGCTTATCTCAGCTCAGAAGTGGCAGAGAGCTCAGGCTTTCCACAATGGCTCCCCTCAGACCTTTATGAAGATAAGGAACATGTGCCTGCTACTCTTTGCATGTATCAGTGTCTGACCTTTTTCGTCTTACATGCTTGAGACAGCACTGCAGTGATGTCACCCAGTGAGTATCAGTGGTGACATGCACCAGTAAGGTGTACAATTACTTGGAGAGGTGGCATGGAGTGAGTACAAGCTCTCTGTGTCGGGATTCGCTGTTGATGTTGTTTTGGGTTTGGTTAATCAACGATAGAGCCGCCTGGAAGTTTCCACGCTTCCACACACGCTTCCACACGTGATGTTACTGCCATGGTTGAGCAGCACTGAAGTGCCGTGATGTAAAGTGAAGTGAACCCCCTTAGCACAGGCCAGCCAGCGCTCACATTCAAACCCTTTGAATCATGCCTATTGAAATCCGCTCCGCGAGAATCGTTTGTTTTCTCAAGCGCTTTCCCACCCCTGTAATGGATATAACGCAAATGTTCTCTCCCGTTCCTTTTCTGCCGTCCATCCAAAAACTGTCTGTCCCAGCGGTGGCACGGGCTTGGTCGTTTTCTCGGAATCGAAGTGCCAAGTGGTAGTTTCCCTGTCACAGAGAGAGACAGAGAGAGAGAGAGAGAAAGCGAGGTATGAAAGCAAAAACTGGCATGGTGGCCAGGCAGGAGATGACAATGAGCAGTGCCATGGGGCGAGAGATGGCCTGTCTCGGTGCCCTGACACTAACCAGTTCCCATTCCGCCTGGCATGGCCTGTTTGTTTGCACTGGTCTCCTCGCGTGTTGATCTAGCCCGTGCCTGCCTCCCCGTTTCGCGCTGCCTCCTCGGCCCCGCTGGCTTCGGCGGCCTCTTGCGGCGGCGCCGACCGGCCCGGCCGTTAAGCCATTACCGTGTTTGCACTGGCGAGAGTGGCCCACCGATGGGCACACACGCCGTCCGTGGGTCTCCGCTTGGCGTGCAGATTCTGAAATCAATGGCCAAACCCCATTGCGTGATGGAGAGAGAAAAAAAGAGAAGGTACACCTTCTCCTGTGACTGCTGTTTATCATGTTTGTTTTCTTTGCTCCTTCGATGTGTGATCTGTGTGTGAGAGCCTTTCATTTTGCCCTTTGCAGGAGAGGTTGGCGTCATGGAATTTAAATGCCATCAGACGGTGTGCTCTCATGAACACGCACGTCATTGCCATGGAAGCAATAGTATTAAATAAATAAATGACGCCCCCCTGTATCCCGTAATTGCCAATTAGAGGCTGGAACATTGCAAGAATATGAGATGTACCCAACAAAGAGTCATTCTATGGCTTTTAAAATGGAGGGCAATCATATTACATGTGGAAATTGTGATGGCTGTGCCGAGGCCGAGCCGAGAGGAGCCATAATAGTTTGTGGGCTAGCTTGAAAGATCTCTTTTTGAACCAACGTTTATAGCATTGCTTTCAAATCTGTTTAACTGTCTACCACTGTCAGGATTAAAAAAAAAGAAAAACATCGTTCCACCTTTTTGGCTTAAGTTGATGTATGTAGCAGGTGTTGTCTGACATATAAGGAAAAAAGGAGGAAGTGGTCTGTCTATGCATTACAGCAAAATAATTGTTTCAGTGAACATCATCCAATTCAGAATGAGAGGCAGTGTGGCCCCATAAAAGCTCACAGTCTGCCTTATTTTAGCGGATCGAGTTTGAAATGAAGGAAGTGCTTGAACAGGCATTAGGAAGAACTTTATGAGGGATTTGAAGGCCAGGAGCTGCACCTGGTTAAAGCTGGCACAAAAAATGAGGAGGAAAGTTAAATGAGCGTGTGTGTGTGTGTGTGTTTGTGTGTGTGTGTGTGTGAGAGAGAGAGAATATGAGGGGAGAAAGACTGTAAAGAGAAAGGGACGGAGGGGAGAGAGAAAGAGAGAGAGAGAGAGAGAGAGAGAGAGGGAGGGAGACGGGTAATGGCCTAGTGGAACACCTGGCGTTGATGGGAGCCAGATGTTTTGCAGGGTGTTTTTTTTTCATGTACACACACACACAGACAGGCTGAGGGGGGAACACTAGCTGGTGTATAAAGCACACCATTTATCTGTAATTCTATTCAAAACGATCACTTACGACCCCTCAGCCACTCGCACTTGCCAAAAGGCTGGATTTTCCCTGACTAAATTAGCACACTCCGAGTGATATTTAATTAATCACCACCAGGGAGTATGTAAGCTGCTGGAGAAGAAGAATAAGAAAAAAGAATCAATGTGTGTACAACACCGTTTCAAATCCCCCAGACAAAAATAAGTCATTTATCATTCACGTTCATCCATTACAATAAGCACATCCACTTGTGGAGACTGGAGACGACAGTCAACAGCCACAGATGATTTAATTGGCAAATTATCATAGTCTATCATCATGTCTTTTCAACTGGAAAATAATGCACTTGAAATATATTAAATCATCTTGGCTAGTGGATCAGACATGTAATTTTTGGTCTGATTTCCTGGGTTAACTTGAAACATAAATATTTGTATATCAGATTCTACATGTAACAGTCCGCATACCTCACGTCTTTGCTTCATCAATCATGCATTGCCCTGTACTCCTCAACTACAGACAACAGGAGTTACCGAGCGCCGTGAGCACAAAAACTTGCAACTTCTGCGGATTCTCCCCTAATTCTCTTCTGAGATCCGAGGGTGAGGCAGACATGAAGCTGGCATGCTTTGTCCAGTCAGCGAAGGAACTGCTGACCCTTCCCTCGTCCTCCTCTCAACAGTCTCTCAGAGGGTCTCTCTTTTACCACACAGTCACTGTCCTCACAGAGAGAAGGAGAAGAAAAGGCTGATGCCAATTTCTTTTTAAACAGCAATATAAATGCTTAGCTAAAAATGGTCAATTAGCAAAAAATCAGCAAATTTTTGCCCCCAAAATGATGAGAACTTTTTTTCTCCATCCCAAAAGAACCAAACTTACAGTGTTTTGCTACTGTGTGTTGTTCACTTGCCTTTTGTATCTCCGGAAGGCTGAAACACTGCGTCTGTAGAGCATGTTATCTTTTACTTTTCACCGGTTTAGTATATTTATCCTAAGACAACATGCTGTTTACAGAACTTAAAAGTTGCATTGAAAATACTGCTGTTCTGTTTAAATAAGTATGACAACAACATGATGGCAATTGCCTCATGTCACCTCTTTATTTGGCAATTCTCTACCTCCACCGGCTCTGAACACAAGGGGGCGCACTTATCCTTTCCCAGGGAGGCCATGCTCCGGACAGAAACTGGCAGCCAGCGCCAGGCCTGCCTGAAGACTTGTTTTGTGTCTTTTATAGTTTGGTGGCATCAGCTTCTCTAACAACTTTGATTCCATCACATTGCAGAGAACTTCTCAAGTTGCACACAAACAGACTGACCAAACTTGTACACAGGCGTTCTAACGCAACTTCAGCTACACACACGCACACACACACACACACACACACACACACCACACACACACACACACGCACACACACACGCACGTGCACGCACTCACACACACACACACACACATTCATGAACTATACATAAGAACCTGAACTGTACTGACCCCAAACAAAGAGAGAAGCTAAACGAGGGCAGCGGTGGGCTTGAGCAGGATGACTTTCCCTCTGCTTCCCCTCCGCGCTCTCGCTCTCGCTGTTCTGTCAGTGGGTGTCGGATCTGGACTTTAATGCGAGTGATTTTATTTCCCTCCTCGTGAATTAATTAGTCTCTGCCAGAGCCCACCACATTTGTCATTTGAATTTATGCTAACGAGGACCGAGGCCTCCTGGTGGACCTGATAGGCCTGAGCAGTTGCTGCAGCCTTGCGGGGCCAGGATGTCTACCTTCCTCCATCTCCCTCCCTCCCTCCCTTTCTCGCTCTCTCTTCCCCATGTGTCTCTCTTCCCCTGTCCTGATTTGTCTCCTCTTTCACCCACTATGTGTCTTTGTCTCTATCCTTTTCTTTCTTTCTTTCTTTTTTTCTTCCTCATCCTTCTAATAGTCTTCATCTGTCTAAATCTTTGTCTTTCATTTTATTTCGTCGCTCTTTCCTTCCCTCAGTTGTTTTATGTTTCTCACTTCCTCTCTTTTTCTCTTTTCCACATGCTCCCTCACTCTTTTCTAGTATTTGTTCTTTCTCTATTTCTGCAACACTCACACACACACACTCACGCACACACGCGCGCACACACACACACACACACACACACACACTCAGAGGCACATTGTTTCTGTCTCCCCATCTCTCCTTCTCTCTCCAACCCTCTCTTTGTGTTGACTTCTTATCGGCAGTCCAGATCCCTAAGCGTCTCTCTTCACCCCCCCCTCCTCTCTCTCTCTTTCTCTCTCTCTGTCTCTCTCTTTCTCTCTCTGACCTGTCTCTCTGGAGGGAAACACCAATGGTGGCCTGTGCTGATAAGGAGGCTAATTATCCCTGGCTGCCCGACCACGGACTTAGGTGAGTGTGTGGGTGTAGGACCACACACACCAGCTTTCACGCTGCTCATGGGAAGGAGGTATCTGTGTCCTCTCTGTGCAACTCATCCTGTGTCCTCAGAGTCCCCCCAAAAAGCTAACAATTAGCCTAACGGAGCAGCGCGGCTGGGTTCAGGAGCTAGCCAGAGCAGCCAGGGGATCCTGTGTGGAGGATGAGTCATGCAATCACACTGCTGTTTATTTATCACAGGTTACATTACACATGCAGTGGCTTCGTGTTTAGGAAATCGTCATAGAAATAAAAGGACTTGTTTATTGTCATAGTGATATTTTTGTTTGCCTGTGTTTGTTTTGTGTAGATTTCTGAATGAAAAAAAAACACAAAAAAAGGAAGTGCTGAGTGTAAAATGACATTAAAGGTCATTGTCTTTTGAGTCAAATTAAGTTAAACCAGAGTGTTCAGTTGATTTTAGTTTTTTTTTTTTCATATGATATAGGAAAAATTCACTTGGGAGGAATCCTAAAGCTACTTTACCTTAAAGTTATTTGTTTGGCTGATTTCAGCCTCATTACTAGTAGGGGAAAAAAGACACTGTATCAGAATTGTATCAAGACAGTGTATGACCCCATTTTGCCACTCACCTCCCTTTTTGGTTTCATATTATGTGGTTCTCCAACGGTGGACATTCAGTACAGTAGGGAGCAGAACAACAGACACAAAAGCATGAAACTGCACTTTTCAGTGGCACTGATGTCGTTCCTTGAAGACATGAATGAACTCCTTTTTTCCCCCCATCAAGTCCAGCATGATGGTTTAAAAATAGGGGGAGCAAGCGAAAGAGAGTGGCAGTCTGACTCAAATAACAAATGGCTATCCTAGGCAGCCGCACAGGGGCAGAAAAAGAAGAAGAAAAGGAGGAAAAAAAGGAGGAAGACAAAGCAGAGGGGGAAGAGGAGGAGAAGGAGGAGGAAAATCAAGGGGAGCAGGCTTTTTCTCGCTTCACATTCCTGTTAAAGCAAAGAGCAGCGCTAAAAAGCAGTGGTACACCTTGGCAGGGATTTGCCAAGTCGGAGCCGTAAGACTAATTTCAAGCGTCCAGTCCCTCCATTTACCAGACACGGGCACTTTGCTGCTTCGCCAGTCATTTTCAAACACGGTGCAGGGGTGCAGGAACTGTCCCCCCCACCCATGTTCACGAGTAGAAGATGTAGTGCTCTGTGTAGAACTACCCACTGATAAGAAGCTGGGCTCTGTGAACATAAACATGTAAAAGAAAAGAAGACAAGACAACACAGACACACGGTTTGAATACATGCATACATAAACCGCAATGTTCACAGCGTTAACACAACTGTCGAATATATGGTGCCAGACCTTGTACTAAAGGAAGAGAACAAAGCCAAAGCCCGCCACCCCCCCCCCACCCACCCACCCACCCCCGCCATTGCCATCATTCGGCCCGCATGGGCTGCAGATTTGTGTGCTGGCATCATTGTAATGAAGTCAAAAGCCCACTTTAATTATTCAATGAAACATATTAATACGAGGGCAGGCCTAGCGTGACTCGCCGCGGATCTCGTTAACACCCGGCGCCTGCATTAGTGAGGTTCTCTTCTTTCTCTCTCAGCTGAGCTCTGTGTGTGCGACACCGCTGAGCAGACCCCCTGCTGGGCCGCCAGGGGAGCAGCACCCCCCCCCCCCACCTCAATTGCCATCCTCAGCCCACCCCCTCCACTTTGGTATTATTTTAATGGTCGGGAAAAGGAAAATAAGATCACGCGCCTTTGCAGTTTTTTTTGTATCTTTCTTCCTCTGAGTCTCTCCCTTTCTTTCTGTCTTTCTTTGCCTGGCCCCAATAGCAGTTGTATACCCTTTCATTACAAATCTTGGGGGAAAAACGGAAAGGGAGGAGAGCACTGAGGAGGGCAAACAAGGAGAGGATAAAACAGAGAAAGGGAATGAAAGGGTGCTAAAACAGGGACCGGGGGCTGTGCCGAAATTAGTTTAGTTAGTTTAGTCAGCCCCCTCCCCGTCCCCCTACCTCCCAAAACCGCCTTTCTTTTGATCATCGTAACTGGTCGTTGAACTGTTGCTCTTCCTGCCTGTGTATTCATTAAGCACTGTGGTAGCTGTGTATGCAGTCTAGCGCAATAGTATTTCCACTATTGAGCTAGACTCATCTCACACGCTTCACACCACGACGCTCTTGCGTTTGGAATGTTTGCGTTTGAAGAAGCAAGATTTGTATTTCAGAACCTGGGTGTAAGAGATTGTGCTTTGAGTATAGCTAAGGTCAAGGCCCAGAGTTCATAAGGTCAATGTCAATTGAGGGAGGCAGATGGCAACACGTCTTTATTGGACGAAATTCACTTACGGACTATAAACCCATTTGTGCACAATGTTCGTAAAGGTTTGTATTTTTGCCACACTGGCTGTAATCAAATTACATTGGGAACTTTGTGTCTCCGCCATGGTGTTCCGGGCACCCCACTGTGTTTGCAGTGATTTTGGCTGCGATTCACGCCACCTACTCAAGTGGTGGAATGAGGGCTGTTGTTAATGTCATTTTGATGGGATTATTGTGCTCTTTCAATGGAGGTTTTTAGGGGACTGGGTGCGCTGTTAAAGAATCTGTGAAGTGTATGTGTGTTTGTGTGTGTGTGTGTGAAGAGTGGGGGCAAATGTGGGGGAGCCGCGTAGAAACTTCAAAAACTTCTCCATGTCTTCTTTCTCTTCCTCCATTCTCCCCCGTTGAAGCCCCAAGAGCCGTATTATTTGCTTGTCAAGATGGATAAACCCCCTCAGCCAAATGCTGAGAGAGACAAATGCTGCAGCGACGTTCTTGTAATCGTTTCTGTTAAAAGAGGCTTCGAGAGGAACGTAAACATTTTCTCTGGAAGGGTGCCTGGTGTGCGCTAATTCCTCAACGCTTTGTTTGCTGACATTCGACTTGAGGAGTCATTTTGCTCTAAATCCTGATGCGAGCGTCACATTTTAGAGACATGCTTAAAAACTATTTTGTGACATTGACGCGTTTTTACTTGACAGGCGTGCTTAAGTCACTTTTTGTAAACCTGAACGTTTACCATTTAAAGTAGAGGTGCATGTGTGTTTGTGTGTGTGTGTGTGTGTGTGTGTGTGAGTGTTTGTGTGTGTGTACGTGTGTACGTGTGTACGTGTGTCTGCCTATTTGGTTCCTTAGGCTTTGCATGGGATAAGCCCTCGGGTGACCTTTATGGGTTCTGACAAGGATGAACAGAGACGTCAGGAAAGGGTCCAGTATTCCTACTATTTCTGCATCCACGCCCTTGCTATGGAGGAGTGTTTGTTGCTGCCAATGGGTTGATAGGATGACAGCAATGATCATCAAAGATAAGACGACACCTCACCCTTGTTAAAGTTACTTCCTATGATTTTCCATAAAGAACGGACGTTAGCATAAATAGCATTTGAGGCAAAATATATACCCTGGAAAATCTACGATTGAGACGTACTGTAATACAATATTTTTTCATAACGCAGTTAAACTTCAAAGTTGTTCCTTAAATTAAATCCAATTAAGCTGACTATTGAAATGATCTCTGTGTATGCCGCTCTCCCCTCCCACATCTTTAACCCTCAGTGGGTTACATCACGATGCACATAGGAGAAGACAGTTGACACAGACTCCTTTAAAGTTTATAATGTAAATTCAACATGAAGCTCAGACAGAGACAGACACACACACACACACACACACACACACACACACACACACACACACACACACACACACACATACTGTATATATAGCCATTAGCCTGTACCTTTCCATTCAAGTTCCTTTGATGACGTAACAAGGGTTCTTTCAGCAAAAGACCTTCATGCTAGCTTTAAGGACCAGAAAGAGAGGAAAAGAGAGTGAGGCTTTACACTTCTTAAATATTTGACAAGAAAACACAGCCCTAAGCTTCTGTATCTTAAGATCTTTAAAAAATTCAAATCATGCTCCTTAATTTTCAGTGCTTTGCTATCTCTGTGTCCAGGTTTTATATTTTTTCTTCGTCTGGGCAGAATCTTTGGCTGAATCAAACAGCTCTTGACTGTTCCAACTCAATTTTTACAGAAATGGATATATCATAATAAGCCATAAATTAAAAGATACTAACCACATACGCAGTAACAGAGAACAGTTGGGGAAATTGATTTCTCCTTGGCAGTCTAGGGGAAAAAAAAATAATATCAATGTGATGTGGTTAGTCTCTCTCTCTCTCTATTTCTTTCTCTCTCTCGGAGATGGAAAAACCTGAAAGGGTAGTACTGGACAAATCCCAAAGACTAACATCAGGCTTATTAAAAGGGAGCATTGAGAAGTCAAAGCTTTGGGGTAGCTTGATTTCAAAGTGATGTAATACGCACAAAACTCAAATAGCAACATGATGGAGTACTGTGGCCGTGACCCCTCTGTCTAAAGACCTCATTTTGCCATAATGATACGAACCGATGCGATCCCTATGCTGCTATTAGTCACGCCGAGGAAGAAAAAGCTATCAAGGAGATAGAGGATACATAAAAAGTCCAAATATGCCCTAATGGCAGTGATTTATTCAACAAAGTTTCTTTCTTTAACAGTGACTTATAAAACTGTAAAACATAGAATTAATATGAATTTGTGCTGCTCCTCTCTACTATCTTGTAATAGCAATTGATTATAGAGTCCTGCACGTTAGCAAATCATACACCACCATGTATCCCAGACATATCACTGCTAATCGATTATGCAGTCCTTGATGTCACTCTCATATCACAGGCAATTTTGTATGCTGTTCCTCATCACACAGGAGTCCTGCTTATCCTTAACATATGCTTTGCATAACAAATCAGGGCAAGAGAGCATTTGATTAAACTGGGAGAAAATGACAAAAAAGAAGAAGTGCTAATTCAATGCTTTCGTGCTGCGTATTTATGTTTTTTCAAAGGAGTACATAAAATAGGAACAATATTAGCAGATAGCCCCTTCTCCTCGGGGTGTGAGGATGGCGCTAATTAGTATGATAGGGGCTGGCTGGGGGCATCTGGCAGAGCTGCTGTGTTTGCTTTGCGGCGACAGAGACTGGGGAAGCTGGAGATGGTGGAGGAAGGTGGAGGGAGAGCGGCAGGACAAGGCCTCCCTCGGAGTCAGCCAGCGTGGCTAAATGAACCAGATCAATCACGGTGAAGATGTCGTGACAGTGATGTAAGGTCCGCGCCGTCGCCTTTTGGGCAGCGGGGCCCCCCTCCAGACCTCTGCTGGCAGATGGCACCGGGCAGTCACGTCCGAGGGCTCTGCAAACAGATGGCAGAGGAGGAGAGAAGGAGAGGGCGGGCAGGCGGGCAAGCGGATGGATGGATGCACGGACGTACGGATGGATGGATGGACGAATGGCAACGCTCCCCGTTGGTGTAGACGAGGGCGAACGCTGGTGGTTGTGGTGACGGGCATGACCCACAGGTTGGGCTGGGTCTTTGTGGCTTTGACGGGGGCCAAGGGCCGGGCATTGGGAGGGTGGGGTGGGGCCAGTGGAGACTGAGGCGGGCAGACCCGTCTGAGAACTGGTCCGCCTGCCTGGTGAAGATTCTTTCGGAGACCGACTTGCCTCTCGACACCGGTGGTAGCAAAGTCATTGGCCGAATGGTGACACAGCCTCGCCCGATGGCCCCAAAAGAGTATGGTTGGAGGCCAGTGAAAAGGCAAGTCTGACCTACATTACGGTCAGGGACTGTGGCTTTTCAGTGCCCTCTCCAGACTCAAAGTGCTTGAGCAATTATGCACCATGTGACCTTCGAATGCTCAATCTCTCCCTGCCAAAGCCCACGTGCCTGGGTGTGCGCAGTCTTTGTTGCTATGTGCAAAAAAAGACACACAAACGCACAACACGTGCACACCAACCCACTGTCCCATGTTCACAATACAGCAAGGACAACCTGTTTATTTGATAAACAGACATCCTTTTTCCAGAGGAAACTTTATAGTCACTGACCCATTTTCCTCAATGTACCTCCCTCGAAGACAAAACCGCGGAGTTTTGGACACTCTGTCCAGTTTTTTTTTTTAAAACCACATCACCAGATGTTGCTGAGAACTCAAATGTGATTTAGTTGGACTTTAAACTCATATGATAAAGAAATGTATGAACATCATATTATGAAAAAAAATATATATTGTAAAAACAATGGAGATGCTTTGTCATTACATGATTATCTAACAGGGGTTACAAGGTCATGTATATGTTCTTGTTGCTGCCATCCCAGAATGCATTTCTGCTTGCCATGACTGCTCACTGAACTGCTGCCATCCTGCTCATTAAAACGAGTGGACTGCGAAGGCCCTCTGAAGCCTGCATTAACATGACGAAAGCCCTACAGCCCTCAGGCAGGCAGGCGTCGTTAGGATGCACGCTGACAACAGCAAGAGTAGATTCCTGTCATCACTGTTGCACATCGGAGAGGCACTCAAGAACTCACATTTTGTTTTGGTGTTGTGTGCGTGTGTGTGTGTGTGTGTTTTTTTTCAAGGAAAGGAAACCAATGAGGTCCAGGATGTGAAGTTGACATAATGGGAGGCTGAAGCTCTTGTGGACTAGGTGAAAGATGAGTCATCTCTGTTTTTAAAAGGGGTGAGTTATTCGAATGTGATTTACATTGAGATTTACTGAAGGACAAACTAAAAAAAACACTTCGATGGAGCTGTCACCATACTATATAAATATCATACTACACCGAAGATTCCTGTCTTTTAATTTTCACATCTTACAGTAAAACTACTGTGAAAGACAAGATGTAAATTAATGTGAAGTTATACAATTCCTATTAGGGAAATGCAAATGTAATTATAGCTCAAACTGAAAACGTTGCAAACATTTGAATGTTTTGAGAAACCTACTAACCTAACACTAACTCAACCCAACTTCTCCCAGGCCTTGGATACATCTCCCAACTAAGCAATGAGTCGAGCCCTTTCTAGAAGTTTCCAAAAAGCCAAGCAGCCTGTCACTGTTTATACCTGTGGATAATCAACAGTGTTACCTCACTGATCACAGTCCTTTGCCCCGCAAATATTTATCGCAGTCTTTGTGCTTTTACTCTGGATACTGTAACCAATTAGGCCTGAGATTTTTTTTTTGTTATCACTCTCAGTGTCTTTTCTGCTCTTTGTACAAACACAGAGTTATAAAAGCGCCTCTTATGGCACCAAGGGAGTTTAAAAAACAGGAGCCCATTTTGGCACTTTAGCCAGCATGTCTTATAAATAAGTAATAGCCCTGGACATGTAGCGGTTGGTAGTGGTGGAAGCAGATCCCATGCATCAAGCCCACCTCTGTTTGCGTTGTGCATATTTCATAAGCTTTCGGGGGTGGGGGGTGGAGGGGTGGAGGGGTTGGTGTGTGTGTTTGGGGGGATGGTCTGTGGGAATAAAAGGCGGCCATACAGGCCCCGGTCTGTTCACTGTCACCACGGGAGAGGCTATTAATAACACCTGCTGAGGTGTCCTTAGCCCCGACATGAGTCCATGCTGTTTTTCTGCAGGCTTCCGTCGGGGTGACAACAAAATTGTCCCCCTGTTGCAGCGATTAAAAAGGTTGCCGGGACACGGGGCAGGGTAAGCAGGCCGTTTAGCCTGAGACTCAGACACCCTGCTTCCTGTACAGTGTCCAGGGCTACACTTAGCCTCGTGTCTGAGCGGTCTGTTCAAGGCAAAATCCCAAAGGTCTTTCGTCTGGTGACAGTTTACTGATTAATTGTACCTTTCTGTAAAGTTTCATTAAGCATTTGTGGCCTTTTGTTGTAAAAAGTTGTGTGTCTTTGCTGTGCTGCTTACTTTCAAGAGTTAAGCAAATAAAGATTCTACATTACATTGTAACCCAATATGTCAATGTTTTCAATGAAAATATAAAGTCTGAGACATTCTAATCAACCTCCACCTAATCCATTCCTTGTTTCGTTCCTGCACGTATGAATAGAGTGCACAGACGAATGCTAAAATGAATGCAGTGAGGCACATGGCAAGTTTTCAGTGTCTGTCGGGCACGTCTTCACACTTCACAGCTCCCCTGTTTCCGTAATCCATGTTCTTTGAAATAGCTCACTGTTAAATGCAGTTTTTTCAGCCAAGTATGTTAGAGTTAACTAATATCATGAAAAAAGCGCTGGAGGGCTGCTCTAGCAGCGACGAGGCTGGGTTTAGTTGAGGTTATGCTTGATTTCTTAAAGTCAGACACCTGGTCTTCCCACTCCACACTGGGCCTTCCCTGTGCTCCGTACAAGGGTTCTCCAGGGTTACTCATCGTGTGGGTCCACCACCGTCTGGGACAAGGATGCAACCATGTTCTGCTGTGACTAGGCAACCGGCCTCAATGTTGTGAACACAGAGGCTGCAGCCGCTCTGTAATTCTCTTCCACCAAGCCAATGGACTCTTTCCCCCAGCCCAAGAGGCATGCGGTCGCAGTTGCCTAATGTTTGCTGAGGTCCATCATGCTAAGCTGTTTTGGTTTATTGTTGATTACTTTTTATTCTCCTTGAACCGAATGTAACCTCATACCACAGTCGGTGAAAGGACAACAATTGACCCCGTAATGCACCTGGTTTTGATACCGATTTGAGACGCCACGTCCATGTGATTATACAAATTCTAAAAAATCCCATCGAGCAAATCTAATTTAGCATATCTCTGAGCCACATCTGAGTCCACATAACTTGGTCTGGTAATTGCATTTTGTAATTTAACAAAGTAATAAAAACCCATAAGCTTGATTGTATGTTTCTCACATACTACAATGATGAAGGATAATTGCCGGCATGTTGGAAGTTTTGTTGTTCTTTTTTGCGACATAGTTTAGCATCTGAAAACAGCAAAGATTAATAGGGATCAGGGAGAGATGAGAACTTAGCTTGGCATTTGATTGAACTCATTGTTAACCGACGACAAAAAAAAGAAGCTGTACTTAATGCTTATAAAATAATAGTAAAGAAAGAAAGCAATAGTTGTGCAGGTGAAAATGCTTTTGGGAAAATGTTTCCTTTAATGTGTAGGTGTGAAATTTGTGAAAGGTAAAAATGTCAACAAAAAATGCTAGATTTGTCTGCCAAATATGTGCCAAGATACCAACAGGGATGCCCTCTCTTGCTCTCTTTCCTCTGTCAACACTCACACACACACACACACACACAAACATATGAACATACTCTCACACACACTCACACACACACGCACACGCACACGCACACGCACACGCACACACACAAACATATGAACAAACTCTCACACACACACACACACACACACACACACACCTCAGCCCTCAACCCCTGAGGCCCGATGGTCCGTCGTTCTGTGCTCAACAGTTCCGCTATTGTTCTCACACACACACACTCAGGTAGCGCTGCCCACTGAGCTGCCCTCTGGAAAATGCTGTCGCCATCCGCATGTCCAAGGCACTTATAAATACATGTTGCAGTTTGGAAATTTCCATCCAAATAAAGCAATTGCTCTTGAAAGAAGCATGAAAGAGGGACGCGCGCGCCAGCTAGCTACCGAATGAAAGAATTAACCGACAGTTTTACAGCTTCCAGATTTTCATCTCTTCTCACAGGCTTCTCTTTCACTAGAAAATGATGACAGTTTTCATGCGCTACTGGCATTGCATGCACTGTCCATATATTTAATGGTTATTTTTTTTTTATTCTACACTTGTTATGAATACTCTGAGCTGTGTTGAAAAGATGATAAAGCATTCTATATGTCCAGCGTACTCGCAACCACGCTTTCAATTATTTGTTTTGGGGATGTGTCGCATCAGATTCTTTCAGTTGCCATACTGTGTTTTCTATACTGCTGCCAGAAGTCTGTCAAAACTCTAATGAAACGAACACATTCCTGCGGTGCCTGTCTCTTCTAAGCATTCATAACTGGCTTTGGAGTTACTCATAACACTAAGCCTGTGGCTGCCCTGCCATGGATGTGTCAGTTGCTTTTAACATGTATTAGGTCTCATGTGTGAGCCCACAGTGACATGGCAAGGGATACCTGAGGATTTCAGCTTAATAAAACATACTTACATATACTGTAGCAACAACTATCAAAAATGACACATATAGCAAGTCATGAAGGATTATGAAAGACCTCTAACTCCCTGTATGAAGTAACATTCTGTGACCTTTATGCCTCCAAACTCCTTATTACAGCCAAGACTGCTTTACTTGAGGAAGAACTCTAGCTTTGACGTTATGCTTTATCCCTGAACCCCTCTCCCTCTGTAACATTCTAAAAGGCCTGATAATCACCTGAATCATTAAAAAGCTTGCACTGTACCATCGAGGCCTCGGCTGAAGTGCACTGCTTCAGAAATGCACCCCTCTGAGTTTCATAGTTAATGTGAGAGATGAGATGGAGCCTTGTGATGAGGGTGTGAGTGGGCACGGGGTAGTGTGGTGGCAGTGGGGAGGAGGGGACACAAATGGACAACTTGTGTTCGGATAGGCGTATATCACTGCCTGGGCCATTAATGAATAATGCCCTTTTTTTCCCCTCACAGGGTTTCCTCAGCCTTTTTCCGTAAACCTCTCCTGACCTCCTCCAGTCCTGTATACATACTCCCCTGACTCTGCTGCTCAGCTAGTTTCCTTTTCTCTCACACCTGTAAACAAGATTAGTTTATGAGCAAATTACAGAACAAAATATGTGATAACAATGCTCTCTATTATTGATGGCATATAGTACCAGTAAAGGTACATGTAGTTTCATAATGATTCTATAATGGTTCATAAGGCCATAATGGTTTGTTTTAAATCAAGTCCTTTAAATGTATTATTGCCATCATAAAAAGAAAATTAGACATTGTGAAAATGGCCACTTTAGTGAGTCTACTAAAAGATGAGTGTCCATAATCCTGCTAAAATCCAAGGAGACTGTGACCTGTGACACAACTGAATCTTAAAACCTCTCCATTTTCTCTTGAGACGCCTCAAGGAACACTGGTCATGCCCGAGTATCCATTGTGGAATCCCTGATTTTAGATATCAAACTCTCATGCCTATTTCATCACACTTGAACCCTAAATGCATTGTGGGCACGATTGTAGTCTTTCTCACCACAACGATGGGGACTGAAGACCATGAGCAAAGGCTCCAAAAACAGAAGTATGGGGGGGGGGGGGGGGGGGAAACACAGAGCTTTGCTTCGCTCTCAAGGGACCACTTGTGATCCATTAATTAACACTCGGGTCAGTGGCTTGTGCCACTGGTCACCGGTATTTCCCTGCTCTCTGCTATAGCTCTCTGGAGACAAAGTGGGTGTTCAATAGATGAACAGTAATGTCTTCCTGTCCTTGTGTAGTGGTAACGGTTATTACACAGATCTTCACTCTGAAAGGTTACTGCGGATACAAGGCTATTATTAAAGAGCTCAGCTTGTGGCATTTACAGCCGTTGTCCTATAATTACTGTATTCCATGACCGGGTTCATTTCGGATTTGAATAATTGTACACTGAACCGACATCAAATCCAATACCTCGACTGTCTTGCCATCGTGATTAGGTGGCGCAGAGTAATTTAAGAGGCTAAATGTCAAGTGCAGGTGACTTTGCATCTGTTATGATATGTTTCAGCGGGTAAACCCCTTCTGAGTGGAAATTGTTCTCTCTCTCTCTCTCTCTCTCTCTCTCTCTCTCTCTCTCTTCTTCATTACTTTGATGAAGAGCATCCGGGGTGTGATTTGCCTTGAGGGATACGAATTTCTTTACACTTAAAAAAACATTTAATGGTGGATTCATCTGGACCCTTTTAGTGCAAACGCAATGAATCTTTGTAAATCACAAGTAAATCCTTTACTCAGATGGTTGTGTCACCGCCTTCACTGCCCTTACTGCCCTTACTGCCCCCACTGCGCGGCTGTTCATCTTTCTAAATCAACCCTCCGCTTCAAGACATAAGCCTCAAACACAGTATGCATATACTTACCCATATACGTACATATACCTACCCAGTGCATCATTTTGTGCTACTTTAACCATCAAAAGACAGTAGTTTTAAATCCCTGTCAAAATCCCTAGCAATCTAGAATGACCCAAACAATCATCAAAAGTCTGCTGCTTCAATACTTGTGGGACCTCAAAGCGCTGTGTCAGAGTCCTGTGTGAAAGTACACTTTCACTTAAGGGGCTAGTCGGGGCCTTTGGTGAGTACCATGGCATGGTTTTTCCCTAATGACAAAGCTGTGGTGCACAAATTAAAGGGGGCACATGCATACAGTTTTCCCCGCTGGAGTCACATCACATCTCATATCCTCCAACCATAAACACTGTGCCATAATAAGCCACCAGAATGAGAAAAGCCGGGTTTGTTTGGCTTGAAAGGGGAGAACCAGATTGGAAGGTTTAACCTAAGTCAATCCCTTAGGTGGGTAAACATTTACATTAACCCATTCCTTGTTTCCATCTATGGGATTCCTTAATTGAAGCTTTTTTTAGCACTGTTATGCTATACTATCCAGTTGAATGGAGCCCCTTTTTTCCTCCCAGGGAAAGGGTAGGCCGTGCCAGTTATAGTTCTGATCCTTGATACTCAGGGTGTATGTGAAGTCAATGCATTTGGACGATCAGTGTGAGTAAAAGCAAGGTTGTTTCCTCTGTTTTCTTGCTTAACACGAGGGGCCTCTCATTCTGGCCTGTTGTATCTCAACCCAGTTAATAACCCACAAATCTCCGCGAGTCCTTCTCGCATTTTCACTCCGCCAGCAAATTCCCCCATCTCGCTTTGCAATCTAAAACCCATGGGCATCCACGGCCCCCCGCCCCCCCTTCCTCCTCCAGACAACAAATGGAACCCCTCACGCCTCGCCCCGGCCTTCGCCCCTCGGCCCTCTGCGCGTTAGTTAATCCTAGGGTTCCGTCTGAGGCGATTTACTGCTAACGCTCTCCAGGGCCGACCGAGTTCATTCATTTCAGCAGGGAGACATCCAGCCTGAGCAACGGCTTCCTGACCCACAAGCTGCTTAAACCTCTAACCCCGCCCCCAACAAGGGCATCAGGGGCGATGGTTCCCCTGCTGTTCGTGGTGGGCAAAGGAGAGGAGTGCAGGGTCCCAGGCAGTGTGTGGATGTTGATTCCCCATCGGCATGGAGATAGTGGATGCTAGATGGCAGTGTGTGTGTGTGTGTGTGTGTCCATCCACATCTGGAAAGGCCGCCTGGGTATCCACTCCATTCCGTCACAGCTGAAGCGCTGAGGCTCACCCTGACACAGGCCTAATTAAACCCAATTAGACAAATCCCCGGGACTCCGACATAATCTGCAGGATTGCTGGGTAAGACAGGATGGGGGTTGGGGGGTTGGGAGGAGGAAGTTGGTGGTGGAGAAACAAAAAAGGAAGAAAGAGGAAAAACCTCGATCTGGCAAAGGGAAGGAGCTGCATTTCCCCGCAGAACAAAGCGAAGGCGAAGCTTCTAATGTATCAAACACATGGATTAGCGGTTAGCTTGGGGAGCTCTGGCGGAGGGGAGATGTGGTTTCACATTTTCTTGGGGCTGACTTGGCCCCCCAAACGGAGCGAGTCTTGTGGGATGCTGGGTATCCATCTATGGCGTGTGTAAATTGACAACTGTATAAAGATGAGTAAATATATCATAACCCTGTCTTGGATAATTTATTTTCGTTCGAAAAAGACAGGTGCTGCAATGATTTTTCCATATTTTTTGGAACCGGCAGTATGCTATGAACAAAACAGACATGTAATTTGACCATAACAAATTTCTCCTCGGGGAACTAAAAAAAAAAAGAAAAAACAACAAGAAAAAAAAAAAATGTTTTGAGGGTAAGACCTGCCTGCGATACAATTTTCAAATAGACTTAACCGCGGTTCACTGACTTCCAGCGAATGTTCGCACCTCAAAGTAAAAAGCCACACAACTAATGCTTCGCACACAGCTCTGCCCATTCCAATTCTCTTCGTCTGGAATGAGAGTGGAGGATTTTACCAAGAACACAACGGACGCCGTGCTCCCGCACAATCAATGGAGAGGATCCGAACTAAACGAGTACATCTCTCACACAGGCCTTCGGCTCAAGCAGGCCTTTGTATTGCCAATCCCCTGACATATAATGTTACAAAGGCGGCAATATTTTCATACAGTAGAAAGATAATCTTGCACTTGACTTCCAATATTGAGTCATTTTAACAGGCGCACCCGGGCCATGAATTATTCACGGGTATTCAAGCCTCCTCTCTGGCCCCCCTGGAAGGAAACGCTCTCCTCGGCTGGTCGTCACTGGATCTCAGCTGCTAATTCATTATTCAACAGGCTGGAGAGAGAGGGAGAGAGAGGGAGATGGAGAGAGAGAGAGAGGGAGAGAGAGCCCGCTGGCCAGGTTTCCTCCTCCTCCTCCTTCTCCCAGGGCCTTGCTTTTTGATTTCCTTCCCACACTTTTCACCCTTGACTGCTCGCATGTGTGTTTTCCTCTCACGTAACCGTTAGCCACAGATGTCCGTATCACCCTTGCTGGGCACCACGTGGGTCGGTGGGAGGGATGGAGTGGGGGTGGAGGCGTTAGGCAGCAGGAGGACGATGTTGGGTGAGGATTAGTGGTGCGGAGGGTAGTGGATCCCCTTGTTCTGGAAAAGCAAGATTACATCATAGAGTTCACCTGTGCTGTGGTCAGCATTTTATTAATCTCAGCGTAAAAACAATTATTGCTGTTGCTATGATGATTTTCTTTCATCATTGTCATTGTGATTTTTACTGTAATACATCTGTTATTGTCATCATTATCATTGCTGTTACTGTGATTCTGATAAGTATATTATCCTTAAAGGTGCAATGAGTAGCTTCTGTTTGTATAAATTGAAAATGCCTCTGGACTTATAACGATGACGTATCTCTAAAGGTAAGGTAAATAAAGTGTTCTTCAATATCAAGTGTTCTTCAGTATCATGTTGTGTCTCTGCTTTGGCTCTTCTATGTGTATTAGTTTGCATGTCCAGCCCAATGAGTTATCAACAAATGTGAAATAAATACCTCAGAGTATCAGCATGCAGTGATGTAGAAACAACTGTTATCCTGAAGATAGTTGTCATTGTTGTGGGTCTACAATAATTTCAGTTGTTGCTGCAAAAAAAAAAAATGTGAGAGCCAAAATGGATTATGGATTTCCACATTGTAACTGCAAATGTCTTACACAGATAGATTTTTTTTTGTGTCGTTGTTCTTCTGGTTTCTCTATTATGTTATCTGTTCTGTAACCTTCCATGACTTGCACAACACCACTGTGGTCTACCCAGGCCCCCGGCTCAATAACAGCTGTCCCCCTGGTTGCTCTCGGTAATGGCCTGGCCGAGTCTCCCTGCTGTGTTATTGCAGAAATCTGCGACTTTCAGAGTGGAGAGAGAGAGAGAGAGAGAGAGAAAGAGAGAGAGAGAGAGGCTCTTCCTCTGGCTTTCGGAGGGCAGGCCACTGTGATTTGGGCACGGCTCCTCTGAGACGTAACTGAATTCTGACACAGGCATTTGTCAGGAGCCCTCTTCCTGCCGTATCGTTTTGCAGAGGAATGGATCCGCCCTGGCCCCGGGCCAGCCGCATGAGTCACGGATTTCTGAGGTCTGCGGAGAGATAGAACGCATCCAGGTCTTCCTGCTGGAGCCGAGCTGAGAGCGTGTGTGTGTGACGTCAAGGCCCCCAGCGGCCTGCCGCACAGCAGAGGAGGAGGAGGAGGAAGAGGAGGGAGGTGAAGAACGCAGCAGCAGCAGTACCGCCTACGCACTTTATATGCAGAAAAAAGGAGGAATTGGACTGGAGAGAGTTTGTTGTGCTTAGGTACGAAAAGAGTGAGAAGCAGGGAGTCGGTATACATGGACTTATGGGTGGTTGGATCTACATGTGAATGTCAGAGGTCTTATGATTACTTTTCCATGTGCTACTCACGTGGTAGTGAAATAAGGCACAATGTCCATTGTCCATAGAACATAACAACATTGTGGGAGGTGGTTAGGTATGTTACATGAAGAACCCTGTAGACATGTTTATAAGTATATCTATATAGTTTTGGTGGTATTTCAGTTTTGGTTTTGTTCTTACACTCTTAGAGATTGTAATTCCTTGGCTTCCCCATATCAAGTTGAGGAATCCCTAAAGGTTACATGTTGAGCTTTAGAGAGTTTGATGTTGGCTGAAGGCATGAAGAATCACACGTTCTGTATTTCATATGTACTATTAAGTTTAATAAAAGCATAAGGATCAGTCAGTAAGCCTAGGAGGCCTACTAGGTGTTTCATGTGTTCACGTGGGTCCTCAGATTATTCCATGTCCTCAGAAATCATGCAAACAAATAAAAGTGTATAAAATGTGATCTCTCCCAAGCCAATGTATATACACTAGTAATGCTGTTCTCATTTAATGGGCTCATTCACAGGCTTTGCTTCGATGCGCTCCCAGTACAGAGGGAGAGGGAGTGTGCCGCTGAGAGGGAGTAGGGGGGGATGCCAGAT
Organism: Sprattus sprattus; assembly: GCF_963457725.1. Taxonomy (NCBI): domain Eukaryota; kingdom Metazoa; phylum Chordata; class Actinopteri; order Clupeiformes; family Clupeidae; genus Sprattus; species Sprattus sprattus. The sequence goes on from NC_137913.1 coordinate 24,883,030, forward strand.
GTTAACCAGGGACACAGAGCATCTGTGATCTATACAGGTGAGATAGCATCATTTTTCTACGCTCCCTCAGATCATTTATGCCTCATTTACATTTAACACGAGAGAAGACATCTGTGAGTTCACTGCTCCCTTTCGCTCTCTCGCTCCCTTCCCCTCTCTCTTCCTCTTGCTTTCTCTCACTCTCTCTCTCTCTCTCTCTCTCTCCCTCACCATCTCTAGTTACTCCCATCCCCTTCTCTCAGAGCGTCTCTGTCATGGCAGCATTCATGCGTTATCGTTTTCCCTGCTTGTCTCTGTACAGTATATCTATTTCATGGTATCAAACCACAATTACTTGGCAAAAGTTAATACAACTACAAAATGGTTATATTGCTCTGCATTATTTAGTAATGTTACAGGGACAATTTAACCGGCTTTGAACGTAACTGACTAGCCAAGAAAAGCGCGGTATCCAAACACGGCTTCTTTCATTAAGCATTACGGCCACAAAGCAAACACATGGTGTGAACTCTGAGGCTCTAAATAGCACCATGTAAGCCACATGCCAAACTGTTCACACATTGCCTCAAACAATTTGCATTGTTGAATAATGTCAAGTAGATTTCAAGACGTGGTATTTGACAAGGACTGGAATGCTGTCATCTTTGAAAGCAAACAAACATACGTTGCATTGCTGAAAACCATAATGAGTAGCATCACCCAAATTTAGCCCATGTACAATAGGTCCAATTCCATCATTTGACTTTGGCATTTAATTTGGTCCACATGGTCTTCAAGCTTGCCATAGCAAAAAAAAAGAAATCACAGAATTGATTGAATAATTTAGCTGAAAAAGTTTTCTTATTGTAATAAATGTAGTCTTTGGACTTATATGGGTGATTTGCAGTGATGCAGTAGTTGACCTTTCATATTATTCTACTTATTCTATTTTATGAATTTGGTGAATTACAGCGCTTAAAGTAAGCCGGACTTGGCTTGCACTATGATTAAGGACCCTATGATAAATTCAATAAGAAGTGATATTTGAAAACCATAGTCCTTTCTGAACTTCTACATTCAAGGAGGGCTGACATAAAACAATTCAAAAAGATATGTAAATGTTTTTTTCACCCTGACTGGTCCTTCAACGCAGGTGTCATACCTGTCGAGAGGTTGACTTCATACCGTATCAGAATGTGTCAAATTCCATGTCAGTATTGATTCCCAACAAACAGAATGAGATATTTACACCTGGGCTGTCACCTCTGCCACTTCATGTTGTTGTTGGTAGCATTTGATGATTAAAAGAGGGTCCTGTGGCTTTAGCAGAAGGGAATGGTGTGAAATCAAATGTGCAAAAGATCCCACACGCCGCTCGGGTCTCAGCACTGTCAGAGCACGGGCTCCGAAGACTTCCTGATGGAATCCATCCTGTGGGAATTTTTAATTAGGATCCTCAGACGTTACAATCTCTCTTTCTCTCTCTCTTTCTCTCCCTGTCTTTCTTTCCCTTTCTCTTTCTCTCGCAGGTACACACACAGAGACAGACACAGACAGACACACACACACACACACACAAACATGCACTAGCATTAGCTCTCTGCTGTGTGCCAAATGCACTTAGATGGCACTACCTGTATTATGAAATGGAACATTTTTCTTCTTGTCTCCCTTTCCAGTAGGGTTTATCAGTGGTGGGCTAGTATATTTTAGTCGTGTAGCAAAGCTCGTCACACCTACTTATGTACATCAGTTGCAAAGTGGTAAAAAAAGGTTTTCATAATCACAACTTTTAACAAGACATTTTTTGCCACTCTTGTAGATGTACACAACATAGACATATACTTCTGTGAGGCTTTCAAGGCAAAACACAAACAAATTTGTACAGTAGACATGCATACAAACGTACACTTACATGCCCGATATAGAGGATCAAAAAAAGCCTCAAGTAGTTCTATATGATGGAGTAAAGACAAATGAAATTCCATCACATCACCTCACATCAGGTCCATCGGTCATCAGTCATAAGCTGTCGGCTGCTTCCAACAATGGAGCTCACATTGATTTCAGCCTGTGCAGCCTCCAAGGGAGGCCCCTATGGCTACTCCGGGCTTTTAATGTCAACAGCCCCTCGTTACCGTTTTGATTTCCGCCATTCCCATCAGGCGGCATTGATCAAATATCACACTTAGCAGAGGCCAAGGTAGACATTAGGGCCTGATGCCTGCTTGTTGTGCTCAGAGAACAAGCACATAGCTCCGTGATGCCCACACATAAATGCCATTATGTCTGATTGCACTCTCCATCTCAGGGCCCTCGCTGTACATTAGTGGGTTTACCTGTTATTTATTCTTAGCTGGAGTGGAGGCTTTCGGGTGCTGGTATTACCCATGGCTATTTTGCCGGGCTCGAAAGGCATGCTGGGAAGAGGTTGGGGGTAATGTTGCTGGATGGTCCGGCGCTGAGGACACGCCAGAGTAGGGCTGATTCTGTCTCTAAATGTCTTTGTGTGATTTGGATGGATGCACTTGATTCGGCCCAAATATCTGGGTTCATGTACGGATGAGAGTGAGACTCCTCTGTAACTCTGCGTCGGTGTTGCATCAAATAAAAAAAATCCCTCTGGCATAAAATGAATCTGCCAGTGAAATAAACACTGAAACCTCCTTGACAGTTCGCCACGGAGGCAAAGAACAATGTGGTCATAGATGAGCTTAGATAAGGATATGTGTGTTGAAATAGCCTGCTTGATCGGGAAAGATTTCAACAGACTTTAATATAAATATGACATATTATGTGCTTTGAAAGGGTGCGTTGGGTGTATTAGTGAAAGCAGGTTGCTGGGTGAATTCAATGCTGAATCAGCCTAAGGCAAAAAATATAGTACAATGACTGTGCCGCTGTGGCAGAGATGAACCTGTTGGTGATGCAAAGCCTGTAAATTATTGCTTCATCTCCTGACACAATGGCAGATCGCCACTCCAGCCCTCTGCTTGCCCGCAGCGGGCATCTTTCATCATTACGCTGGTGCTGATCGCCATCATGCCATGCCAACAAAAAAAAAACATTTGTGTCGTTGTGAATTTGATTGTCATGCTAATTAAGACGATTGAAGCGATTAAGATGTGTTGAGACTGGGCTTTCGGGTGCGAGCATGCGGTTGCCAAGGAGACCCATAGTTACAACACTTTGTTGTCAGTCACAATAAAGCACGAATCTCCTGCAGGGAAAACAAGTACTCAGTACACTCGATGCCCGCTCATCCTCCGGTCCTGACGGATTTGCACACAGCAGCCTTGTGTGTAGGTGGATGCGCTGCACAGTGTGTGTGTGTGCTTATGAGCTTCAAGCAGGATGAACCAGTCGACATGCTTTAAAAGCCATGCAATAACAATGCCTCATTTTTCCCACTGCCCCTAGGGGTGAGGCTCTGCTTTGGGTCCTGTATAGTTGCTGAGTGCCACCCCAGGGCAGCTTCCAGCAGCGGGGGAAAGAAGAGATTTGGGCCTTGTAAACATTCACAACATCCCACAAACGTAATAACTTCCCACTGATGTACACTGTAAACCTGAACAAGTTCAGAGTACTTAAAACCTTTGATGTAACCGATTACATAATAACATTTGAGTACATATACTATTTTTTATACTATACTGATTTATTTTGTTATCATTTTCATAATTTTTAAGTTCTCTGAACTCATATTAAATAATTGTTATACTTTCATCTTTTAACCTCTATGTACTAAATTATTTTCACTCAACAACACAAAATAAAATTAAGTTTTAAGCCTTAAAAATCAAGTTCAGTGCACTTAATATTGGTAAAAGAGTTTGTCCGGCAGGGATTCCAAAATTGTCCAGGATTTTGCCTCGTCGGATATTTGTGTTTTTCTGGGTCTTTCACAAACTAGTTATTGAATCATGTCATACATCACTACATTATAACACTCTGCAGTTAAGCCAGATTGGATCGATTAAATTAATTGAATTCATTGTTTGTCTAATAATCATACATGGTTTTCTCTGCCCATGCCATTGTGTCTTCACCAGCCAAATTGGTATTCATGAATTCATAATTCGCTATTAGGACTGGGGTGTCTGGCTTTGTCAAGATTGGACAGACTACCACCATCATAAAGGAATTCAGCCTGACCAGTAGGCCTACAGGATAGGTTGGCAGTATCCGTTTCTCCTAGATTACCAGTACTAGATCATTTTTTGACCCTATCATACTGTACATCTACATCGTTTAAGAGGAAGCGCTTTGTATAAAAAAATGGAATCTTTCAACAGACCAGACAAATGAAGTGTCTTCTCTGATCTCATCCACCTATTTGGAAATCGGTTGTATCCTGAAATGATTGTATTTTTATTGTTGTTTATTCTCATTGTATAAGGTGCAATTCATATTGTTAAAAAGAAAGGTGTAATTAATGTTTTCATGTTTGAAAATTGTATTAGTTAAAAGGTATAATAATCCAACCAGAAGTCAGGGTGAGAAGTTATGGGAGAGTGAAGAGGGAGAGAGAGGGAAGGAGAGTTGGGATCGGAGCTTTAAGAGTGAAATGATAAAGAACAGTGTGACGGGATATTGTATGGCGATAAGGAACAGCTGGTGACTCATTATTAAGCTATTTATAGATATCTTCAAGCGTTGTTCTGCTTTTTGTTTATGACGGAACTCAGACAGAGTTCCGTAGGAGTATAGGAAGAGACAGCAACCGCTAGCTCAGCTAGAGAGTAGCTTCAAATTTTGGAAGACCTGTTGGAGAGACAGGCCAACCCGGGCAGTCATTCAAACATTGTTCCCCGCATCATCAGTGCCCGACTAGGCTGTGGACTGGCGCGACGACTTCTTCACTCCAGCCTCGCCAACACCGTGAAGAGGACGACCAGTAAGTGATTCTTTTGGTATGGCGATTTGGGCGCGAAGTAGCCATTTTGTGTAAGGCTCCATCGTTGCCGCCTCCAGCTGCGAAACAGTCCTGCACTGTTCATCTGACAACTGTTTGGGTACCCACCATTTTTGTTTATATTAGTTATTTAGACTTAGATATAGTAGGTTTGACATAGTTATTGTGTGTGTGTATGCCAATCGGATACTATGCTTGTGGGCTTAAAGGGCGTAACCACGCATTCTTTGGGGGGGACGTGTCCCCTCCAATACTGAGAAAGTACCAATCTGTCCCCCCCAATATACAACAGAAAATATGTTAAATATGTGTTCTCCTTTTATGAACCCTGTCAATGGATCGGTCTCCCGTTATGTCCTATTTATTTTCAATGTATTTCCGTTTGTTATGAAAAACATAAGCGTGTGACTCGCCCCTCCACACTTCGGTGAATTTGTTTGAATCCACCTTGCGTCGTTCTGCGTTGTCATGGTTACCTAACACTTCAGTCAGTGGAGCTCAAAGAAAGTAACGTTGGTGGAGAGATTTTCAAGACAGTAAGGAAGTTGATACCGAGCTTAATGTGTAAGCAGATAAATCGTGTTGCCTCATAAAATCTGAATATAAAATGATAGATCATAAACCAGGGGCACCTTGCAACCGATTAAGTGAACTTATTTTGTTTAATTTTAAGAGTTAGAAATAAAATAGTCCCGAGAAGCACAGGACTCCCCCCTGTATGAGTGAGATTATTGTGGCAAGTGCACGGATTTGGTCGCGATTGGGCCTCGCGAGCGTGCAGTCAGTGATAACGTCTAGTAAACAGATTTAGGAGACTGTCTGACCCAAGCTGGTGAAAGCTGACATAACAAGATGCTGGATATAAAGGTAAAGCACATGAAGTTTAAAATAGTAAAAGAAACTAAATGGTTAAATCGTCACGAGCAAATGGTAGATGTCGTTGCTCTCTTGAATCATGCCTATTCAGTAGCTCCGTCAGCTATAACTAGCTAGTGAACTCTAGCCTACAACGTTAAACTACTCACTTGAGCTGCAAATCCCTGTGCTAAAGTATAATTAGCACCTTTTTAAGCAGATGTCTTTAACATTTATGTGTTAATTTCTCTTTAGAACCCACTAGAGGACACTATTTAAAAGAATATTTTCAAAAAAATCTTATGGGGGAGCATGCCCCCTGACCCCCCTAGTTTTGCTGGGTAACAGGAAAAATAGGTTTTATCTAAGAGCTTAGCCAACCCAAAATATGGGAACCTAGATTTGCCCCTGCCATGAAGGTTAGTCGCTGTTCTTCTGATAAAATGACAAGTGGTAACAAGACAGGCATGCTGAAAGCAGTGGCCAGACTAGACAGGGACATGCTCTGGACATGTGGGTGATCAGGTGTGAAATTTGAATGTACGACTAGACAGCCTTACGGTGGATGCCCACGGGACACGACTTTATGTCGCTCTCATTGGGATAGAATGGAGGCGACTTGTCGGCTGCCGACAACGGCTGAGGAAAAAGTCGGCTCTCCTGGCTGCTAAAAGTTGGGGATTTTTTAACTCTATGCAAATGAAGGCGACTTGCTGCCTGCTGAGAGCCAATCAGTTCGGCGTGTGTGTGATTTGGAAGTCAACGTAGCTCATAGGGGCGGGAGTAAACAAAAAATTTGAAACAAGATGGCGGACATCGGGACTCATTTACCGTGACATATTTTATGTGAATAAAGGTTATCTACACGACTTGTATACGTCTAATTGACTCGGTTTGTTGTTTATATGCTACACGAATACTGTGAGGTCAAACTGAATATTGTAGAGCTTAAATTAAGCTCTCAACATTTAGTTAGCTTGTCGCTAATACTATGAGCGAAACCCCATTGAAAACACATTGTAGCATTGTAGCTAGCTAGCTGCTAAATATGTTACATACGTTTTCGTGATTGAACTGGCTGATATGGTTTAGATAGAATATGTACACAAATTATAAATTAAAGTAATCAGCACAAAATCTTAACTGAACTCTGAACTATTACTGAACTATTACTGCTAGCTTGCCGCTACAACTTTAACCGAAACCCCCATTGGAATACATAGTGGCTAGCTAGCTGGCTGCTAATAAGTTTCATATAACATTACATTGATTGTTGTTTACTTTGCATATGAGCAGATTTTGGGGCAAATGACCCACTCCAATATTAGCGATCTCAGTCACTACGTGGAGTTTGAGTTTTTAATTATGTATTTTAATGATGACTTTAATGTATTTTAATGATGACTTTATTGGCAGCACAAAATAGGCGGTTATAACCTCGGCTACAACACGTACGGTGTTGGGTGGGTGCTTCCAAATCCACGAGCGCTCAAAAGCTATCCCTTTTTTCTAACCACGCCCCCCAGCCGACTTTTCGCCTACCGACTAAACGCAAGACATATCTACCGTGGGCACCCAGCGTTACAACATTAGTTTTAATCTAGGCCTACTATTCGCACATTTAGAACATAATATCTCAGAGATATTATACTATTCCTTTAGATGTGAATTCAAGTGATCAATGTAGTCCTCGAAAAACTATTTTCTAAATGTGCGAATGTTCATATAAATATAGAATTGAAGGCAATGCACGTCATTTTTATTTTTTATTTGGACCCCCCCCAATGTCTATAACATGGTTACGCCCTTGGCTTATAGCATGCTAGGATATGCTATACTGGTGTGTGGGCTAATAGCATGCTAGGATTTGCTATACTTTGCTTATGTGTTTGCTAAATGTTAAATGCTAAATCTGAGGTAAGTGACTGGACGCAGTCAAACGAAAATGAGTTGTTTGTGTGTTACATTCTGTGTACTTGTAAATATATAATCTTTTCTAAATCAGATTCCAAGTTAATGGTTAAATGTATTCCCTTGTGTTCTTGGTATGTCAGTGAATAACTGGTTTGTTATTGATTGATTGTAGTAGCCTCCTAGGTTAGGTTTAAAAGTGATATATATACATTAAGTTAACCTAAGTAGGAGTTTTAGAGGTAGATATGTAATTGCTATATTTGGTATTGGGCTATTTAATGGTATTTATAACGTGCTTAAATAATAGTGTAAGCAGTGTGCTTTCACCTAGTATTAATGACATAATAAAGAAGAAACAGTTTAAGAATTCGGGCAACGCACTCCACTAAAATAGCTAGGACAGCTAGGGGGCGCTACATAAAGCTAGTCCATTTTCAGAAAAAAAGTTGTAATCTAGCCCCTCTCAAATGAGGACAAAAAGTTCCTGCAGTACACTGATGCAAAAATTTAAAAATGCAAAGATAGTAGGATAACAGGTCAGTTCAATCTTAGGTTATCCTTAGGGCTCTTGAGTTGTTTCAATTTGAAAAGGTTCCCACACAATAGAACCACAACAATGTAACATTTTCCATAAAGCACAGATGCACCAACCACACAGATGCATTTCCCTCAATGTAGTACACTAGTAAAAAACGAAAATGTAAAGGGAGAGATAATGGGAGGAGGGGGGGGGGGGAATCACTTCATGCAGTCAGCCAAGGTCCCATCCTCTTGTGTGCACCGCCACAGACGGCTAATTAGGGTTTAATTGTGATGTGTTTGTCATGACGGACGTTTGTGTGCCAGGGTCGGTGCCACGTGGCCAGAACTGCAGACCGGGTGCTCTCTCTGGGATTGGATGTGTGAGCCCAGGCACCCGTGGTGTGTGAGTGTGTGTTCAGAGGGGAGGGGGAGGCGGGGGCGCCTAATGGCAGGCTCCCGCTCCCGCCTGACTCCGTGATGACAGAGTTCACTGTGACCTCTGCCCTGGCTCCCGGCTTCCTGCTCCGCCACTGTCCACTGCCTTGGGCTTTTCTCCTCTCATTTTCTCTTTTTTTAAATTTAAATAAGAGTGGTGTGCCAAGTCTTTTAATGGAGAGTGACGCCATAGTGATGATGGCAGGGGCGTGAGTGAATGTGTGAAGGACACTGTGTCACGGCACAAAAACAAACACTTTGACCTAGAGGCACCGCAAGATCAGGCCAAGGTCTATGGGCTGGATCAGAGTATCTGCGGTAATTTCCACAGCTACATTATTCACTCTGATGAAACTCTTTCTGAGGCTTTAGTTACTTCATTCCAGACCAAGTTATGCTGCAATATTTTGCAATCCATAGATAGATGACCTGAAAAGCATATGTATTTTTACTTGCATATCATGGTAAATGTATGTAGGGGTTGAAAGAGGGGATGACTTTTAATGGAACTTATTCAGTGACAAAAATCATTGGCCAATAGTTGCATGTGCATTGTGAGTGTAATTAAAGGCAGGCAAACAAAAGTGTTCCAAAACACAGTTTTTAAAATGTGTTCAACCCTGACACATCTGTCTACTTCTTAATCATGATCGGTGACACCAGCAAGACATCTGTGAGACAACCCAGAGACAAACATCTACCTCCGTGCTTAACACGAGCTTCAGCATTGGACATGTGATTTCCACCCCAGAAGGCGGCAAGCATGTGTCATCTCATCTGAGAATGTGAAAATTGAGTTAACAATGTCTCATTATGCCCAAGACCAAAGCAAGGAGAGCCATCAGGATCCGCTGGCTTTCTGGGAGATGATTACCCTTGTTCTGTCAGCGCCCGCCGAGATGTGCACAGGAAAAGGTCCTTAAAAACATCTTCCTCCCGCGGCGGACACGCGGTGCAATTATCTTTGCCACAGCCTCAGCCAACGAGGAACCCGTCAGGCGGCAGTGAGTGGAAGAGGTGCTGGCGCTGTGGGTGGACTGCCTGCTGGAAGGTCACCGAAGCCCCATCTTGAATCCAGACGGGGCGGTGCCGGCATATGTTTGTTTGTTAGCACGCAGGGGAGAACTGGGAAGTGGGAAAAGTTGACTGATTGTAATGGTCGTTTTTTTTCCCCCCTTACCTGCTCCGTAATAGTGAAAGCTTGTCTAATGCAAAGAAGAAGAAGAAAGAGAAGAAGAGGCTGAGAGGATGCGTGAGAAAGAGCCTCACATACTCTGTCTCTGATTGTGAGAATGGCAATGACACATAATATTTGCAGTGACATGAATAGGACAGAAAACAGTTAAGGCCCGAGACAATGGAACAACTTTAATGAAGCTCTCAGGTTCTTGTATAATGAACTTGCCTATGCTACGAGTTATTCTCATCGCCCGCTCAAGAGCACAAAAGTGTCAAGACTTTAAGTCCAACCCAGCATGGAACTGCAAGGGATGTCACCTGGTTTTCTTACTCTTAATTAGCAGCTAATGGAAAAGTTGCCCTTGAAAGTTATCTGGTGACGTACCATTCCAATGAACCGAGATCGCAGCAGTTCTGCCATGTCCATATCCTGTCTTTCAAACAAGTCCATGCTAAATCCACACCCCTAAAACCTAAAGCCAGTCCCACTAAAATGTACACTTTGGTTTTGCTAAGCACCCAAATGAGCACCGCGTCCCACTCCCAACCGACGCTGTCGATGATGAAAATGGATGTGGGATCTTTGGCAAATAATTACATTCATCAACTTTTAAATGACTCCAGGTCCCCAGGAGTTGAGCAGATTAGAGGCATGCGAGGAGACAAATACCCTTATGAAGGGAATATTTGCAACAATCCCTTGTTCTTACAAAACTCCAACAACAAATTCATCCGACAACTGGAGCCAACGCGCCACTATATCGTGGTCTAGTATTAATCTCATCAGCTTGGGCAAACCCAGTGTCAACTCTGCATGTCATTCGACAGTTCATAGTCACAACCCACCAGTTGATATCCATTAAACCCACCTTAGGGGCACAGTGCTTTGTCAGACTTCTGGCAGTGATTATACATCTTGCCTTGTGTAGTAATCATTATAGCTCCGTTGATTTTTAGGGGACGAGGAAAGGGATGCTACCCACTCCCCCGCTGCGGCCCTGACAGGTGTGTGTGGGGATGGGATGGGGCAGAGAACGGAGTGACACGGGCCCCCGGCTCCTACACGCTGCCCCCTGCAGGTTTGTCTTTTGTATAGCTCCCGAAGGCTTTGACAAGCACCTCTCTGCCTGCTCTCCGCTGACCCCCCTCCGGAGCCACAGACACAGCGGATAATACCTACGTCTCAATTTGTCCCAGCTAATAACACAGGCATGTCTTTACTCCTGGCGGGCCCCTGCTTATCTTGATGTCTGGGAGGGATGCGCCTGCGCCGGCTCGCTCAAGTGACAGAGGGGTTGATGGAAAGAGGGGCTCCTTGGCATTTTGTTTAGCTCTCTGCATTTTCTTTGTACATGCATTTACTCTGTCAATTACACAATGAAGGGGGGGAGCAATACCACCACACCACTAATTAGCAGCAGTTTTGAGTGGTGCTGTTTTGTAGGTGGCTGTGGTAAACATTCAAACTATACATGACTTGCCTCTGAATGGCTTGTTGGGGAGAAATGCTTTTAATGATTGTCCTGTGAACGTAGGACGTGTGTCGACTGACGTCTCTGAATCTCCAGCAGAGGTCAAGCGCCACTTCCTCACGCTTGTGATTCATATGGCAGTTGTGCTCTGCAATTGATTCCGGTTCATTGTATTTGCATTGAACAGAGCCGCTGATTTGACTGTCTCCTTATCTCATCCTCTCTCTCTCTCTCTCTCTCAGTTCTGCGATGTCAGGCTGCAGTGCTTCCCTCGTGTGACATATCAGGCATAACAATTGCTATTAAGTACATTTCAGGCCCAATTACCGCCTGTGCGTGCGTCCATCGCATCCTCTCCAGCTCATAGCAGATGGCTAATAGCATATGAGAACACTCAAGCTTTTTTCTATGGAAGGTACTGTAAATTAGGCCTTTGTTTAGACATGCAGATTCATTTTCAAATTCAGCATCAAAACAATGAGAAATTAGTGCTTGAGGGATCAAAGCAGCTGTCCAAATGTTGTGGGTCTCTGTGTAACGTGTAAGTGTACTCTCAAAAAACACAAGACAATTAGAAATATGTATAAAATAAATGTTCAACGGCTATTTTCCGCTAATTATGCTCTCAATTGATCCGTTGGAAATGTATGGATGAGAAAATGCACGATGAGAGCTCACACCGAACTGACCTCGAATTGATTAAAGTTTAATCCAGCGCTGTTGAGGGATTTAATACTTATGGAGGAGCAGCTCAAGGCAAATTGCTGACATTTGAACAGCTTGTCCCAGGGGATCACTTCAGCTCAGTTCACCCAAAGTTTCCCTTTCCTCAGATACTTTGAGAAAAGAGTGTAGTGGGGAGGGGGATGTGGTATGACTGAATGTTTCTCAGTCTTGCCTCAACGTCACAGACCCATTCAAGTGAGTGAGAGAAGGGGTCTTGAAGGATGCCGAGAGTGTGGTGTGGTGGTTATGATTGAGCACAGTGTGCCATCCACCATGCTTAGCTCCTGTTCTTAGGCATCATGGCATCATGTCCAAATCCACAAATCTCTCTTAGCGCTAAGCAGGCCAAAACATTCAGCTGTTTATGTTTTGCGCGTATTCTCACAGCGGGGGTACGTTCCCCCCCCCCCCCCCCCCCCCCCCCTCTAGGAGTTCAGATGTTTTTCTTTTCCAACCTCTCAACCCTTGGCTTTTTTTTTTGGCGGGGGTTGTGGATGGCAGTCAGGCACGGGGTCATTCTCAGAGGTAGCGCTTTCATTGTGAGCTCACAGCAATGGCATTTTCCCATGTAGAAGTCTGAAAGTTGAAAAGTTTGCAGACGTCACCCAAAGACAAAAAAAGTCAAAACTGCACAGACCAGATTTGCGCCACTGAAAAATGATCTTTCTCCCCCCAAAAAACCCTCTGCTGAACACAGAATGTCCTTCCTGTCTTATAAAATTCCTTTTAACTATATAGATTTAGTGCATGAATTCAGAATGCTTTACCATAATTGCATAGACATTGCATATACAAGCTTTTCATGGGATATGAATGAAATCTACAATTAATAGTGAGAATGGTAGCCAATCCTTAGACACGACCATATATTAGTTCATTGTAATTGTATCAATTAGGTGCTTGTGATTACCAGCGGTATAATGACGGCCCTTATCGTCTTGCTGCCTTTGAAATCTATTTACAGTAGTGTGCACAACTGAATGATGTTCTTGGCATTAGCATAGTGACTCACAGCTATGATACTCATGTTGATTGCAACCATGAAGGCATTTATTTTTGCCCCCTTTTGCAGTTTTCTCATATCTTTTTTATTCTGTATGTCGCCTGACTTGAATCATGTTCAGTGAGGCACAATGAAAAGCTCTGGGAAACAACTACTGAGTGTCCAGCTTGAAAATGATTGCTTTAAATGAGGGATAATGGAGGGAAAATCCTTTCAATTCACTCTTGTAAAACGCTGAGGTAAAAAAAAAAAACCCCACATAGCTCTCAGATGGGTATAGGAGTATTGGACTGTCTTCAGAATGTAATGGTTTCTGACCAGAAACCTTAGTCTTTGACCTTTATTTCGTTCAAATTGAAAATGTCAAGAGGAGATTGTAGCTTCGGCTTTCTCAGCTGAATTATATAAAAAAAGCTATTGCTGAGCCCCTCGGCAAGTCTGCGCGGAGATGGTGAATCACTCCTTTTTAAGGACAGCCAAATTATTCAAAGATAATCGTGTTCGAAGATTAGCGAGTTGCATTTCCCCCTCTGTGCATGCAATGTTACTTAGTCACTTTAGCCTGTCAAAGGAAATTATCGTTGGAAACAGCAGGACCTTAAATCCATCACTGAGGGCAAAATTTCAAGCCTCTTCATTTACAGAAAGGCCTGAGCCATCCGTCATTGTTCTACTTGTGAAAATAGGCCTACTTACCAGAGGTTATCAAATGCAATGTCAGGTTGATTTAATGGCTCCCCATGTTTACTCGTATTAAGATCCTTCGTTCCGGCAGATCGCAAATCAAGAGAATCCTCCCACATGTTGCAACAGAAAGATGGGTTAGTAGAGATTTCTACAATAGAAAATGTCTTTGATGGAAGACACAAGATGTGCACCATAATCGATGCATAAATGATTCTAGTACAGGGGAACTTTCTCAACTGTAAATCCACAGTGATGTTAATTTGATATACGTGTTTGTTTTTCTTCGAAGGTTACGTCTACCCAGATTGCTTTGCTAGATCTTCTCACTCTCACACCATACATTCAGCTGAAAATTAAATGTCATCTCAGTCGCTTGCCTCCCGGCCCCATATGCCGCAGCTACTCAACGTTAATTATGGAAGTAATATAAAGACGAGCTTGTGCCAAGTTCATCAGCGTCTGGTTCCTTTCCAACTAACGCGGGGGGAGAAAAAAAAAGAAAAACTAGACAAACGCCACATGGATGCGATTCACCAAGCAGGTAAAACTGGCACTAACGGCTGGAGACGAGCTCCTTATGGCGCCCGCATCCTGACACAAATGTTTGGGGAGATGGCATCCCTATTCATCCACCCACCCAGCAAGCCTTGTGCCACCCACCTCTCGCAGCTGACTCATCCCAGCCTCGCAGCTCCACTTCCAGAAGGGATGTGTGCTCTCTGCTGGGAGTGAGATAGGAATGGTGCACACACACACACACACACACATAGATACATATACACCCTTGACATAGGTAGGTGGGTGGGTAGGTCTTATGTCTCCTTTCAAACCTCTATCTACCAGCGACCAGGAGAGGATGTGGGGGGGGAAAAGATTAGCAGGGAGGGGGGAAAGACCCCAGCACCTTTTTTCTCCGTGCCAGCAAGTGATGCTTGGGCACTTCTCGACGAGGCATAAGTGAGAGTTGGGCGCGAGCTGGCAGGAATGTTGGCACGGGCACTTCCTTTTTATTAGCCAAATAGCATTAAGGAGGGCGACGGGTGGGAAACAGAGGGACAGCTTGTGAGTCGCGCGGTCCACAACTGTTCATTGAACTCCGATTAGAGTCGGCGGAGGAGAGGAGCGCGTGGAGCTCATCAACAGCATTTCGTGTTGACAGGCGTTTATGAGGGCTCCAACTCGGCGTGAACATTCGTCACTCAACCCATATCTGTTTTTACTTGTTTTCCCCGCGGCTCCGTAACTCAAAACGTTTGACAGGCCTGTTTACTTTACAGCTCTTTGCATGTTATGATCGTTAAACTATGATTTGTGGCGGCAATATCGTAAATCAGCAACGTAATTAAGTGGCTCTCAGAATTTTCGTCGGAACAGCGCAGCTTCTTGTCGAGTTGTAACAAGTACTAATATGCCTGTTCTGCTGTCGTGTGGTCGCTCCCAGCAGGCCTGACTCACTGCGTTGTGCTCTCTGTGTCTTCAGCTCCGACCTGAGTCAATTACCTCCTCGGCCGTCGGTCCTGTCTGCTTCTCATTACCCACTGCTGTGCCTGACTGCACACACACGCACACACACACACACACACACACACACACACACACACACACACACACACACACACACACACACACACACACACACACACAGAAGGTGCATGCAGCCCTGTGTGCCCTTGCTCATTCGCTGCCCTCCCCGAGCAAGCCGCTGCCCCTGAACCCTTGCCACCTTCGCCAGGCCTGTGGGGTCAAGCTCCTTGCTGTTAAATGAAGAGCACTTCACGGACAAATGACTGCATGTTTGGCTTTTTCGGCTCTCCCGTTACGAATCTCCTCAACAACAGCCCTTGTTGTCAGAACAAGAGCCTTTTTTATGGGTAATCTGTATCTGATATAATGTCATTCAGTCACACAACAGTTCATTAATATACAATCATGGTAGACATTATTAAGATGGACGTGATTACCTTCATGATGAAATTCATACTGTCCTTGGCATGGGCTCACAGGGTAATATGTTTCACTGTGTTACCTAGATGTATTCTTAATATCCTTAGTAAAAAAATCTGATATTGCGTGAGTAATAATTACCGGCTATTTAGGAACAAGAACCTGTCCTCACATTTATGTGTGTAACTTTGTAAGAAAGGGCAACGTGTCAGAGAATGAGAGAGAGAAAGTGAGAGAGAGTGGAGGGGTATTAGAGTTTGAAGTAAATGAGATTAATCTCAGGGCCTTCATGCTATTCCTGTGAGACCTAACCTCACCCCCAGAGCCAGTAACCCAATCTGCAGCATCTCCCAGCTCTTTCCCAGTGCAGCAAGTACCAACAATGAGCGAGATGGAGAGAGCAAGAGAAATGTGTGTAAAAAAAAAAAAGAGACTGAGTGAGTGAGAGAGAAAGAGGGAGAGGGTCCAAGAGAGATATGGACGGAGAGAGACATTGTGTATAAAAAGAGGGACAGAGAAAGAGAGAGAAATGGTCAGAAAGAGAGACGAGAAAATGTGTGTAAAAGACAGATTGAGTGTGAGAGAGAGAGGCTTCCGGATCCCAGCGTGTCAGAATGGCCACTCCGGAGCTGTTTGTACTTTTATCGGTGCCGCCCTTGTGCTTTGGGGAGAGAGGGTGAGTGACAGCTACTGGCCGTGACTTTCCTTCAGAGAGGCCCTGCTGATGAATGTTCACAGCCAATCTAGAACACGACAGCACAAGAACCATAAATTCTCAGGCCCCTAGCAAAGCATGGCTGTGAGTGGCCAGAATGTTGTGTGTGTTGCTGGATGGCGCTTGTACATGTGTGAGTTAGTGCCCACGTCTTTCAACTTTAGTAAATGTGTGCATTTCAGTGTGTGTGTGTGTGTGTGTAGTGTGGTGTTTGCTTTGTGCGGATTTTCAGGATAATAGTGTTCGTGCACAAGACTGCATGTGTTTTATGGTCTGTGTGTCATGTGTGTGAGAAAGCAGTGAGCTTTCCAACTTCACACACAAACAGCGTGTATGTGCGTTTCTTTGATTGTTAAAGTGAGACTGTTGATGTTTATATATTGTACGTGTGTGTATTTGCATGTGTGTGCGAGAAAGAGAGTGTGAGTGAGTGTGTGTGTGTGTGTGTGTGTGTGTGTGTGTGTGTGTGTTTCTGCATATTCACTGGGGCTGGGTGAGTGGGGAGGTTAAAGGATTACAGCTGTCTCCCGGCTGTGGGAAGTGGCTGGAGGATTCTTCCCATTGGTCATTCCCATGAACCCGGCGCTCGCAGCGGAGCACCCCGGGAGACACTGCCAGGGGACTTTCTCCCGCGTATCAGCACTGTGACAGCGAGGCGCGTCGTGACAAATCGCCAGCTATTTATCAACAGGTTGCGCTGGATCCGAGCGATGCCAGGCCAGCCATGTGGAGTCGCTGATTAGGGGGGTGGAGGGGGGGCCCAAATCTGCCAAGACTACTGCCCATACGCGGAGGAGAAGGAGGAGGAGGTGGAGGATGATGGGGAGCGGCCAACAGATGTGAGAACTTCACACTTTCCACCCGCGCGGCTGGGCTTTATCAAGACGTGCGCGAGGGAAGGAAACCACAGCAATAATCACGCTTTGTCTGCTTTAACTGTATTAAAGTGTTTTGCAACTTGGGAGAAGAACTCAGACGCATGGGTCTCTCGGTGCCTCTCAACATCTAAGCAAAGGCCGCAAATAGTTAATCCTAACTTTCTTTTTCTTTCCTTCTTTCTGGACCCTGGAATCACTTTCTCTCTGTGCTCCCAAAGGACATGAGGTTAGTAAACATTAATGGCTGTCCCCCCATTAACCTCTCACCACTGAGTGTCCTGAGTTCCCATCTGCTGGGCGAGCTGGCCAACATTTGCCCCCCTACCCCACCTACACCCCCCTCTCCAACATTCCCACCCCCTGACTCACTCTGTGTACAGCACACACAAAAAGTAGATGCAGGATTTGTCTCAACCTTAAAACCTATATGTTATTGTCATTCCTCTTGGCTTCATGGCATCCCTTTGTAGCAGTGGCAGCTGCGGCGAGGTTTTTGGACATCGTTAGCTGGCCGAGATGTTATCTGTTGGAGTGATGTATGGAGTAGATTCATCAACACGTTAGTTTAGTTCAATTTGTCAATCAAGCGCTGATTAGGGTTTTTGAAGAATTTCCTTTTGAACACATATGACCAACATGCAAATGGGATTTGTTGATTTTCTGCGAAGGACAAAGTTGCTTGCTTGGTCTGTCTGCTGTCAAGATTGTGCTGCAACAGACATTAAGCCATAGAAGAGAATTATATATAACACTGAAATATATGAGTCTCTGTCTTATTCCATAGGGGTGACTGTATCGCTTAATCCAGATACACAAACAGATGCCTTATTTTAACTGTTATTCCAGGTCTGAAGCCATAGCAGCCACATCAAAGAAACCCAAGGACAACAGGCCCCTGTAAACAACAAATCTTTGCACTCTCCCTGGAACACAGGTGGCCTGAATTACACGGCTGTTCCTCCCTGCGGCATAAAGGCATTCTTAGCATAGCGCCAATTAAAAGTCATTAGGAATGAAATGCAAAAACACATACAACAAGGACCTCACAAACAGGGACTTTGCTTTTCGGCACATCTGATCTTAATTACATAAAAAAAAAGGAAAGACCCAGGACCCATTGGTCTGACGCAAAAAATAATGGACAATTACCCTTGTGGTTAACAAGTTTGCAGTAATATTGTTCCATGCGCCTCGAATAATTTGGTTTGTCACACGTTCACCATTTTCACAGTCACACATTGGGAATCAAGGAGTTCATTTGGACAAATTAACTGAAGAGTGGCTTGATGACTTTCATTTGCGAAAGTCAAGACAAGTAAATAAGCAAAGAAAGAAATTAGCGACACGAAGCATCCTATTTAGTCCCTCGTTCGGAGTTTGGGCCACTTTTGGGGGCAACGGGGGGAATATCTTTTCAACAATTTTAGCCACAATGCCGGCCATTTATTTTGTCTTCAATGATTCAGTCTGATTCTCTAGCAAGTCTCAAAATTGAGAAGATGAAATATAAATTCCCTTGGATCTGATAACATAACCTAATGAATAACCAAGAAGTTACAATTGAATCATGCTATGTCTTGCGCACAAGGCAGGATTCAGGTTTTTTCGACTTGTGGGACTAAAAAAAGAGACGTGAAGACAGGCAATCAAAACCATACCACCCCGAAATCCTCTCTAAAATCTGTTGACATTTTGTGCTTTTTTCTCCCCATCTTTACCATTTAATCTTTACCCTCCAACACCTTTGAAGCTTCCACTCTGAACACAAAGTCATGGGAGCTAAAGCGCTGCGGTGGACTCCTCACTACTGCCAGTGAAAGAGAAGTCTTGACTGGAGGACATGGCCACATCCTTTGAAGCAGGCAGCGTGTGGAGGGGAAAAAAGAGATCTGAGATCTGTCCCCGTGAAAAAAAAACAACAAAAAAAACCCATAAAACCTTGGCAGATGGGAATTGGCAGATTAACCAAGCTGCCGAAATAGATGTCCATTCACCAGCGGAGAGTGAGGGAGTGGGAAGGCGGGCAGGCGGGTGAGTGAGTGAGCGAGTGAGCCGCAGACTCGGGTGGCACTGCCAGTCCCAATCCGCTGCCAGGGGAATGTTATGACTCTGGAAGGAAATGAATTGTGGGCACACGAGTTCCTCCTTGAAGAACAGGACAACACCACTGTCATGGCAGGGATAGTCACCCCCAGGGCATATGCTGAAACCAGACAAACATGGGGAGTGCGGCTCCCGGTGCATATTCCTCATCCAGACCTCCCTTGAAAAGCCTTTCATTTCTCCCTTCTGCGAGGAAGAATGAGGCCTTTTCAAGTGTGGAGGTGAGATATCCTGATGGGATTCCATCTGACAAGTCAAACATGAACACATTTGAATAAGGCCCAGCGAAATATGTCTGAAATATTGAAATGGACTGGATTACCTGTTGGATTTCTTTGGTTCTGCAACTTTGATTTGGATATGGGTGTGGTAAATTAAATGTCACTGGTGCTAACAGGTCAATGCCCTGATCATGAATTATGAAATATGCGGTTCAGAAAAAAAAGAAAATTAGCTTGCTATGAGACGATTCAAAATCCTGTTTAATTTGTGTGTTGTTAATTGTATATGGATAACTTGTATTTTTTAATTTTTTTTTATAAAAGTATACTTTTAGTTAGGTACAGTGTCCTAAAAGCAGACACCACCATTATGGATAATTCAGGCACGTTGAGATGGAGAGTGTACATCTTTTTTCAGTGAAGGGTCTGAAGGCCCTAAGAGGTCCCTCTTGTACAAAATGGAACAAGGTAGTCCCCATTACATACTCCAGACCTATTTATACACACACAGGTGGACACAGTGACCAGGTCTCAAACTTGCCATTTGGGATTTAGTTCTAAAATCTAAATTGTATGAAACTATTGGAACGCACCATCATTTCACTTGCAGGCCAAACTCGCAAACTAGCCTAGTTTTTAACTAGCTACCTAACTAGTTTTTAGTCTTGTCACTGAGTGATTTGAAATGTATAATGCATAAATAACTGTACTGTCATTTTGCTCATATTGCTAGGAGTGGCTAACAAGGGCTCACACATACTGGTATAGAAGCGGTGGCTAAGCTCACATGTATTAGTAGAGACATGAGGCAGTTCTGTCCGGTGTGGATTGATATAGGCACAGAGCCATGACAGTGGCTTATTTTAGCATGAAGAGCAGCCTGAAGGCAAGGAGAAAAGAAGGAAGAAACACACACATACACAAACACACACACACATACAAATACACACATATCAACCGTAACAACAACTCAATGAATCTTGCGGGGAACAAGTCCGTGATTGTTTGAGGGCACACGTTTGAAACGTCGCAGTTTTCTTTGTCTCGCTAGCACGGCGTGTTTGTGCGCTTGTTTGTTCCGCGACAGTGGTGCAGACAGCAGCTGAACCTTCCAGCCCCTTAAGATCCTCATTATCACGTCAAACACCTCATTTCCGAAATCTGCCACATGAACAGATAATAATATCTGGCATATCGTCCTTTATGTTTGATTGTCACCGTTTTTTCTCACCTGTGCAACTTTTGAGACGGCACAGAGATGTCAGGCAAAGGTGACATTTTATCACCTCTCGACTGCGGCTCGCTCAATATGTCCCTTAGAGTGGAGGGACCTCCAGACAGCATTTCAGGTTTTTCACCACTAATACGCTGGTGCCATGGTGTGAAGGTAAGATCATGGCAAGGGACCTTTTGAAGGTTACATATGAGTCTATACACGTGTTTTAAGTTCAGGAAGTGTCAAAAGTCACAGAGTTGTCTCAGCCCAAAAAGTTGGGCCCTTTTCTGCTCTTCTGGTGTCAGTAGAAATGATCTGTTCTTCGTCATTCATTCATTTACATCTCAGCAGTGCTCAGTTAAAGCCTTTAGCTGAGTGGGATCCCTTATCTGCTCACAGTCTCAGTCAGGGTTAACACCATATCAGATGGATATGTCAGCGTTGCCACTGACACCATAAGCCATGTGAATCTACATGTCATATCACATAATGAAAGCTGGTGGCAAAGGTTTCAAATGAGATTTACACCTATACGTATACCTCATTTATTACTTTACAAATTGAATGTTCATGTGAACAGGGAACCTTTTTTATTGGTTCAAGACGACGTCTTAGGTGCATAAGTTTAGCATTTTATTTTGACAAAGGAGAGTGAGGTATCTCTGAATATTTCCAAGATATCCATTAATTCACACTTTTGCATATCTTTGTCGGTCTCATCTGCATATGCCCTGCTTCAGCTGAATGGTGCCACACAGCCTGAGAGAGAGAGAGAGTCCTCTCATAAATAATATCCACCTTCACAGGCCACAGATTCACAAAACAAGGTGTTCACTTCCCGGTGCAGTTGATGAGTGACTTACCACAATGGCCAGACCTCTCAACGTCACAAGCAAGTCATCATTCTAAAACAAGCTAAACTGTGTACTACAACATATATCACGGTACAACACAAGCCCCATACGTAACTCTTACCTTTGTGAGCTCTTCATCGGGGTCAAGTGGGCCTCTCCCTTAATCAGGCTGACTGAGAGGGTGGCTACAGGCCATGCCTCACAAAGTAATCAGAAAGAAGCAAGGCTCGGAGGATACATCATTCAGAGGGTAATTGATTAGTAATAACAGGTTTATAATGTTTATACAGAGGTGCGAGAAGTCATTATTTTTCACTATGCTCCAAAACATTATCGTGATCATCAGTGTATAAACAGTTACAACAAAACTAAAGCTATAACAATTGCACACTATGCTTTACCATGATTGCATATGTACACTGAGTTTCACACGTTTACCAAAACAAAACAAAAACGCTTTGCACACAGTTTTTTTTGTGACATACCTGCTCATTTGGGTTACGGGGTGAAAATGAAGTGTTCACACAGGCCTATCTGCTGTTTTCACCACCACTCCATTTCCACAATGTGTGTGTGTGCCTGTGCGTGTGTGTGTGTATGTGTGCATGTGAGTTTGTGTGTGTGTGTGTGTGTGTGAGCGTGCGTGGGTGCGTGTGTATGTTTGTGTGTGTGTGTGTGTGTGCGCGCTCACGTTTGTGTGTGTGTGTGTGTGCTATGAGAATTTGGTTCACACCATGCGAGTCTCTGAAGGCTCCCACATGTGGATGCCCATCGGGGCCTTTGACACTGTTACTGCAAATCAATCAAATGTGTTACAGTGTGCGTGGTGAGAAGACAGGATATGCTGTTCTTTTTTTTCTGTAGACATTTGGCAAGAGTGACTTTTATTGAACATCCAACCAAAGGAGGTCTAAATATCTGTGATGATGTCAAACTAACTTTGCTGATGACAGTATTTTGTGTAATTCCCCTTTAAGCTCTTTTGCCTCTTTAAAGTTCAGATGAAATGAGCTGTTAAGTTTTGTGTTGGCAAATCTTGCTGTGTATACCTGTGGATGATAATGGGAAGCCATAAAACATTCCAGGCAATCAACACGTTGCTTTCAGGAGCATGGAAGGGTGTCATTTGTCATTCCATTGACTGCTGAGCCCGGATCTCAACAATCTTTCGACAGAATCATGGGCTGCATCTTTAAGAGGAGTTGCTGCTGATCGTTCTATACCAACTCTGCTGGGACAAGCTCCGGTCAGGCAGTGGCTGGGTAAGCCCTTCGGGTCCTGATTGACAGTGTGGTGAGTGCGGCTGAGAGAGGGGCAGACCCATTCCAGACCAAACAGATGGAAGGGAAGATGTGCTCATCAAGCCTGACACACTTTTGGCGATGTTCTGTCCATTGGCTCCTCACTCTGAGGGACGCTATTTTCCCTCCAGACCTGTCAAATGTCCCCTAATGTTGAAGAATCCTGGCTTTCATCGGCTGCCTAATCCCATAGTATTTATTTAAATAGATAAATGAATTTAGCGATCTGGGGCCTATCTTTTTGTATTCTCTCTATGTGAGAGTAAAGAGCTCTCCTAATCCTCACCTTGAGCTTCACCACCCCACCCAGAGTTCACCCATCTGCCCCCCCAGTGTGGCACCACGCTGGGCTCCCTGGGCCGTGCATGAAACGCAGTATTAGCAGCTTCTGCACTGTTTTCACCCAAAACAGAAAACAATTAACATCTTTTTTTTTAATACCCCTCACAGGATGAATAACACATCAACCGCTCGACTCCATGGGGGATCACGTTTCAGTTTGTGGATGGATGAGGGGGATGGGTTAGGGATGGGTGGGGGGTGGGCAGGTGAGATTTCCATCTTCCTCCTCCTCCTCCTCCACCCTGGGCTATGTCAGTGTGCCGGGGGTCTGCACTCTGAAACCTGCAGCTTGTGCTCGTCCGAGTGAGCAGCAGCAGAAGCCGCAGCAGCAGCAGCGTCCTGGATCACAGGCCTCGGACCGAAGTCGGAGAGAGTGTTCCATGATCCGCTTCCATTCCACCTCGATGGCCGCATGCCGCCACTTATGTGGCTAATGGTGAGCCATTCCTCTCCTTCCTCATCTCTCTCACTCACTCTCCATCTTTTTTTTCTCTACCCTGCTCACTTTCAGCCTTATCCTCCCTTCTCTATCTATTTCAGTGTCTTCCTCCTTTCTTTTCTATCTCCTCCTTCTCTGCATTTCTCCTGTTCACTTTCTCTCTCCTTCTCCCTATTTCTATGTCCCTCTACTTCTCTCTCTCAGTCTGTCACTCCCACCCACCCCCCCCACCACACACACACACACACACACACACACATTTTATACATCACACTTATTCCTCCTTCTCCCTGAATGCCTCGGTCCACACTTGCACTCTCTCCCTTCAACTCTGTGTCATTCTGTGCACATATATTTTTCATGAGGTTTCCTATTTATTATTTATCTGTCAAAAGTATTAACTAAAGGATCTATCCCCAGTATCCCCTGTGATGAGTCGTCTTCCTTCTTTCTGGAGAAACTATCACATCATGGTAATAGTTATAAATGCTTGGATGCATGTTTTGATTTAGTGGGCATTTCGGAGCTTCTGAACACACAAATAACAGACCAGAGTGGTAACAGCTGAAAGCCAACAGAGTTCTTTGGAATATGTATGGTGTTGATGACAAAAATAGCGAAAATATCTGACGTAAAATGACTGTATTTGTCCTCATCATATCAAATTGCTCTCACCTATATTCATGCTTCCACACCTGTTTCTATCCTCATTCATATGCACACAAACACACACTTACAGAGACAGACCCCCCCCCACACACACACACACACACATACTGCCAGTCTGACAGCACCCCCCAACACACACACACATGCGGGGACACCATCACCCAGATAAACACAGGCGGATGACAGATGCATGGCACGGCCATTGAGCACCTTGACCCAATAAACCACATCCTGCGGGCACCCCGTGGCTTAGGTAAGGACTACAGAGGCAAAGTCATTGTTGTGTCTCCTCCTAATGGTGTTGATATTGTGCGGGCAATAAATAACCAGAATGAATAGGCACATAAAAATAATTAATGTAACGTGAGGGGAAGTGGAACGAGGAGATGCATGGTTACACGCTGTAGCGACAAATTACTGCAGGTGGGGTGAGGAGGTGGGGTGGGGTAGGTCGGTTGGTAGGGGAGTGAGAGTGGGGGCTGCTGGGGGGGTGGGGGGGGGGGGGGGGGGTTGGTGGGAGGTAAGAGAACCGTCATTACTCCACACTGTGAGTAGGTCTGGCTAACACCTGTGTTTCTCTTCAAACCGCTCACCCTAATTAGCCGAGCCGAACCCCAGGGATTCGAGCATGCCAGGCCTGCATGACTCTGGTGTAAGAGCTGGAGGAGGTTGGGAATGGGGTTGGGGGGGATGAGAGTGGGGGTGCTGTGGTGGAAGGCCTCCCCTGTTTCTGTCTTCGGGAGGGGGGACGGGGGACGGGGGCATAATACATGAAGGCTAAGGTTTGGAACAGATTTCTCCGCCACCATTGGGAGAGGGATTTGAGTGTGGAACAGTAACTGAAGATTTTTCAAGAGAAAGAGAGTGGGGGGTGATAAAGAGAGAGAAAAGAGAGAAAGGGTAGAAGGAAGAGAAGAGGAGAGAATATTAAGTAAAATGCAGTGAAATGCAGAGTCATATTGTGTCACAAGCGAGCACATGATGACTGTATCTTAACGTAATCTGATAAAACTCTCATAATGTAAATGGCAACATTTTAGACTGCTAATAATCCAATGCTCACTTCATAAACTGATATAGACAAAAGCCTATTAAATGTAAACCTCTGAGTCTGTTATCACTTGAACTATAACATTTAGAGGGATTGGAAGAAGAAAGTACGCATAAGAGCTCAAATATGATTCCTCTGATACTAAGAGAACAAAAAACAAGTAGAAATATAGTCCCATTTTTCAATGAAGCATGTATCTCCCTTCCTGTTGTTAATGAGTGGGAGAGAGGAACACCTTCTCTGAGTGCGGCGAAGGCACCTGCTGCACTGCCACTGCTGTCTCCAGGGGCGACAGCATGCACGCTGGTAACCTCTGCCATGCCACTGGTGATTCACATTTCATAAACACCCTCTGATAGCACACACATACACACACTAACAGACACACACACACACACACACACACTATCAGACGCACACACACAAACACACACACATCACACAATCTCATAGTTGCCTGCTTGTCAGAGGTTAAAACATCAGATGTGCAAAGCTCTCTCTGCACTCTCCAACACCCCCATATCCAGCCGAGCAGAAATGGCTCCCGTTTAGGCTCTATTGACCGCAAACTCTCCTAGGAGAGGCTGTTTTCCATTCCTCTCTCTTCTAATCTCTCTTTGTTATCTTTGTATGTGTATTTCCTTGTGTGTATGTGTATGTGTATGTGTGTGTGTGTGTGTGTTTGTGAGTGAGTGTGTGTGCGTGCATATGGGTGTCTCATTGTGTGTCCATGTGTATACATGTGCATTTGGGTGTTTCTCTTTCTCTCTCTCTCTCTCTCTCTCTCTCCCTCTCTGTGTGTGTGACTGCTCCAGCAAGGCAGGGAAGCAGGGTCGATCTGATTGGGTTACCGCTCCTCTTGTGGACGGATTGATCCCCTGCTCCAGCCTCCTGGGGGGGACATTGATGGAAAGAGAACAAGGGGAGATAGAGATCACAGAGCCCGTTTGACCCCCCAGCTCTCTCAGACAACAGAAAGAAGAGCAGCAACCCACCACACCCACACCACACCTAACCAAAGCCTATGAAGAAAGCAAAGCAACAACTTGTTCAGTTGGATCCTTCACACCGGAGGGTGGGGGGGACGACACACACACACTTATTGTTTCCTCTGATACAAAGGTCATATATGCTGTGGGCTGTGTGCTGTGTGCTGTGCTGTGCTGTGATTTGATGTTCCAGATTTTGCTCTCGTCTTAAGAATGACCCCACAGGTTACAGACTGGGTTCAGAGACAGAGCAGCTGGGCTTTGCGCGAAAGGCTATACGTTTTGAGAGAGTCACACTTCACACGAGACTCACTCCTCCTCCCCCAGCTCAGGCAAAGCAACTACCACGCAGAGACGACACAAGACTGCATCTACTGCTGCTGATCAATAGTACTGCATTTGTTAATAGAATGACATGTGTCCAGGCAGTGTTGAATGGCAATAAAGCAATGAGACCGCTCCTGTCCTTTCCTTGGGTTTGAAATCTGAGAGCACTGTACAGATCTCTCTAACGCTTGAAGTTCATCTTAAACAGGTGGCAAAGAAGTTGTTAGGAATGGCACATACCAGATTTTCAGTTGTTTGATTTCTCTCAGAGAAGGTACCTTGAGAGTGCTGTTCTTAAGACGAAAGCAAATGGGTTGTTGCGGTAACTAAGCACAGGATGTGGATGTTGCCATGTCTGGTGCATTAGGAGGCTGGTGAGTCATACTGCTGAGGACAGGACAGCCATGTAATGAGAATAAAGACAGGGTTGTGTCAAATGTACTTTCTAAAGCATAGTGCTTGAAAGACTTGAATGACAAGGCATCATAAGAAAGCTCCACAGAGTAGATAAAACTGCATTTTGCCTGTAGTACACCACTGAAGGGTTGTCAGTCTCTGTTGAGAGAGAGAGTAGGGGAGAGAGAGAGGGGGGAAGAGAGCGAGAAAGAGA
Organism: Sprattus sprattus; assembly: GCF_963457725.1. Classification (NCBI taxonomy): domain Eukaryota; kingdom Metazoa; phylum Chordata; class Actinopteri; order Clupeiformes; family Clupeidae; genus Sprattus; species Sprattus sprattus. Next base: position 24,910,376 of record NC_137913.1, read on the forward strand.
GGAATGGAAGAATGCATATGATCTGTGTTTTTAGTGCGAGAGGGCTCGCTCGACAGCTCCATGGTAATGAATTACACAGGTGCAAAACGTACCAATTTGTCATGATTGTGGTGGAAGATGAGAACCCCCCTCAAAAGTCCTCATTAATCAATCCCTCAGCTGTCACTGGGCGTAAATGAACCTGATTGAAATTTCCATGAAACCTGCCAAGAGAAAAAGAACATGTCATTGGCGTGTAATGATTGGCATTATGGACTTCCTCAGGCTGTGTCTTAATCATGGAATACTTGTGCTCAGCCATTGTTTTCATTTGAGGAGAGAGGATGGAGAAATTGTATTATGATGAACTACTGGAATTTTTTTTTTGCTCCTTAAGACTACAACAACTCTCCTCTCTCTCTTAATCTCTCTCTCTCTCTCTCTCCTTGTCTGTCATAATCATCTAGTTTTGATAAACTCTGCTGCTACCCTCTAAGGACAGACTTTAAATTTGCCCTGGTACTGGGAACCATTGTTTAAGTGGGAGTGATGAATGAACTCGAGACATTCTCTAATATTACTGCACAAACAAACTGTCCCATTTTGGCCGCCTTGAATGAGTCATTTGCACCACTTACTGCGGTTACGTTGACAATGTTTGGCAGACCAAACGCTGGCAAGCATACCCTGTCTGCGCAAATACGATGGCAGCATAACTACAAGCACCAGACCTTTTCCTTTCCATAACATTTCAAGTAAACACTTATTTGATTGCATTACCATCAAGGGCAGTGGTTGTTATGACAACGGGCTAGCACCTTAACCAGAAAAGGGAGTTAAGATTGTGAGAAGAAGTAAAGCGCACATGTACAGTATGGAGAGAATGCAATGGGGAAAAACACATGGCGGTGAGATGTCACTGGCTATTGGAGTGGGGAGCCTCAAACTGAAGTCCAATTATAAGCAAATGAGTTCATTCAAATATTTTGAATATAGTTTGTGCCATAAGGTTTTAAAACAAAAAAAAATACTTAAATGGTATTTGAGTAGAATATAAATATTTTTTGGTGGAAACCATTAGTATTTGGCTTCATTGTATTGTATTTTCGGTGTTTTTTGGTGTTATTGTTTCTTATTGTTTTAAGATGATGACATATTTTGGCCTAATGCCTAGTGTGTTGCCTGGCAAGTAATGCTGTACTGTGGGTCATTTCCACAAAACTAAACATCTGACATTGACCACCATTTCTTATTTTTTACTCGTATTTGTATTGGAGAAGGAAGGATTCTGGTAGGTTTGCAATGTCAGTTTAAGCATCCATGGAAACATACACATACACAAGACATGCATACTTGCATGTGTCCCACACTCAAACGCATGTGCACAAACACACACACGCAGGCACACACACACACTCTCTCTCTCTCTCTCCCTATCTTTCTCTGCCTCTCTCAAACACACACATGCACACTTTTATTTCAATCAATACAGGTGATGTTGAACAACCACAGGGTTCGATGCCTGCAGAACCATTAATGCCTGCTGAACTGTAACTGCATTCTGAAGCACTAAACTGTAAACACGTTTTTTTATTTATTTTTATTGAGTTTGCATCTATCACATTCACTGTAGCACCTCTCTACCCCCACACTTCACTCACTCTCTCTCTCTCTCTCTCTCTCACACACACACACACATACACTTAAAAATGTATATATCAATTGACTATTATGGCATTGCTTTGATTACTTTGGGCATCAGTTGGAAGTGGTGTTTTTTTATTTTTTTGTTCTGTTCTAAAATAACATTAATTCAGATGTGTTGTGCACTCACTAAAACCATTTAACATGTAGTGGGTCAGTGGAAAACCTTTAAAAGCATATTTTGTTTCCAGAAATAGCTTGTATATTTTAGCACCCTTCAAGCTGGGTGGCTCTAGGTGGGGTGGAAGAAAAACACTATGCAATAATACACAAGATCAAGATGTTACAAGACGTGAAACGATGATTCAAAGTGTTCTCGCCAAGAAAACAGGGGAAAGAAACATTTGAATGCAGAACCCCTTCTTCCATCACCCTCTACTGAAACTTCATCCTGACGGTCTTTAAAACAAATAACAAACCCCAAACCCAAGACGTCTCGTTTTTCCATCAGCGTGTTTTTTACCTCTCATTTCCTCTCATTCACACTCAACGCCTCTCCTCTCCTCCCTTCTGTTCCTCCCCTTCCCCCTTTCTCTCTTTATACCATCCTTTCCTCCCTCCTCTCCTTGCCACCCTCTCTCTCTCTCTTCCACCCTCCCTCTCGTCCTCTCTCTCTCTCTTTCTCCCCCCTTTTTTTCCCGCCCTCTCCCTGTGTTTTCCGAACGGCATACACACTGATGCTTTCCTGGCCGTCCAAAGTCATCCTTTTCCCAGTTCCTATCTGTCTGCGCAGGAAGACTGATCTGCCGCGGCCGGTGCGCTGACAGAAGTAGGCTGCGGACGGCCGTGGCCGGGGCCCAATCAGCGGCGATATGCATAGTAATATGTGGCAGAGGCGGGATAATGAACTTCCCAGCTTGCAGCCTGGAAGGGTATCCTCCGGTGTGCGCGTGTGATTTATTTCCTCTGTCAAGAGCCAGGACAGCCAGGACTTGTCCTTCCCCATGGTCCTCGGGAACACAGAGAGAGAGAGAGAGAGAGAGAGAGAGAGAGAAACAGCAAGATAAGAGCTCAAGGGCTGGGCCAAAAACACAGAGCGCCCTACATTAACTGTACCGGCTGCTTGCATAGGCCAGCACTGGAGTCAGCTTTACGGGCTGCCGATCTGAATTGTGGCGAGGAATGGAGTATTTGGGTATTTCTTGTTTTGCCATCCCATTTATTTTTTCCAGATCCCGTTTGGCTCCTCATAGAGATCACGGGAGAAAGTGGAGTCATTCTACTGAAGTGCTTCTGCTCGTCCTTATCTCAAAGCAAACACAAATGATGCGGCCATTGTGGTTAATATACAGGGAATGATGATGGATGGGTAGGTGGGGCAGGGTGCTTTGCTTGACTAAATCACCTAGGATAATGAGGTGGGCCCTCACTGGCAGTAACATCCTGTTTCGATAGGGAGGCTGTTGTTACCCGGGAACTCTCTGGAGGAGGCGGGGAGGTGGGCATGCCTCTCATCACAGCGAAAGTTTGTCGCTAGTCCTGAATCTGTCCGAGGCTCGGCAATATCCTTCATGAAGTCGACTACTGACACCTCACTGGCGCTCGGCATTCAGTGTGCCCGGTTTCCAGTTCTGCACACCGACTCGCCGAAACCTCACTCTCAAAAGCGCTTCTTCTCTGTTCTTCCCCCATAACAAAAGCAAAAACTTTTAATCAGTCGCCTCATTCACCAAACAGCATGCTGTTTCACCTCTGAGGAGGGGGGAGGAAAGGAGAGGAGAAGAGAGAAGGGGGTGTAGGTCACATTTGTCCATGGCTGGCACGTGAGAGAGGGAGCCGCGTCGCTATTTGGATTGCGTGGGAGGAGAGGAGAGGAAACGTGATCTTGGCCTTGCTCTCCCCCTGTAAAGTGGGAGTCAGGTGTGATGCACGTGGTCTGCAAGGGTCTTTTGTCTTGCAGGCTTTACGGGGTCACATTAAATCATTGTCAGCGATGACCTTGGACAAAAGAGTTAAATTAGCCCAATGATGCACATAATGAGTTCATTTAGGTAATTAGGCATTCAGGTGGAATAAAAAAAAAAAAAACGCAAACACACACATCCACGCAGACACGCGTCCACTCAAGCACACACACGCGCGCACAAAATATGCCTGGGGTCAGCTCTACATCAAGTGGGCTAAATGATGAAGATGCTGAAAAAAACTAATTCGTTTTTTTCCTAACTAACTTATTTTTCACTGATTTTCCACGTTTACTTTGAAAAAAAAAAAAACAGTCCGATCATAATTTGTAAGATTTACTCCTACCTAATTCCAAATGTCAGACAAATGATGAGGCCCATCATAGCTGCTCAGACATGGCATGTTATGTTAAATAATAAAGAACACATTCATCAGAGCTAAACTAGATTAGGCCACCTGGGTCCACACAATCAACAGCTGTACATCAAAACGTACTGAATGGAACATTCTCTGGCGCGTGCCAATTTTCAATTTGAAAGATGCTCCACTGGAAACGGCAAAAAGGAAAAACAGTTTTGCAACGCAAACTCTCTCACTCTTGGAGTTGTGTTGGGACCACAGGCTTTGACTGACGCTAGCATTCGTGTCGTGGATTGCCCTGAAGCTCGTCTGAATAAAAGGAATGATGTCGCTAATGGGAGGCTTGAGAGGGCCCCGTCCAGTTCTTCACTCCTTCACAGTGAGAGTGAGCGGATCTGTCAAATGATGTATCCATTGTGTGAAAGTGTGCGTGCGTATACGTGTGGGTGTTTGTGCGTGTGCGTGTGCATGTGCATGCATTCGTGTTTGATGTCACACGCAGTTAATAACAACACTCGAGCCAACCTCTGCATTATTCTCACCAAACGAAAATCAATCTCAAATCATATCTTGCTAGATGAGCTCCACCACGCAGCCACAGACCCATCGCATGTTATTGCCGCCTCTCGCTTATTTGCCCGATGCTACTGAATAGCAGTGTGGCCGCCGCCAGTGCATTCATCAGCAATCTGCTCTTTTTATTAGGAAGTGTTAACAAGTGGACTGGCGGGCAGGCGGGTGGGTGGATGGGTGGGTGGAGGTGAAGGTGTGGGGTTGTGTAATTGACTGCTGGCCTTCCTCATGGAGCTGGGGGCTCTAATGAATGGTGCTGGTGTGTAGACCGCTGCTTGCTCGGCCTGCCGGGTGGCACACAAAAGGGGGACGCGGCTGGAGCGATTGTCAGCCTATGCTGTTGCGGCTCGCCAGACCACCACCACCTGCAAAAGCTGAAGCCGCTTTTCAGTGTGAGATGGAACAAAAGCTTATGTGTGTGTGTGTGTATGTATTTGTATGTGTTTGGCTGTGCATTAGTTTGTGTGTGTGTGTGCGTGTGTGCGCGTGTGTGTTTGGCTGTGCATTAGTGTGTGTGTGTGTGTGTGTGCTTGTGGGTGTGTCTGTAGTTCTGGTAAACATTTGTCCAATTTTCCACCTTGTATACATTTCATTTTGGACATGTTTCTCATTGCAACCTGTAAATGTTTTTCTGACCTGCTCCCTCTTCTGCTGTGCAAACAGCAATACAAACTTATGTATGTATTAACAACCAGGTAGGTCTTTACTCACACACAGTATCTCTAAAGCATCGTAAACACATACATGTTCATAAAGTATTCTCAAAACATTATAGCAGCAACTGACATAAGTGTATATAACTATTTATAAATATGCATGACTGCATTCATAATGCATTCTTATGTTGTATTGAAAGCCCTACATAACTATTATTATGTTATCTTGTATGGGGTCACATATGGCTCCATTGAGAGCATTTAGTGAACAAACAGTATTTAACATAAGGTGAAGATGTCAACAGTACCATTACCGAGAGGTAAAAAAAAAAAAGCTTTAATATGCATTTAGATACTTATTGTATTTAGCTCTAAGGGCTTACACCATACCAATGTAATGTGCAATCATTAGTATGTATAAATAGTTTTATGGAATGGGGATACGGTGACAGACAACGGCAGCTGTATCGCTTGTTTATGCATATCAGGATATGAAAACAACAACGTCTCCCTCTTCCTGCTATATTCTTGACACACACACCCACACACACACACACACATACACACACAAACACACACACACACACACACAAACAGGCAGACACACACACAAACATGTTTTTTCTCACCCTATTTCTTTCTTACACTTTCTGCCTTATTCTATGCTACTTATAAACTCTACCATAGACAGAAAGCAAGACAAAGTATATACTTGGTGTATATGGATAATGATGATACAATGTACTATTTATTATTATCCGTAAGTTGAGTCATGGTAATGACCTCAAGTAAAGTCTTAATCATTTTGTTCTTGCCTTTCACCATCTACACTACACATACCCTCCAGGATTTTGCGATGTCGCGACCGCGCCAATTCACGCAAATTCAATGATTACCTGCGAATTCAGTGCGACATAGCAATTTTAACACATCACCGCAACTTTCCCGCAAATTTGACATGTCATTGTCGTCTCCAACAACTTTGTCCTGCCCTGCAGACACGGTGCAGACACTAGCAGAGTTCTAATCCGTTGTAAACAATGAGAATGGCTACTCCAGGCATGGAAATTAAACGCAGTTTTATGTGTATGCTGAGATATTCATAACATTTTATTAATTCTTACTGGTGGTTCTTTAGTAATTCCAACAGGTGCACTTTGTTGTGGATAAGTTAATCCTATGTACTGTTCCCCCTACGTGTTTAGCATAACGTAGCATAACTAGCTATGTTTTTAGATAACTGTCTAACAGCTGTTGCCATTCCCAAGAGACGAACATTTGAATGATGTCAAAGTAAAAGTCCTGTGTTCTGTGAAGCGAAGGCGGTGGGGGACTGGCATCCATTGGTCATCAGGGCTCTGGCTCAAAGGACCATGAAAAGAAGGAATGGAGGAGGTTCAGGGTGGCTGGCTTGAGACCAATGGGGTGGTCGGTGAGAACACACTATTCCTGTTCCTATTACAACACTCTCAGACGGAAAGAAAATGAGTCTAAGCTTGGATGTGTTCCAACAACGGTAGAAAACTGTGTTTGCTCCGTCTTTTACTGAACTCATAATTGACAGTGGTATTAGTACAGTTGAGACATGGGTACAGTTGATGCACATGAATACTAACGTCTTCTTTGATCCCAGGAAATTTGAGCACATAACCCATCTCCCTTACGGAGATATTGGCGAAAGTTGTTTCACCTACTTCATTGCAAACGTATAGTTTTGCAAACGTGTCTAGTTTTTGTGCAGTGGTGAATAGAATTCACATCCAATGGTAATGCTACCTAGCTAGGTATGCTAACTGTCGGTATCCATCGTTGACGCGTTAATCGTTAATACTCATTTCACTGGCTTTAATTTGAGAATGGCATGTTAGTAGTACATTTAATATCAGTACAGTTGATGCATTACTGCTGATGTGTTACTTATATGTTACTAATATGTTACTTATTAGCAGCTAGCTACCTAGCCACTATGTGTTCCAATGTGTTTTCAGTTAGTGATAGCGTCAAGCTAGCTGTAATAGTTGAGTTGAGTTGAGCTCCAGTTAAGACATACACTATTCCGTTTGACCTCACGGCATTCGTGTAGCATATAAACAACAAACCGAGTCGATTAAAGGTATAAAAAGTCGTGTAGATAACCTTTATTCACATAAAATATGTTCTGCACATGAGACCATGACTCCCCTGAGATCACTCGCTGTGAGTGAGCCCTGCCTTGGCACTCCCTATATGAGGCTGGGGTCATCTCCACGCAGGCTGTCACCGCCGTCACATCGGCCTTATTTGACCCGCCCTTTTCTGAGCTGACCGATCGGGGTAGACCACCTCTCTCGAAAGGCTCAGACATCGTCGGAAAAACGACCGGGTCATATTTAGTCGTGTGCTACATGAGGCAATTAAAAGCGAATTACGAGCTTCTACCGGATTAAACGCGATTTGACCGGGTCAAATTGACACATGTATAAGGGGCTAATGTTAATTATGGTTTTCTGTAAACATGTGATTTTCTAAAGATGCAACTGAATGTCTTTATTGCAGTTTTTTTAACAAGCTTTTATTTTTACAATTCCTAATTTTTAAGTCACCTTTCAATGATGTTGTACCACTCGATTTTATTGAAAATACAAGAAATTCACAAAATAATTTAACACCCATAGAGTTCGCGTAAATCTAAACCTCAGGATTATTAGTATTTTGTACTTAAGAATTAACAACACACATTTGAAACATACATAAAGTATACATCTTTATTATCTGACATTTTAAACATAAAACACAAGACGAAAATGCATACCAACACCCAACTGACAGCATTAAATGTGACATTGACAACTTAACCATTTATATTGACTCATAAAACTAGCAGTACTAAAAGTCTTGGACATTCATTTTAAAGGTCCAGTCAGTTTTAACTGGAGACAAAACAAATGTGAAATTAAAAAAAAAAATGTACAATTATTTATTTTATCCATTCAAGTAGGTAGGGTGAAGGAATGGAAGTCATGAATCCTTGTGAGTTAAGAATTCTAGACTTAAGACTTAAGTTTTATAAAGCTATTTTTTATCACTGGCTAAACTAGTAGCTGTAGCCAAGTCTGTCTTTAATGTCACATCTTTAGTTCTTTAGTTTAATATCTATGGTTGGTAAGCAGGACACGTTGACCATTTTGTATTGCCCTAAATGACAATATCTTGGTGTCAAGCACAATCATGTTGCAGCCTACACTAGCAGAGGTCATTCTAGGCCTTCACGTTATATTGGTAAATGGATCTGTCTTTGACAGAGGACAGTTCAGGTTGTTTGTCACAAAATGCTGGCTTTCAGTCTCTCACGATCTGTTAGTAAATAACAAATTAAAAAGTGTTACTTTTGATTTGGTTCTCCCCTGTTATGTCCGTCCAGGCATCACTGTAACTCTGACAAGTCTGGCACCAGAAAATGTTGCCCCCTTGCAAATCTCAAATGCCCCTTCAGTCATTGCCCCCTGCACCATGCCCCTTCTTTCTTCTCCTTATCTCTCGGGTTTTCTTTCTTCCTTTCCCTTACCATCTTTGTCTCTCCACCACCACACACTCACACACAGAGTCATGGCTCGTGGGCGCTGGTCACAGACGGTGCCAGGCCGCTGGGCGGCTCCTGGGGTGGCAGGGCCGGGGTGACAGCGTCAGCTTGACTCTGCTAATGAATGTCTCACGTCCCCGAGGCAGCTGTGCCTCTCCTCCCCTCTCCTTGCCTCGCACCGCTGCCGGCTGTGCCCACACTTTTCCCCAAACCCCCACGGCCCCTAAGAGACTGCCATCAACTTCATCATCCTCCTCCTCCTTGAGGAGACAGCCAGGGTGCTGTGAATGTCTGTGTGTGTGTGTGTGTGTGTGTGTGTGTGTCTGTGTGTGTCTGTGTGTGTGTGTGTGTCTGTGTGTGTGTGAGGCTGGGGGGAGGGGGGGGCTGAAGGGGCCACATGGCCTCCAAACCTAGCCCCCAGATCCAGTGTCACTTTGACTTTAGGAGACACAAAGGGCTCTGGTGGAAGATGGTGTCAGCCTCTTGTGAGGGCTAAGTAGACTAATAAACCCTAATGAGGGGTCGACCGTGGCGTGGCGGCGTGGTCGATAACAGGCCATTTTTCCCTGCCCTCCATTATCTTCGTGCCACTTGGTCGGGAAAAAAAAAGATGTCAAGATGTCTTTTCACAGCTGGCTCGTTCTTGGGGATTTGGGTTCACGTAAGAGACAGTAAAAAAAGATTCACAACCATGGCTACACTCAAACTCTGTTTTGTTCTCCTCTGAGACGAGGCTCAGAAAATGTCCCACCTTCACTTCTGGATGTTGTGTGAAGACAGCAATGATCTGTTTATTGAACCTGGGAGCAGGTGACTATGTGTTGTGGTTGACAACCCACATCAGATTGGTGAAAAGGGCCTGCACACACACACACACACACACACACACACTCACTCACAGGGCACAAGTGCAAAATGCTGAGCACACTGTGAAAAGAAATAATCTGGTCTACCAAGAACTCTGCCAACAAAAAGAAAAAACTAAAATCAAACATACCCCGTTTACAACAGTGTCATTCACAGCCTCACCTGTTGGTGTGAGCCATTCAGGAGCAGGTGAGTAGGCTTTGAGGTTTAATGTAGCTATTGAATATTAGCCACCGGGGGCCAGGCGTGGGGCAGCTGCCTAGCAACAGTTCTGGAACTTTCCTTGGCGACCGAGTGGTGAGGCAGCAGCTGCTCATATGGGTCAGTGATGAAAGAGGGGGAGAGAGAAATGGAGAGAGAGTTTTGCTGACAACAACAGAGTAAACATAACCACTATGGGAGCGAGTCTGAGAGAAATGGGAGCTGATTCCACTGAATCCACCTTGACTGTTTACTCTGAAGCTTTGTAATCACTGAATCGTTCTGTGTGCGTTTCATTTGCATTCTAATAATCATCTTCGTCCTATGTAGCCATCTCTACTACTTTTCAATTTGTTTCCCACATGACACTGTGAACTTTGCTCCTCTCCTTTCCATATTCTCAAATTGCATGTCATGATCTCCATCCAATGTCTCATTCTCCCTATGTCTCATTCTCAACCTCATGCTCACTTTTGCCTTCATGGTTTCCTCTCTGCCTCAGTCTTTCTTTCTCCCTCTCCCTTTGCCCACCTTTCTGCCTGAGGCTGACAGTTACAGGTTTATATGTGCCTCAGGGAGGGAGAAATGTATGTGTGTGCACGCACATGTGTGTGTGTGTGTGTGTGTGTGTGTGTGTGTGTGTGTGTGTGTGTGTGTGTGTGTGTGAAATATGTGTGTGTGGGGTAGGCGGTTTTCAGCAACCATTAGTTTGTGATGTGCAACTTAAGGGGAATCCTGTCCCACCCACACTCAGCAGGGACTTTACATCCCCTGCCTTTCTCTCATATGTGTGTGTGTGTGTGTGTGTGTGTGTGTGTGTGTGTGTATGTTGGAATGTTTATGAATGTGCATACATACTTGTGTGTGTGTCTGCATGTATGTCTGTACATATGAACTATGTGTGTGTGCGTGTGTGGCATGTGTGTGTGTGTGTGTGTGTGGTGTGGGGGGCTGGTTTAGAGCAGGGCTGAACAGACTGAGGAGCACCGCTGACAGACACATCATTATCCAGCTCCCTGTGCTGGGACCCGGTGCATCCGCAGACAGCCTTGTCGACCAGCGCACCAGGCACCCAGCACCCAGCACACCCAACCCCACAGCCCCTCATCTCCAGCAGGCCTGTCTGCCATCGCTGACAAGAGGGAGCCCACCAGTCTGATGGATGGTGCTGGGGAGGTGTGTGTTTGTGTGTGTGTGTGTGTGTGTTTGTGTGTGGTTGTGTGTGTGGTTGTGTGTGTGGGTGTGTGTGTGTCTGTGTGTGTGTGTCTGTGTGTGTTCCATAGGAGGCGTGTGAGCCTTTGTGCTCTGTCATCCTATTGGAGTGGGGGGTTGGGGTATAGATGGTGTTGGTGGAGCTGATAAGACTACTGTAACACAGGATGGCTACATGTAGTACACACACACACACACACACACACAGACACACGTGCGCTCTCACACACACAGAAACTTGCATTATGCATGCCTTCACACCCACTCATTGTACACAGAAACACTCATCCTCCCCTCTGTATCACCCAGTGGGGTCATGACCGTATCCTCCTCTCCTCCTCCTCCTTCTCCTCCTCCTCCTCCTGCTGCACTGGCTCTGTCTGGGCAGGGACTTCCGCTGATGTGGTCGGCGGGGGAGGGGCGCGCTGGCTTTTAATTCTAGCCTGTGTCAGAGCGGCTGGAATTCCTGAGGTCGGGCCTGAGCACCGCCGCCCTGTCCCGGCCCACCCCACCCTGCTCTACCCTCCTCCTCTACCCCCCTTCTCCCTACTCCAACCCCCCACGTCCCCTCTGCATCCTCTCCCCTCCTCCAGCTCTGCTCTGCACCATCGGCAGTCTCCCCCCACCTCTACCCACCTAACCCCCCCCCCCCCCCCCCACGCCCGCCCCCTGCATCCAGCCCCCATAGAGACTGCCACTAATTGGCATGTTTGGCTGCCAGCGCGGGCGTGGGGGAATGTCAGGCAGGGAGCCCTGGCGAGATGGTGGTGGCGAGGGGGGGGGGTTAGCGGAACAGTGCCTCCCTTGGCCTAGGGATCGTCTCCAGACCATTGGCCTCTGTCAGGGGTAGTCTCTTTTTATGTGTGTGTGTGTGTGTGTGTTTGCGTATGTGGCAGGGTGTTTGCATATGTATATGTGTTATATAAGTTTGTGTGTGTGTGGGTGTTTTCGCAAATATAAAGATGTGTTAAAGTTTGTCTGTGTGTGTGTCTGTGTCTGTGTGTGTTTCTGCGTGTGTGTGGGTGGGTGGGTATGTGTGTGTGTGTGTGTGTGTGTGTGTGTGTGTGTGTGTGTGTAATATACCAGCATGGCAACCAGTGTGCATAGGGACCTGAAAAATACAGGACCAGAGTCGCAAAGCTGCAGCAGCAGCAGCAGTTGAGTCAGGTGACCTGGGAGCCCTCATTCATCAAAGAGATGACTTCCGCGGGGCAGAGATCCACTCCATCATCCTGCGAACACAGATGGAAATGAACAAGACCCGCGTGCCTGGGCTTTAGCGTGACACAGTACAGCATCTGATATGCTGACACGTTTATGCTGCGCCTCCTGAGTGACAGGGCATTGCGCGGGTTAAAAATACTCCTAAACTGCTGTATTCCTCTGTTACGTTTGAGCAGTTTTTGGATAGAGCCATCATGGCAGAATAAACACACTCATTTTACAGGCGTTCATAGATGTCTATGGAATAACAATGGGGCCGTTACTCGAGCTTGGAGAAATACAGTGGGGTGAAAAAAATGTGTCTCCATCCTCCAATAACTTTATATTGAGGAAGAATAAATTTAATGTTGGCGGTTTCAAAACGGACACTTCTTTGCGTTTGCTGCCAGGCAGATAAATAACGGCCTTGTTAAAATCTGCCCGTTTTTTTATGGTGGTGAGTTTTACGTTTGAAGTGTTTTTGTAGGCCCCCGTCCTCGGCTTTATTGACTGCGCGTACCATCTGGAAAGTTCCAGCTGTGAGGCTCGACATCTCTGGTTTTTAGACTTTTTTGTCGGAGCCTCTCGGTTGACGCTTCCCCAGACTGGCACTCTCGCCCGCTCCAGTGTCTCTCTCTTTCACACACACACACACACACACACACACTATCACATGTACGGATGTTCACATCAAGAGAGATAGAGAGATAGAGAGAAAGAGAGAGAGAGAGAGAGAGAGAGCTAGAGAGAGAGTTCACACAAGTAGAAGGAAACGAAATGCCACCATCCGGCACGTTTCACAGCCAATTTGTCAACATTGTTGGAGGATCATTTTCTTTTTCTTCAATGCCTTTATTCAATTATTTATTTATTTTCTTTTGTCCAAAAAAAACTATGCATGTGGAAATTTGTCAGGAAATGTTATAGACTATAATTTGTTTTTCCATTTATAGAAGGCATGTTGCAATGGGACTTATGTACTAAATAAAACAAATTGCAGTTGCTGTAAATTACTCTATAATTATTATATGGTTGCGACAATAAAACTGGGGCTGAATATGACAACGAAAGGAAACTGAATCACATCAAAAAATAAACCTGTACGTATATTGTGACAGAAGGTCAAATGTGAGTTTAAATGTGAGATGGGTTGTGGGGGAATGTGAGGAACAGTAACACATTCTGTTAGTGTCTTACCTCTCTTCTCCTTCTCTCTGTCTCCTCCATCACCTTCCCTTTCTCCTCCTCCTCTTCCACAGGGAGGCCATAAAAAAGTGATACATCACTGTGTCATCAACATCTGTTCCGGCGTCAGATCTGATACGGGGCGCCTACTCGCAGCTTCTCGCTAGCACTGCATGTGCTCTCTCATTCTCACCTTGCGTCACTCCCCTTTTTCTCTCACTCTTTCTTCCTGCCTTTAACGCTCCCTCTCTCTTTCTCTTTCTCCTTCTCCTGTTTCTTCAGCTGCAACCTGTATGAAATGCACACGTAGCAGACGCAGCGCAGCAAAAAAAATTCTCACATAGACACATATGTTCACATACTCACTTTCTGCCTCTCCCCAGCCACACTCAGAAACACACACACACACAGTGACCTTATCACTCCAGCCCTCACAGTCAAGGTTAGCACAACAATGGCCATTGTAAAAATAATTGTCTGAGGGCCGAGCGCGGGGACAGTGGACTGTGGTAAAAATAGGCCAGTGATGAGAGGCTGGGTGGGGGCCGGCGTTGTTAATGGGGGGTGGTAGGGGAGGGGGAGGCACAATCATGGGCAGAGGGGTTGATATGCCATCGCCCTGGCACCGTCCGCACGGCGGAAGAGCGGGGCCAATTTTCCAGTCAACACATGAGTCAGTGAGCAGAGATGCGCCCGAAATAAACGGCCTCCCTGTTCCAGCCCCGGAACCACACCCTGGTGTCCACCACCCTGGTGCGGTTGCTTGGAGGGGCTGCATGGGTAATGGCCTCGTGGTTGGACCGGCCGGCCGGGGGGAGTGATGGTGGGCGACCACGCGATGGGGAGACAGGGAGCAGAGGTGGGGGCGTTTGGGTGTGTGTGGGTGTGTGTGTGTGTGTGTATGTGTGTGTGTGTGTGTGTGTGTGTGTGTGTGTGTGTGTGTGCGTGTGTGGAGGCACGGCAGGGAGCTTGGGGGAGCAATCCTCTGCTCCCGAAATGGCAACAGCTGGGGCAAGCTGCTGGCAACCCCTCAGTCTGCGCATTGTTTATTGTTTGCCCACAGCGGAGACTGTAAACAATGACACGCCCATCGCTGGGTGCTCGTGGCCGAGCCGAGGTCTGGCTCCCAGCCCACCGTCCACTCACACCCCTGCCCACACACACACACACACACATACACACTCACACACACACACACACATACACACAGACACACTCACACTCACACACTCACATACATACTCTTACACCCACACACTCACACCCACACACACACACACACACACACACACACAATCACACACACACACACACACACACACCTCACTATCCCTCCCCCACAAGTCCCCTGCTGGAAAATCTTACAAGTGCTCTCAGTAGCACAAACAAGTAATGTGTGACAGCTGTCACTCTGGGAGATGAGAAGAGAGAAAAAAAGAGAGAAAGAGGTGATGGTGGTATAGGAAGAGGAGTGGGGGGGGGGGAGAGAGAGAGAGAGAGCAAATTCAGACAGTGAGAAAAACAGAGCAGAAACCCTGAATGGTTTTGACAGCACACCAAGTGGTTTGGCTGGTCAAAGGCCAAGTAGCCAGAAAACAAGCCTACTACTCCCCCTCCACCTCCTAGGCTTTCTGTGTATGTGTGTGTTTGTGTGTGTGTGTGTGTGTGTGTGTGTGTGCATGTGTGCGTTCGGATGGAGATGGGTGGGTATGTCTATAGTGCTGAGAGGCTTAAGATGAGGCAGACGGGTGGTCAGGGGAAGGAGGGGAAGATGGAGGGAACGAGACAGGAGGAGGGTAAGGAGGAGGAGGAGGGTAAGGAGGAGGAGGAGGAGGAGAGGAGCGGGGTGAGGAGGGTGCAGGGCGCTCAGCTGGTCTTCTCCAGCACTAGTCCGGGGGATTTGAACAAGCCTTGTTAGCTGTCATGTGTCATCTTTATTAGGCAGCTCAGTGAGTCAGAGAGGAGCGGAGAGGAGAGGCGAGGAGAGGAGAGGGCAGTCTTTCATTACCCTGAGCCACACAGGGTCCGCCATCCCAGCTCTTATTTATATCTCCTTCATTTAAACAGGTAGGTCCTGCATGGAGCCACACACACAGCAAATGTCATATTAAGGTCCACCGCCACACCTTTAGTTTCAATTAAAGTCATGACAAGTGAAAAAAATAGACCAATAGACCAATGAATAATAATAATAATACAATTATGGAGCGACATGTTTTATGGTTTATTATGGTTATATATTTGTCTTATTGATATTATTATTATTATTATTATTATTATTATTATTATTATACATAGCTACATAGCCTTGTCAGGCACAAATATGACACTAAGACACACACAGCAGTCAATGAGCAGAAACAGACACACGCCATTTGCGCTGATTAGCTGAGGACAATCAGAATCAGAGCACCCAGCTCTTGCCTCCTACCTAGACTGGGTAATGTCTGATTACTCCCAAGGCTTCCTCTGCGTCGGCTTCTCTCAGTCACTTCCTCTCGCTCATCGTTAGCGGTCTAATTTTGGTCAAGTTGGAGTGGAGAAAAGCGGGGCAGTGCGTTGCGTTGCAGAGCGGCACACGAGAGTTTGAAGACACTTTGCACTCCGACATTAAAGTTCTCCGTAGCCTTGCGCTACAAGAGCTGGGAGAATGTTAATCAACGTATAATTAATTACACGAGTGAGAGAAGAATGTTGTTTTTCTCATTGTTTGTTTGTTATTGTTTTTTCTCTTCTTCCTTACACACAAGCATTCCTTAAAAAAACAAATGGTGCACACACACACACACACACATAGCCTCTTTTGGGACTACCACATTGGTTGGAAAAAAAAGATCAAACCAAAACCAAGCACCTTTAATCCAAACATGTAAACACAGAAGACTAACACAAACAGTGTTTTTTTTTTTTTCTTTTTTGGAGATGCAACTTTTATTTTGTTGGAATGAGAACATGCAGAAGAAGAAGTAGGTAAAGAAGACAGAAGAAGACAGAGGGAGTGTAAGACATAGACAGACAGAGAGAGAGAGAGAGAAAGACAGACAGAGGGAGAGAGAGGAGAAGGAGAAAGAGGGATGGCTGTGGATGAGAAGAGTGCCATGGCGTCTGCTTAAGCCGAAGTGGAGCGTGAAGGCATCCGCGTTGTCACTCAGATGAGTGTGACACGACTAACTCCAGGTTCCCTTCACAAACAAGGAGGCCTTTCCGGCTTTCCCCCCCGGGGGCTGTGCCGCGTTTGGGGGGGAAATAGTTGACGAGTTCCCCCTGACGTGTCAACAAGCACGACAATGGAGTCACAGCTCTGAGAGTGAGCTAGATGAAGAGGCACACAGAGAGAGAGAGAGAGAAACAAAAAGAGAAATAGAGAGAGAGAGAGAAAAAAAGGGAGTGAGAGAGAGATGGGGGGAGGTACTGGTGTAAAAGGCTAGGTGATCATTTGCACAGTGCAATCCATTTCCACTAGGCTTGGCTGGGGAAGTGGCAGTTAATGTGAGAGAGGAAACCTTAAAAGACCCCCCCCCCCCCCCCCCCCCCCCAGATATATGTATATGTATTTGTTTATCTCTTTTTCCATCTCTCTCTCTCTCTCTATCTCTCTGTGAGCCTCTGTTCACCATAGTTTTGCATACATTCTGCATTCAACCATATGAGCTGCAACCTTTGATATGAATGCCACAGAGCATGGTGGTGCAGTTTCTTTTAATAGCCCAACACATGGAGGTTGCTTACCAAGTGTTTGCATTTGCTCTCGACAGGGAGGAACTTGGTGGAATTTCAAGCTTAATACTCTTTGCACTTTATGCGTCGGCCTATCCCCTTTAGCTCACATTAACGTTTTAAGACTGCCTGACGATATAAACATGATTTATTAGTGCCTAACTTTATTTTCACAGATTTTGAACATAATGTCGTGTTTATGAGTGTGATCTTCTGTCAAAAACACCTGACAGGAAACCCTTTTTCTATTCTGACTTTGCAAGTTTTTCTTGTGAGGGAAGGTGTTGGGAAAATTACCTTGGTTTGTTTGAAAACACATGAAGTATTGTTTCAGAGTAAGAATTTGCTGTAGTTCTCCCCCTAAGTATGATCTGTTAGATGCAGGTGTCTGGAGTCTCTACCATCCTTGAAGAATGCTCACTTTAAAGGCTTCTGAAATTGGTTAACGAGGAAATGTCATATAATCATATGAGCCCTTTGATGTCGCCAGTTTTCTCCACTACATGAAAGAAGGGGGTTGTCTTGATTTTTGCCAGCCATTCGCTCCAATTTACTTATCAATGCCCTCTTATCTAAGCGCAGTTTAACTTGTCACACATTTAAACCAATTCGGTGCAAAATGGAGGCAGATGTTTATTACTGATTCGATTACATTTCTACCATGCCTGCCCAATTATTGCGTGGAAGCGGGTGGGACTTTTTTTTTTTGTTTGGGTCGTATTAAATCAAAAGGACGTCTGTGTATGCAAAGGGGATCGAGAGAGCAAGGCTTAAATGTGTATTACGGAGCAGCGAATACAGTTCCGACAATAGAAACATTCAATTAAGAACTCAGAGCTGCCTTTAAGTGCTGCCAAACTCCAGCTATAAATACCAACAACGGGCTGATCTGGTTGGCTCTTCGTTTATTTGGTCGACTTAGCTGCACCGCGGGATTTTCTTTCCTTCATCTTCGGCTCGGCCCTTTTTGAACTTGTGAAAAATCAGAACTGGGAAGATCGTCCACTGTGATCCAGCCTCACTGTGCTGCATCCCAGATCCACCCCAGACAGTAAGTCACTGAAATATATGTGGCCCTTGGAGCCGCCGGATCTGAGCCAGATCCGGGCCATGCTCGGGCCTGATCCACTCCAGCCTGAGAATCTGGCATGCCGTTCCCTCTCTCTCTCTCTCTCTACTGTAATTCATCATAAACGTGCAACTCAGATCTTTTCACTGATGGTTTCCAAACGCAACAGCATGCCACCTGTCAAACACTGTTAAGTGAGATGTCGCTTCAGTAATTTTTCTTGATTAAAAAAATGCCTTGGATACACGATGTTTTATTAGATTAATTATTCCTTGCTCAATATGATGGCGCATTTAATCTACTACAATGCAGACTTTTTTATTTTTTGTGCCGTAAACCTCCCTCACACACAGATATAAGACCACATCTTTAGTCTCTAATAAGGGTCACCCAGCAGGGAGACAGCAAGACAATACCCACTTTATCATTTATCTTCCATGTTCCTGATTAAAAAAACGTTCTCCGAGCGCCATCGCTACGTGTGTGTGGAGGAAGTGTGTGTTGTGTATAATATTTGTGTGTTTTTGTTTACTTGCTTATTTATTTATTTGTATTTTTCTTTTGAAGAATCTATAAAGCACAAAGCAGACACGAATCAGGTTTGTGTGGCTGAGTGGATGCAGGATTAACTAATCTGTGTTTTCCGTCAATCAGCCGCAAGCAGCTCCAAATGAATGTCTTCTGAGAGACCTCCTGCTGTGGTCTTTGATTGCCTAGGAAACGGCACATTAGGAGAGAGGGAGGTTGAGAGAAAGAAAGACTGAGAGAGAGAGAGAGAGAGAAGGAAGAAAAAAATTAGAAATACCTCTTCTTCTCTTATTTCAAGACTTTTCTTAATTGGCCTCATTTAAATCTGCAAAAATAAATAAATGCTGTTCTGTTGGTTTCAACATACGGCAAAATTCATAGAGAGCACAGGATGGAATAATAACAACCATGGTAATGTCAGCAGCACCGTTATGGCAAGACAACAACCATTCGTCTGCGTGCTGCAATCAGAACCACGGCACCTGTTATTACTGTGAAAGACAGAGAGAGGTGTGTGTGGAGGGGTGAGGTCGGGGGTTGAGAAGTGGAAAATTACCCACGAGTGATTTCAGTTTATTCACAATCAGGACAGTGGTCAGTGGCCTTAAGCAGGTTTAATGCCAAATGTATTTATGACTTCAGGTGGTCAGCCACCAACCATCACTCTCAAACAAACACACGCACACACACACACACACGCACACACGCTTGCGCGCTCATATACGTGGATACACAAACTGCATTGTTACAGTCATGTCATATGGTCAGACAGCAGATAGTTTAACAAGGCCCAAAGAACCCATCTATCGGGGGGCCGAGAGGAATATCGGTGGGGCAGCGCCTGTGACTAGGGCCCCTGTAGTAGAGAGGACCGTGCGGTCAACCTCTCCGCCCAGGTGAAGGCCCTTGTGGCCTCCCAAGGAGGGTGGGGTTGGGGGGAGAATGGTCTAGACTCTGGGTACGAGTGGTGGGGCTCAAGTCGTCGGTTGGTGTATTTTAGTATGTATTCATTACCGAGTCAAAGGGTTGCAGTTGGGCTGGGCAATTGTGGCGCCAGCGTGCGATTGTGGCAAGACGGCCTGACCACTCTGAAATCGCTGAGCTAACAGAGAGCCGGCATGACAGACGCTTGTGAGTGAGAGTGGGTGAGGGGCCAAGTTTACACTGCCCACCCCTACTAACACACCTTATAATGACAGATTATTGCAACGAAGAGAGAGAGAGAGACAGACAGACAGAGAGAGAGAGACAGATAGAGAGAGAGAGACAGATAGAGAGAGAGAGAAAAAAAAAAAAAAAGAGGAGGAGGAGAAAAAACCACCACCCACGGCAAATGTTTGTGAAAGTGAGAGCATGCGTCCGGGTGCCAAAGGAGTAGGCTGCTCCCTGCAAAAACTGACAACTTCAAAACAGACAGCCACCTCGCCATCCTCAGAACAAGCCTCCTACACAGCCAGGGAAAGAAGAAGGAAAAAAATGAAACAGAGAGGGTGGAGAGAGAAAGAAGGAAGGCGAGGAGGAGGGGGGGGGTGGTGTGGAGGGGGAGGGGAGGAACTGAGAAAATTGCTTTGGAGACTTCATCTAGACAGAAAGTTTCAACTCACAACAGCATGTGTTGTTTTATATTTATATATTTATTTACCCCCCCTCCTCCCCTCCCCTCTCTTTTTCTCTTTTTTGATGGTTTTGAGTGTTTGAAATGGTACTAGCTTGCTCTTGGCCCACCTTTGGTTCATTACGGTTTGTGATGCTCGGGGTTGATGCTTCTTCCATGCCGAGGGAGATGTTGCCCCCGATGCCCCCGCCTGTTAGGATTTCAAATGCCCCGCAGGAAAGGTGAACGGATGGAAGGTTGGTTCAGCTGTGTGCAGTAGAGAGAGCTCTCCAGCAGCTGCAAACAAGAGGACATAAAATCAATGATGAGATGTTTGCTTGACTTCTTCTTCTTCTCTTGTCTTCAAGGGGGTGCTGGGAAAAAAATGACGCCTCAGGTGACGGGCGCCAAACTGTGCAAAGAAGCGCAACTCACAGCTCATGGAGCCATGTGATCTGGCTCCAGCCACGGATCATACAGGCGCAAGTGACTCCTCGCGTCTGTGTGTGTGTGTGTGTGTGTGAATCTGTGTCTGTGTGTATGTGTGTGCATGTCTGTGTTGTGTGTTTATGTGTGGAAAACTGTGTGTATGTCTGGTGTACATTGTGTGTGTGTGTATGTGTGTGTGTGTACGTGTCTGTGTGTGTGTGTGTGTGTGTGTGTGGGTGCATATAAGTGACCCAGCATCCATGCATTTGTGCTTTTTAAACTTGGCTACACCGAGTTGTGTTGTATCTTCCGGGCAATTCACTGTTCCTTAAGCCTTGTCCTGGTTTTGAGCTTCTTTTATTTGAAATAAATATATATATATGTGTGTGTTTGTGTGTGAGTGTGTGTGTGTGTGTGTGTGTATGTGTGTGTGTGTGTGTGTGTGTGTGTTTTAAATCACAGATAATAAGGCTCCCTAGGAAATGCTCGCCCTGGGCTGTCCTCCCTAAGAGATGGTACCTGGGCACGTCTCATCGGATTCCTGGCAAAGGGTGGGTCAAGCCTGCATGGGGGTGGGGTAGGGGGGGAATGCTAGAGGGAGGGCAGTGGAGAGAGAGGCAGAAGGATGGCAGGAAGGGAGGGCTGTGCCCGCTCCGCTCTGCAGGGGGCGCTGTGAGCTTTAATCCACTGGTCAGCCTGACTGTGGGTGTGCACGGGGCACCGGCGGGCAGGAAGACATTTGAAAGTTGCCAAAAACAGAGAGAGAGAGAGGAAGAGAGAGAGGAGAGAGAGAGAGTGAGGGAGAGAGAGTTAGGGAGTGTCTAGCACATGCAGCATGCATGTAACCCAAGGTGTTTTTTGGAATTGGCATTACATTACTGGTATGACATTTTACATCAAAAATAACGTTTCTTTTTTTTAGTTTTTTTTTGTTGTGTTTTTTTGTTTTGCATTGTCTCCTCTCTGTCATTTTTTCTTGTAATAGTGTATTGTATCCAAATATTAGGCCATAGCATGTACGACATGAGTTAATGGCAAAATGAAGAAAAAATGCACCTAATCATACCCCCCAACATCTTACAGTCTCAATAGTTGTCAGATTTTCAAAATGCGAACCTCCACTTGTCTACCATGCAAAGGCTTTAAAAATGTAACAATATACTGTTATCATAAAAGTCCCCCTCTTCTCCTGATGGCTTGTGCCAAGAATGACATCTTGGCTCTGTAAAAAGGTGGGAAAGGCCAAGAACTTGCGTGTTCGACTCTTGATGAGTAGGTGGGCGACGTCGCAATATCTGCTCTCTGAAAAGAAAAACTGTCTATCAAGTCGAGCAAGTCATCACACTCACCAGGTCTCTGCCGACACGCGCAATTCCTCGTTGGAAAAGAACACAGAGCACAGAAGGACGAGGTGTTTGCCGACCAATCCCATGTCACTTTCAGGGGGTTCTTACCGTCTAGTTCTCATTGCTGAAGTCACAACTCAAAGAATCTGTTGTCATATTTGTGCCAACACAGAGGGGAAAAATAACTTGCTTGGCAAACCGCTACAGTCTTCACTGAAGCACCTGCCATGTTGCAAACCTGAACGAAAGATAGAAAGAAAATAAAAAAAAACATTTGGTGGGCTATAAAGGTCACATGGCGTGTGAATAGAACATGAATGGTGGCCAAAAGTCCTCCAAGTTAAAGAAATATACATTGACTGCATTAATCTCATTTGTGGTAATGCATTCATGTTCTGTTCTTCCACCTCAATGTGTCTTTATGTTTTCCACACGTGCTGATAGGAAAGGAGTGGAAGCACGTTAGCACTCCTAATTACAAAAGATAATCATGAAGTATTCTCATTTAGTGCTCCAAGAATCTCCAATTACTTACACTATGGTGAGTTCTATTTTTCCTCTTATGCTACACCTGTTTCAGTATTTAGCATAAGCGTTTTAAAATGCTTTCCTTGTGATGCTTTGTGCAGTATCTCTGCGTTCTGCCTTGCTCAAGCAGTAAGGTATTAACTACCTGCTGAGCACAGCTTTGGCTGTGTGAAGTGTGTTGGCTAATTAGAATTGAAACTACTTACAAATTAACACTGTTTAAGTTATTTAAAGTGGTTCAAAGCCTCATGCAATGAAACAAGAAGGTGTCAATTACATTTGTTCACAAGAATGACATCAGAGTTTCAACTGGAATGAAAGTGTGCTTAATTATGATGTACATTTTGAAACAGAAGTAAAAATAGTTGCGTCACCTTCTTTTAAGACCCTCTTTAAAGTTGAACAATTGCAACAAATGTATCTATGGTCTTGTTGTTTGGCACCTCTTAGTTGTTAAAATATGGTCTAATGTTTTTCTAGCCTTCACTATATAAAAGTAATGTGCTATGAGTGTAGTAACACTGCTTTGCAAATTAACATGTACGGCTGTGAGAAATAACGCTTATGTATAACATGCTGCTTTAAAAATATATTTTGTCAGAGCATGTTAGCAAACGATTATCAGACACATAAAAGAAGTCCGGGCACATTCAGGATTTTTTTTTTTACACAAGTTTCACACATGCACAGCCCTCAATGAAATATAATGTAATGTAAAGTAACATGTAATGCCTCGTCGCCACTGCAGAGGTGTTCCTAGAATGCAAACAAAATGATCATTTGTATGATGAACTAGGGCGGCCTCTTAATGACCGCTGTCACTGCTCTCTTCTCAGCCATTGGATGAAAGCCAGGATTTTAGAAAAGCTCCATGCTTCCTTATTTCTGACAATGAAAAACCGAATGGCCATTGACCAATACGGGACATTATCTCAATGTTCGCGATGTGGCATAAAAGGTCAAAGTGCAGTGTGGTACAACGCAAAGCAGGACACCTGGTCATCCTACCAACCTGTGGATACACCCCTGTATCGCTGACTGAGAAGGTTGCTAGGACATGAGAGCTGAGGATTTGGCCTTGTGGAGGAACGCAGAGGCTGCTGTCCCCCGGCTTCAGGAGAAAAACCAGCACCCCGTCTAAGAGCAGGGCTCTGCTGCTCTGACTGATGCCTTCGCTGAACACCACATACAGTAATTGCTGGTGCGGCGCAGCTGGAAAACCCTGGAAATTGCTAGTCGCGCAGATGTCAAATTTAGTGTAGACATGCAATGCTGGAGCTCTGTCCCACCAGAGCTCCAGGGTGTTAAAGCTATCGCGCACTCTTTTCGACAAAATGTTGACAAACGTTGGACGTTGTTGGGCCATGACCTCTTTGCGAGTGGATAAACAGGAAGAGGTCTAAAGAGTGGATCTAGCTTGGTGTCTTGGTATGGGCATTAAGGCCTGTCATGGCTTTTAGATGCAATCCAAATTTACAGTCTACACTGGATGATTCCTATTCCCTGTAGTGTGTGTGTGTGTGTGTGTGTACAGATTTAGCTTGGCGCTCCATCCACGAGGAAATCTTAGAGTGCAGTGCATCTGGCGAGGCCTCTTTGCTTTTACTGTAAAACATTTATGTATGTATGCAGGCGCACTTAAAAAATCAGCGGCGATCGAGAGGGCACGACAGAAGCAACAAAATAAGCTCTTTCACTCTCCTCTTTTGCCTCTTCCCTCTCTCTTTCTCCTCCACTCTCTCCCTCTCAACACTGACTCAGCCAAGTGTACCAGCCTTAAGACAGACAGGGCGGTGAGAAAATGTATGCGCTGAAATAAACACTGTGAATAAATCCATTAATATGTTTTTAAACAATCAGCAAGAACATTATGTCTGGCCCACTCTCTGTCTCATAAGTCTAAACACCTTGAACAGTTAGGTTCAGTTTTAGTATAAGTATGTGTGCATGGAGTGTGTGTGTGTGTGTGTGTGTCTGTCGAACGTCACCTATTATGGCATTAGTAAGTATCCCTGTCAGATTTCGTTTTGGGGCCATGTGCGTGTGTGGAGGCAATCGGAACAATGTTTTCGGAGCGCGTGACGACATGTGAGTGGAAGCTGGACGCGGCCCGATGAGCCTGCCAGACTGCTCAGCGGATGCCCACAGACTGGGCATCTGAACCTGTCTGACCTAGTTCGGGGGCTGTCGTCTACGTCTGCGCCTATTCCTGTGTCTATGTCCTCACCAGTGTCCGTGTCCATGTCCGTGTCCATGTCCGTACTGTGCCTGCTAGCCAGCCAGCTGCTGGGCCCCGCTGCCTTTTGTCTCGTGTGCCAACACGGCACCAGTCATACCACCAGGCGCAATCTTATCTGGGCGGCGTTGGAGGAGGACGCCCTTCCTTCCAACCAAACAATCTGGGGGGCATTGTAGCGCAAGGTGAGAAAATGCTTCACCCTCACTGCCCTTCTCCTTTTACAGCGCAGAGGGCACAGGGGGGAGGGTAAGAGGTGGCACAAGCCCTGGAGAGGGTGAAAGAAAGAGAAATAGAGAGAGAGAGAGACAGAGAGAGAGTGATGAAATGTCTGTGGCATAAATATATCCATCAGCATCGTTGCTGTCTCTGTAGACAATCTCAAGCACAGTAGCTGCTACCGCTGTGAGTAATAATTCATATTACCATGAGAACAACTATCCAAAAGAAAAACATATGATGAAATAATATTTTTTGATTCAGTGAGATAAGTGAATTTAATAAAACATATTTGTTAGTACATCTATAATACTAGACCTTTGTTGGGGAATGAAAGGTACGTACGTCAAACATAGCACTGCCCGTTCATTACTATCACAACAATGTGAACCTGTTATTTTCATAACTGTGTTGATCTGTTGTGTTAATGCCCTAAGCTTATTTACCCCTGTACTCGATGGGGTGAGGAGCTATATTTGGGGGTGGGTGTTGGTGAAGATAACAGTCCTCAGTGATATTTAATTTGAAGCTGGAGCACAATCCGGGAGGGAGGGGGGGGGGGGGGGTTGTAACATCTATCTGAAGAAAGTATTTTTTTCTTTTTCTTTAATACACACCCTCACAGGTACAAGGAAAACTGCTGCATGTCTCCAGCTGACCTATTTAGGTAATTGCACTCTTCATTAAAAATCTCAGTCTCAGTGAAAGAGAAATTACACTTCCCCGTCGGTATCTAGGTAACATAATCTCCCGGCAGCAGGCTAATTGCGTGGCATGATAACCTCATAGGCCGGGCCTGTTTAATTTTTCATCTCTTTTCAAATAATTATGGATCAGAGGAGAGAGGTATTGATTTGATTCATTAACTTCTCTCTCTGTGCCAAGGTTAATGATTACACGTATCCCAATTATACAGTAAAGATCTTCTGGGCTATTTGCTTTTATTGGTTTACACTTTATTATTGGCAAAGGTTGTGTTGAGACAAGCCCAATTTGAGCTGGGAATAGGATAGCCTGGGCAATTTGTGCCAAAAACAATACGCATGAACCAGATACATTAAGATGACTAAGCAAAACTGGAAAGCTACATCCTACCAATGTTGCCTATTAACAGGGCAGTTGTTAGTCAGCTCATACTGATTTACCTCTCCTGGTCCATACGGAGTTGTTCATAGGTCCAATCATTTGTGAATATTAAATTATTAATTAAAAAAACACCTTTTATTTGCCTCCTGTTATAGGACCAACATAGGACCATATGCCAAGAAATACACAGGGCCATAAAGATCCACATAGGACATGCAGGGAACCACACAGGGGCATTGAGAACCACACAGGGCCATAGAGAACCACACAGGGGCATTGAGAACCACACAGGGCCATAGAGAACCACACAGGGCCATAGAGAACCACACAGGGCCATAGAGAACCACCCAGGGCCATAGAGAACCACACAGGGCCATAGAGAACCACACAGGGCCATAGAGAACCACCCAGGGCCATAGAGAACCACACAGGGCCATAGAGAACCACACAGGGCCATAGAGAACCACACAGGGCCATAGAGAACCACACAGGGCCATAGAGAACCACACAGGGCCATAGAGAACCACACAGGGCCACACAGGAGAACCACATTAAATGCTCTGGGCCACATTCAGGACTAAATAAAAATGTGATGAATAAAATCATGACAACAATGCCTAGCAATCCATGAATTTATCATACTGTAAAAGTTGTTTGAATGTTCTGAGGGCATGGTTAGAAATATTGAACGTTATCATTGAATAAACTGCTAAACTCTCAGAAAAAAAAACCTTGAACATACAACTGAGGGAACACAGAGATTCACACATGAGGGAATATATTGTTTCCAACCTTGATCGGCACACACAGTGTGTGTCTCGGGTGTGTAGACTGAAAGGCCGCTCTGTCAGGTCTACAGCACTTGACACGGTTAGCAGCCGGGGGGTAATTTTCCAACAGACATGAGGACATTAAAATTGCTCTGATGTACGAGCGATTTCCTCCATCATGTTCACTCTCTAACAGGTCTAACCCCTTCCCCCTCCCCAGCTCAACCACTCCACCCCCTCAATGATTTCTTCCATTTTCTCCCCAATTCACCAAAAGGCATAGCAGGTGAGTAGAGTCTTATTATTAACAATGCCAGGAATGAATTAATGCCAAATGTGCTGATGCCAGGGAGAGTGAAAAGCATCACTAAAATATGAAATGAAAAAGGTAAAGTCAATTTTAATAAATTTGTTTGTTCATTTCCTCGGCAAAACTGCAGTAACAAGAAGAACAGTATTTGTGTGTTAATGTGAGAGAGATTAACAAAAAGAGTATATATGTGTGTGTGAGACAAAGAGAGAGAGAGAGAGTGTGTGTGAGAGAGAGGAAAAACAAATACAGTACGTATATGTGTGTATGTGTGTGTGTGTGTGTGTGTGTTGTAAATGACCTGTGCACTTAAGTAACATTCTCACCCCCTGGGTCCTGTGCTTTCCCATTCAAAGCCTCCGGCAGCCTCCAGCCAGTAAGGGAGCCTTGAGTAGCTGGACCCTCTTGGGTAATTTAGAAGATTTTTGGGATCATTTTCTAAAACATCTCGGAATTGAGGTCAGGGCATTGCTCATTACATTAGATTAGATATTTCGCTCACGAAACATAACATTCCCAAAATAATCCTGCGCACCTATGCATTCTTCTCCCTTTGGCCATCCCCCTGTGGACCAGGCTTTAAAGACTCGCAGGGGTTGGAGGAGAGAAGAAAGGAATGAGAGTGGGGCTGCAGTGATGCAACGCAACGGCAACTTGTGCAGCCCCTGGAAAGTCCACAAAAAACTGGACTTTGGTCTTCCCAGGCCTGGATGGGAGAGAGGCAGGCTCCACGGGCCCCAGCCTGAGTGGCTTCACCCTGCCTAGACAGTCCTGCAGAGCTTCAGGCCTTTGGCCCGCCTCGGTGAGGGGGTGGGTGGGTGGATGGGGGGGGGACTTCTCCTGGTTCTTACCAGTAATGCAGAGAGACATCACCAAGGGTGGTCCCTGCTTCTCTCTCTCTCTCTCTCTGTGGCCGTGTTCAGACAATGGAAACTCCTCACACTAGACTTTCCAGGGAAGGTTCGCCCCTGGCCCCTGGAGGATCCAGTCTCTCTTTAGCGCTCTCTCTCTCTCTCTCTCTCTCTCTCTCTCTCTCTCTCTCTCTCTCTCTCTCTCTCTCTCTCTCTCTCTCTCTCTCTCTCGGCTCACGTTGCCTCTTGCCATCCATCTGCGGGGAGAGAGGGTGTAGACAGCTCTGGCTCGTTTTTATATGCCCTGTGTTTCCATTCAGGCCGACCCTCCGGGGCCCCTGCCAAGATGTCGCAGGTAACGCCGAAGTAACCATGATCCCTGGTCTCAGTAGTCTAGTTTGGGGGTTTGGACCTTGACTCAGGCGTGCGGTGCTTGGCTCGGTCGGATGGCTCTGTCTCTCAATCAAGCACTTCACGAGTGTAAAGCGAGGCGGGGGCGCAGTAGAGGGAGTGAAAGGAGTTCCGTTTCTCTCGCCCTCTCTCTGACTCCCCCTTCCCCCATCGTGCACTGCTCCCACGTCTCCTTCCTCCTGTAGCGCAGCTCAGAGCAGAGGAGGAGGTGCTCTACCTGTTTGGGTCATATCCAGCTGTTGACATTGCAAAAGTCAAATGTGCAAGTTTAATAAGTGTGCAGCTGGAGCCATGGTATGTGACTGTGAATGTTTGGGGTGTTAGCTGTGGCCTGGATGCTGAGATCCCCTGGATGGAGCGGACAACGTTTATTTTCATAATTACTGGACTGAGGAAGTCAGGTCCGTCCAGGCACTCGGAATCAGAGCTGTGCTGCAATCAAGGGTCACACACTGAACTGCAAAAAAACTATAAAAGCTATAAAAAAAATGTCTAGCGAACAACTCAAGTGAATGGCACATTGTGCCAACACAGGAATGTCAAAAATATTTGAGTGTATCAATCATCGAGCCTCTTTACACTAAGGTCATATCCAATCCATATCCAATTTTATCATTGATTTGAAGAGTCCACTTGTGATGACATAGGATAATAAAAAATATTTCATATTCCTGCTTGAGCTATGGGGAATGGTTAAGTCCATTTTCATGACTGTGAATGTGCATTATCATCTCAATGGGGCTTGAGAGGTCCTTGTATCATGCTATCTGAATAATGTATGGGATGCTCTCTTCACTGTGTTCAATGACATCCATGTGTCTCGCGCATCATTCAGTCACCTTTGTCAAGCATTGATTCAAATGGAGCTAGGCAGTGTTTTCCTAAAGCATTGGAAAGCTTCAACCATAATTAAAAATTCTCTATCAAAATCATATGACCATCGTAACTACAAGAGATTGGGATTTTATTTGTCGGTCTACATCAAATCTCTAGTTGACACTAACAACGAATTGTGCAAACTGATTGGCTTGTATGTTGTTTTTTTTTAGCGTTTTTTTTTTTCATTATCATAACTTAAAAGCAGATGGACAAGACAGAGGTAACTACTTTCATCTGAGCTTGACACATTGTGTGTGTGTGTGTGTGTGTTGGTTGGTTTTTATTTCATTGATTTTTCTTTTGTCAAAAACTGTCTCTGGAAAACTTTTTTTCATTTTGTCACAACTTAAAAAGCTGTTACAAGATGGATAAGACAAAACAAGAGGGCCTTAATTGCTTTCAACATCTGATCCTGATCCCTAACTGTTTTGTGCATTGTTTCAGTACGTTGAAAAAAGAGTGTGAGATGCACCGAAGCTTCACTTTATTGCCCATTCCTTTGCTGAGAGGAGACTCCAAGGATTTGACAAAAAGCATATCAGCTTTCGTCCAATTTGCCTTCCTATCCAAATATCTGCCTTTTTCAGACTGGGAACAATAAATGTGCATGTGGTGAATTGAAGTCATAAAGGGTTCTTCACCTAAGAAGTACCACAGGAGTATAAAATGGGCCCTTGTGGAAAAATAACTGTTATTTTTTGGGGGGAAAGTTACTTGAATTTTGAGAGCCTAATTTGGCTTCCTGCATTTGATGGGTGTTCTCAGGAGAGGTGGATGGTCCAAACTTCATGTTGCTATCACATGGTTTATTACCATCATCAGTGGGACAACTTTGAATGCCTTGTGATAAAAATACACTAACCCTAGATCACAGAAATCTTTGTGCACAATGTTATTCCCCAAATTGTGGAAAAAGCAACATTATTTGATGTGCATAAGGAAAACACTTTCTCATTTCACATATTTGAAATATGGTTCATATTCACTTATGTATGAAATTATTATTGTATGAAAATTACAAGGGTGAAGATCTGATTTGAAATACCGTATATTTTCCTAGGTGAGTAGTCTGTACTGAAATGTTGAGGTTAACCAGTCTGTGGTCCCCAAGCTCTGAAGACGATGATACTGTTACTCACAAGTGTCCATCAACTGAGTCATGCACTGTGATGATAAGAACACACGTACTGTGGCTGGAGTGGAAATGGCTATTTTCAGTGGTTGCGGGGCAGTGAGATGAACACCACACACACACACACACACACACACACACACACACACACACACACACACACACACACACACACACACACACACACACCCACACACACACACACAAATTGAAGACCAACGGTCCAGGTGGCAGACTGGAGAACTGGGAACCAGACGTGTGCGTAGATAGGCGGTGTCACCCACTACCCAAGAACACGATGACTCAAAGGAGAGACGGGCATCGGGGGCCCTGAGATGGAGGCCAGGGATGAGGAACTTGAGAGGCTGACTCACACATGCACGGGGGGAAGGTAGATAGCCAGGAGGAACATGGGGATTTATCACACATCTATCTATGGAACAAAACAGCAAAAAAAGCACAATAAAAAAAACACTGAGAGAGGATTTTTCTACCGCACATGCTACACTAGTGCTGCCATACGTGCCCCTCCTTTCTTAATGTAACTCTGGCCATTCAGAGACGAGCGCTATCTGGTTTTGGTCAACGGTTAGCAGTCGCTTTAGGGTATTTATGGTACGTTTCAGACATGTTTTCAGGTCTAGGGTTTCCTCAGTCAGCATAAAGCATCCAGTGTTCTTGCACATGATTATGAAAGAGCTAACATTAGGGAGACCACACAATCTACATACGTACATGAGAGCCTATGCCATGCCAGGGTATCTCTGAGCGATATCATCTCTTTGGGTCTGCAAGGGTGGTGCCAGGGTAGGAGACGTTGTTCTGATGATTTAATATGTAAAGAAAATAAGACCTAACCTAATGTAACGGGTCTCTATTCCGTTAGGGTCTTTTTAGCCATCTCCTGCCAAGGGATTACAATAAGCGTGTGTGTATGTGATTGCCAGCTTAGATGTAGCCTGCACCCATCGCTGAGAAGCTCTGCTAACATGAAAGACCTCCAGAAGCTGTTCGAGGAGGGGGACTGCAAAGTGAGAGGGTCTCCAGAGAGCAGCTGACTCTAGAACAGATCCAGACGTGATCTGGTGTGGCCCTCGGCCACTAGAGGGCTAGTTGAGTCCCACTCCAAGCCACTGTGGTGTGTGTTTGTGCACGCGTGTGTGTGTGTGTGTGTCTGTGGTTACTGTCAGAGACTACGCTGATTGATGTGGACAGGTCAAAGAGACAGGTCAAAGAGCCCCATACAGTCAACTACTAGACTAAAGATTAGCGGCCTTCTTCTTAATATGGAAAAGAGGTGAATGATTCTATAATGACAAAATGCATTCATTGTACTGTGTGAACTCTCTCTCTCTCTCTCTCTCTCTCTCTCTCATTCTATCCTTTTCTTCCATCTCTCTACTCTCTGTTTCTCTTAGCTCTTGTCTTTCAGTTTGCATTTAAAAATACTCACCGCCTTCCCCTGGCCAGGGAGGACGGCCGCGATGCCATCGCGCTCCAGCATGAAGTAAACATCTCCAATTAGCACACGTTTGTCAGATCTTTATTAGAACGATGGTGCCCCGGAGCTATGGGGATGTAAGCAAACACGATGAAACACGGTGGACGGTTGCGGCGATCACCCCACTTTTGGGTGAAAGGAGTGTGTGTGTGTGTGTGTGTGTGTGTGTGTGTGTTGGAGGGTGGGGGGCGAAGTAGAATCCGCACAGTATGCCCAAGCGAAATAACAAATAGCAGAGTGCCACTCCAGATCCCTCCATTACGGAGGCAGTCATTTGGCTTCCCCGGGGGCAATCTTGACCAAGATTTATTAGACATAATTAAGAGACCACGCAGCCTCTGCCCTTGATATTCAATTTGCCTGCGTTAATGAAATAGAAATAATAAGGACCTGTGCATTGAAGGTAAATGCTCTCCTTGTATGCCACCGCTATGCTGTGCATGGAAAAGCAGAAAAAGAAAATGAGGAAATTAAATGTATGGGAAGTTTGTGTACAAAGGAAGGAGAAAATTACCAACAGATTATGAGTGGCAAACAGACCATAAAAAACGCACAGCAGGCATACATATATGTAAGAGTATGTGAATGCACATCGCCTGCAGAGTGCAAACGGGCCCGCGTTCTACTGGACACGCCTACGTCCACAGCTATATCCGCACAGATGTATGCTTACAATGCCACAGCCAATGCATACATACTGCTGACAGGTTTCAAGATTCATCCATGGATTGATTGTTTGATAGGTTATTCTGGGATTAAAAAAATTTAAAACCTTCTTAAGGAAGAGGGGGAGCAAATCTGATACTGCAGAAACAAAAGTTTATGCCGTCTGGTGTTGAAAGGAGTTATGGGTGCCACATCAAAGATTCCACACCCACTCTCAGAAAAGGGAACTGCGTAAATGCTGATATCCTAATGTGACATCAATATTAAATGTGTTACCCTTTATCTCCGTTTTTAGGCTATACTGCTGTTTAAGGGCACCAATGCTCAGAGGCCCAGTTTCACCCCTTTCGGTGATACAAATCTAGGGGTCATTTGCCAGGAGCGATTTCAGTAATGGAGGCTGAACTGAACTTGAGCTCTGCACGGTGCATCAGCTCAGTTGAAATAATAAACACACACAGGCACGCAGGTCCCCGGTCAGTGAGGTGCGTTGTGAGATCTGGTGAAAGGTACTGGGGTAGCGAGAGATGCAAGGTCCAAATGCCAGCTGCAGTTC
Organism: Sprattus sprattus; assembly: GCF_963457725.1. NCBI lineage: Eukaryota > Metazoa > Chordata > Actinopteri > Clupeiformes > Clupeidae > Sprattus > Sprattus sprattus. The sequence continues at coordinate 24,943,608 of NC_137913.1, forward strand.
TGCCTCCTCCCTTCAGATCTAATCATCCAGCTCAGACTGGTGTAATTGACCAGCCCCTTCAAAAGAGGAATGAATGGCTAGGAAACACTTAGTAGTTGTTGTTTTCCACCTCCTTATGATTACAGTAAGTAATTTGCCTTCACGGCTGTTTCAGTTCCATTCAATATTTCCATGCTGCAGAAACGGCATAATTGTGCTTGAGCAACACCTTAAACCCAATTCGTAAATGATCTCAATCCGTTGCTTTAGGCTTGCTGTATGCCCGTTCGTTGTTTGATATATTGGGTCATTGGTGTTGTGCTGTGGGCCTGGTGCTGTTTGCGATGCTTGCAGCTGAACATTCAAAAGTGAATCAAAGGTTTGGGGTTAGGGCTAACTGATACAGTGTGAGAACAATGGAAAGGCTTTGTTTATGATGGTGTTTGGTTTGGTAGAGCTCCTTAATATCAGTATGTGGTAAAAAAAAAAACCACAGTTTTCCTTTTATGCAAGAACTAGTGACAAGACACACACCTATGGAGATATTCACCGCTGGTGGTTTTGTTGCTGTAATTCTCTGAAATGGACACATCATACTCAGACACTAACATGCATGGATGTGACTGTGTTTTCCTTATCATTAAATGGCCGTACAGCATTTCTATCTTTTGTTCAGATGTGCTGTGGGATTTTCCTGTCTGCCCCCGGGGTCGCAGACAGTGAGACAGTTGAAACCCCACGTTTCCTGTGACGGGATGCATGGATACAGATATGGTGGCCGTTGGGCAAAGTGATACAGGAATATTGACAACGTTATGATGATACATGGGACTTTTCTGTCTGTCTCGGAGGTGATTGTGAAATGCAAGCCATTTGGTTCGAATCCGCCTCTCATTTTGTGGTTCTGCCCCCAGACCACCACTTCCTGTCTCACTTCCTTAAAAAAAGAACCCTGATGATTGGACCACGTTGGAACATAAGGATTTTTTCTTTCCTGAAAAAAGAAAATGTTGGTGACAATTCGGAGTCAACAAGGAAAATCACTCAAGCTACTGGTTCAAAATAAACTATGCATACAATATCACAGAGTTCCCCCCTGCAAGGGAAGGACTGGTTTACAGTAATCTCCCTTAATACCCTTGAAATTGTGAATTCATCTACATCCTTATACGTCTGTTGTGCTGACATTTCTGTTTGTGTGTGTGTGTGTGTGTGTGTGTGTGTGTGTGTGTGTGTGTGTGTGTGTGTGTGTGTGTGTGTGTGTGTGTGTGTGTGTGTGTGTGTGTGTGTGTGTGTGTGTGTGTGTGTGTGTGTGTGTGTGTGTGTGTGTGTGCAAGAGTATATGGGGTCATTTCTCATTATTTTACTCACACATCTCTCTTTGTCCATTTGTGTGTGTGTGTGTGTGTGTGTGTATGTCTATGCGTGTCTGTGCAACTGCAGATTCTGAGGCAAACAATGCCCTGCAGCTGCTTGTTCCTGTTAGAAAAGACCTAGTCAGGCTGCACAGACTAAATCTACCTTCTCTTAACCTTAATTTGTCAGGATGCAGCATGTCACTTTGCCAGGGGAGAGATAGAATCTGCCAACCGATTTAACAATATTAAGTTAGCCTGTTTAAAAACTCAATCAGATCCAAGGTTCAATCATCCATAATCATACAATTATGATTTATTTGATTAAACTCAGAAGAGATGCTCTCCATAGTATTAATACCATAAATTATGTTTTTGTTTATCTGTTTTTATGTCAGATGTGACCGTCCTTCTGTCCAACTGCACTTCAAAAGGCAGTGCATTTCTTTGGAAGGGTATCATCTCTATTGAGACACCATTCATTCCACAATTCATAAACACGACCAGTAGGCTACTTCCATGAATGCAACCACATGTTTCTCTTAACACCAAACAGTACAAATCAGTGGACAAAAGTGTTTTAGAGACTTTTCGGAGGAAGAACCAGACTGCTTGGTATAAAAAAAAGCCCTCATTTTGCTGTAGCCATTGTGTCGTGTGGCTAATTCTGCAGGGGTGCTAGACACTGCTACACTAACCATCAGCAGTTGATAGTATGCCGTTGTGGTTTGAATGTCACAGTTCTGACATGGCCGCATGGCAGGAATCTGGCCAGCCGTCAGGGGTGAGTGTAAAAAAAAAAGGCCATTTTCACTTCCTTAATCTGGAGCGTCTGTAACTGCCCTCCATCAGTGGCCTAGCATATCCTAGCATAGCCTAGCCTGTCATCACCATGCCCTCTTCCTGGGTGCACCTCTGTACACCTCAGTGAGTAATCTAACAAAGAATAAACCAACTGTCTGTCAAATCCACCTCTTCTTATTAACCAAAAAGAAGTGAACACTAGCAGTAATTACAACCACATTCAATAATATGAAAGCACTTCCAAATATATCTTCATATCGGAATATTTTCCTCCTAACATTTTTTTTTGCTCTTTTTTTTTGGAGGCAACACATTTTAATTAAACTGAAATATCAAATGTAAACAGACTTTCATGCAGGAACGCTGACTGCTTTTTTGTCTTATTGGAGCTCTTCCTATGGATCGCTGCTGGAAACATGGAGTTTGTTCTCAATATCTCTTTCTCGCCACTGAAGTCTGGTCCCTTGAGTAGGCAACATAATATACCATGATTTAATATTGCTCTTTACTCTACACATTACCTTCATTTTAATAGAGCAAGGCTAAGATCAACCAGAAAATTCAGTGGTTGGAAAAGGCAGGAGTTCCTGAATATTAATAATTGGACAGAATATGAAATCAATGCCTACAATAAATAATGACTGAGTCATCAAGTGTTCAGTGCACAGCATTCTCTATGTTGTTTACCTTTTCAAGACCATGCCAACCCAGTGCATCGGTACATACACCACAAGTTTGGTACATGTAACCACAACCCTTCCAATGTATTTATCCAACCTTTGGCCCAGCCATTGATCCAAGTCTTCTGCCCCCTCTGACACTGGCCAACTGTGTTCCCAATCGTTCCCATACATGTCTGTGAGATTAATGGACTAGACTGCCCCACCTCTGCACAATGTGTGTTAGCTGTGGCACGGGTGGGTGTGTGAACAGTGACTAGACTGTGCAGCTGCATTCTCTCTCCTTTCTTGTTCCCTCTCCAGCACATTGTCTATCTTAGTCTGCCTTTCCCTCCCTCCCTCCCTTTCCCTCTCTCTCTCACTTTTGACAGGCGGGTGTTTGTGGCTGCCTCTCTGGCCTACATCTCCGGAAGTCCTTACCGAGTCTGAGGGACGTGACACTGGGTTAGCCGTGCCGGTTGTTTACGGACTGCTGAGAAGTGTTGGCCCGGGGCCTCCAGCCCAAAAAGCATCTGTCCTGGAAGAAGAAGCCAGAGAGGCGTTTCTGTTCTCCAGGGCCGCCGCCCCCCAGGGGAGCCAATTCGTGGTACTCGTTAAACAGCGCTTGACCACATTCAAAACACAGCCCCTGTCCACAACAGATGTTTGTTTTGCTTGTCTCTGCCCTGTGTTGTGCTGAGCTTGTAAGAATAGACCTCTGGTAGGATACGCTGTCCACAAGGGGCCTTTTTTACTGTGGAGAGAGTGGTGGAAATGAGAGAGAGAGTGAGAAAGAAAGATAGAAAGAAAGATATACTGTAGATCATTTAGCTGTCCAAGTTTATTCTCCCTAATTGTGAAACAATATTGCTGAGCTTAGGAAAAAGCAGCTTCAAATGGATAAGGAATGCACCTCCAATAAGCTGATGCCATTCATGCAAACAACTTCATTTCAGCTATGAGCCTATGGGACAAATATTCAGCCCATTTCGTTCATGACCATTAGGAAATTCAGAATAACAACAGATGGCATCCACTAATCTTTTTGTTGCTTTCTGTCTTACAATATGGCCAGAGTTCTTTCACTTTCACATCCATCTCTCCACCCATCATCTTTTTCAGTTCATTTCCTTTCTTTGACACACAGAACACTTTGATTCTCTGTACAGTACTTTAAATCACGGATAATGACAGGAGACCTCTTCAACATTCTCGCTGCTCTGTACAAACACATTCAAATGTCCCTCTTGTCCGCAGTGTGCACCAAAAACCCTTAGAGCAAAATCATTTGCAATTTTGTTCTGCTCCGGTTTTAAACATTCTATTGCTCTGCAATATGAAGTGTTCGAACTGAAAAAGAAAGAAAAAAGAACAAAACGAAAGAAAAAAGGAAAGAATGAAGGAGGAGAGATTGCCTAGAATATTACTACCGCTGGGGTCATTAATGAGCATTGCTCATGCTGTCATGGCAACCATTAGCACAGTAATGTCGCTAATGGCATCGGAGACAGGGCATGAGAAAGATGTGAAAATTATTGTCACATTCAATTAGGATCTCTCTCTGCAGCTCTCCCTGCCCCCTTCATCTGGTCTCCATTGATTATCTATCAAATTACATGTGGAACAGGAGTCTTCAAACTTGCTGTACACAGACATATGGACATTAATACTACAACTCGCTAGTACAGCAAGACTTCATTCATCAAATAGCCGGACCTTCACCAACATCATTTCCCTGGTGAAAAAAAAAAAAAGCTTTGAATATGGTGTCCATAGTGAGGAGAGAAACGGTGGAATAACGTGAAATTAGAGAGAAAGAGAACGAGAAAGAGATAAAGAGAAACAAAGGAATACAGAAAAAACAAAGAAAGAAAATGTTGCAAGACTGTTAAATTGTATGACACATTCTGGTCATTCGGCAGGTGTTTGCAGTGGGGGCAAGTGAAACCGTTTAGCCTTCATGGACGGTTGGCGGCGGCGGCGCTGATTGGCGAGTTCTGTTTGGTCAACATGTTTGGACGCCCTGGAATGTGGGTGGTTGTGGTGGCAGCCACATGAGAAAGCAGCAGCATATCTGTGGCCAGACAACGGCAGGCCCTCATGCGGGCGTACGTTCTTTTCTATTTCACCCTCCCCTAGAGCTTGCTGGCCTGCTGTTGACAATAAAACTCAAATCAGGACCATGTTTCGCATCTGCACAGAGACAGAGAGAGAGAGACCGAGAGAAAGAGAGAGAGAGAAGGACAGAGGACAGAGAGAGAAAGGGACAGAGAGAGAGACAGAGACAGAAAGGGACACACACAGTGAGAGAGAGAGAGAGAGAGACAGGGACTGAGAGAGATAAAGAGAGAGAGAGAGAGAGAGCGAGGGGGGAACAATTGGCAGACAGTCCAGAAAAACACTGCTTCCTCGTCTGACCCTTACTCTATTCTACTCAAACATGCTGAAAGTGCCTTTTTGAGTGAATAGAGTGGAGGTAAGGTAAGGAGGCAGATTTGTCATGATTGAACCCCACTGAGGTCTGGCTCAGAGGATTATTTGGGTTAATCTGCTCTGGGTGAACTCCTGTTCCCTCCTGACGGTACACCACAGGTGACATTCACACGCCAAAGGAAATGTTCAGACTGTTGTGTTTCTGATTTAGGCTTGGGGAAATCATCGTCTTCTTCCTCATGTCATTTGATACAAGTCAAATGCGATACAAGCCAAAAAGAATGTTCCAGTGGATGTTGAAATTTCATCACTACAAAGGCAAGCCACTCTGAATATAAGAAAGATGTCCATGATTAAAATATTTATTTTATCGGAACAAACTTTTACCAGATGAAGCCATGAAAAGTAAAAAATTAATATATGAAATATTTCTCGGAGCAAGAAAAATTTGGATATTGCAGATATTCGTCCTCTGTGTATGTCCAGCACCTGAACCCATCTCGGATTGCATGTGCACACCCTTACTAGTTTAATGACTGGTCTCCCAGTAGCCACATCGCTTGCTCAGCATTTCATGGATTGTTTACAAAAGTCACCCTGGTATTAGTGTCCATCCCTTTATTCCGTCCCAAATTACCTTCTGAAGGGCCAGACCTTTCCCTCAACTCTGCTCTGCTCAGTCACACGACAAAGAGGGAATGGACAGCGCACTACTGAGCATTGTGTGTCCACCGCAGGCTCGTGCCTGGGGCATGTCTGCCTACACTGAGATGCCCATCTGGCGGGCAGCCACCTCCATGGTTTTCTCCTGTGTCCACGATGACCAAGACACTGGAGAAGAGAGAGAGACAGAGAGAGCAAGAGAGAGAGAGAGACAGAGAGAGCAAGAGAGAGAGAGAGAGGGAAAGAGAGAGAGAGAAGGGAAGGAGAAATGAGGGACCTACCCATGTTGGATCTGGATTGCCCTCGGCCTGGCTGGGGCGTCTTCCTCATCCCATGGGATCTGTGTGTATGTGTGTGTTTGTGTGTTTGTGTGTGTGTGTGTGTGTGTGTGCCTCCGAGCCACAGCCCGCTTCTGGGAATGCAGGCTGCCGAGCCTGCCCCTGTGGGAGAAGGGGAGTCGTCTGGTCCTTGGGGCTGGGTGCGGGTGCGGGCCTGTGGTTGTGGGTGGCTCAACTCGGCTGGTCACTGCCTCCTTCCAGGCACGGCCTCCAGGGACCCGGGACAATGGGAGCGTCCCTGGCTTTAAGTAAACACTGTACGAAACACACACTTCTCCCTGTGTCATGTGGCCTTCAGTGGAGGGGTGATAAGTGGGTTGAAGGCTCCCAGGCGCCAGAGTCTAGTCTCTCCATCAAGAGAGCTAGGGCGAAAAAGGTGGACGACCGTCTGCTGCGTACAGAAATGAAATTGTCTCTCCTCACCTGGGAATGTTTTCTTAATGTATAATTGAGGTGCCACACAAGCAATGATCAAAGCTAACGGCAGAGGTGGCCCCTCTGAGGAGAAAGAGCACTGTGATATTTTTTCAGTGGCTTTGTTTCAAACGTTAAAACAGTTGCCATGCAAAAAAGGGCTGGACACTCAAATGGTGCATATCAAATGACCTCAATTACTCCAGACGGCCGTCCGCAACACACAACACGCTGCACTTTGCACGAAAGCCTTTCAGTCTGCGAGGCATGCTCGCAATTTACCCACATGCCAAAACCAAAATTATACGAACGGCAACAAATCTACGCCTTTTTAGCGGATGGTAAATTCCTTTAATTTTTGTGGAAACTTTTGAAGGTTGGAGTGTGTAAAAATAACTGTGGTAGCTTAGCTCAGCTGCAGCTTTGTGACTGGCAGAGAAGGGAGAGGAAAAGGTGATTTGAATCTAATGGCATCAACAAACAATCAACATAATTTGAGTCATTATAACACAAAAAAAGTGAAGTGATTTTCCTTTTTCAGTTTGCACCAACGAAAAAAAAAGAAAAAGACTAACATAACTTTTTGTCTTCACTTCCTAATGGTAATCGCTAACACTGCTAACAATAAAGAAATAATAATAAAAAAACCTTAGCAAATATAAGCGTAATAATTGAACATATGATATGCTTATTTGCTCAAATACGTCACTTTGTTGAACATGCAAACCAAACGAACTTGGCGCTAAGAAGAAAAGCAAACAAAAGCAAACGGAAAGTGAACTCCGGTAATGACATGTTTTGCGTGAAGCTGACCTGTCTGCCACTCAAGATGACTGACAGATCTGACTCATTTGACTTAAGACGGCCTAATATTATTATACATAAATAAAAAAGGGGGTCTGTAATAATCTACACATGTCATTATCCTATTATGTAATCCAAGCCGGTCCTGAAGTCCGACAGTAGGAAAGTTTTAGTCCCTACTGTTTGCTCAGCCCTATTTATAACTTGGCCATTGAATGACAGAGTGTCCTGTGCAGACAGCATATGTCAATGATGAGAAGGTGCACCGGCCAAAAAGGAGCACTGGCCTGCTTCTGTAATACTATTTGCAGAGGCGGCCCGCTGGAGCCTCTGCCCCTCTTATTTTATGAAAAGCCTTCCCAGAACCCGGGGGCTGAATTTCACCTCTCCACGTGCCCAGGGGAGAGGATCCAGACTGCTCCTCCGACTCCGGAATCCTGATCGCGCCCACAAGGGACAGCGGAGCGCACAGTGCCGCCTCAGCTTGGCCTGGCTTGCCACAGGACACCAAACGGGACCGTTAGATGCTGGAATCTACTTTTGTTCTAGATCCATAACTTTTCTTTCAGCCTACGATGTGCTACCATTGCATAGTCTTCATCAGCATCAGAAACTGTCAAAATTAGGGTGCCAAATGAAAAGTTTGGTTCCATGGTTGGATATCTGTGTTCATTTAAAGTACGGTTATTAAATGTTTCCAGAAGATATATTGGGAACTTTATTAAACGTGGCAGTAAAAGTGGAGAGAGCCTTTACTGCTGAAAGCTGCTGGCTTCAGTCATGGCCGCTCTAGTTCTCCATGGGCTATCAGGGTGGAGAAAAGAAGAGTTGGCTCCTCCAGCATCCTGCATGGTCTGGCACGACACCCGCTTGGTGACCTTTGTTTTTCATTTAAAACAATGATGTCTAAGCACTACTGTTTGTTTCGCTATGTGTCTGCTTTTCTTCTCTTTCTTTATTGCCGTTTAACTGATTTATTTTATTTTTGCATGGACACATTGTACATGGACACACACACCCAAGCAGACATATGAATACACACATGGATGTCCACAGACCTATATATACTATATACATACACTTATATATACCTCCTCAGACCACAGAGGCCTAAAACAGCAACCCAACCCCCTACAGCAACCTTGAGAACATCCCTAAAAATGTATCCTTATACACCAGACAGAGACGGTGCCCATTCCTTTGGCATTCCTCTGAAATGCCCGGCACATTCCCAGAGGTTTTGTCAACGGCCCTTGCCTGGAGATATAAGTTATACATGACAGCACCATCTTTTAAAGTAACCATGGATCTGACATGACTAAGCTGCTTGTCAGCCTGGAATTTTGACCAAAATCAGATGTTGGTAGTGCATGAATTTATCTTTTTTTTTTTTTTTCAAAGGCCATGAGCAATTACTGAGATGACATGGTGCTTTTACAAGTCGAACATTAAATACCTGTTAATTAACTACACAGTGAGGAAATTCAGCACAAACCTGCACAAAGAATCAAATACATTCAAACCATATACACACAAATAAAGTAATATAATAATAAATGAATCTCTCTCTGCCCTGTGTGTATATGTGTGTGTGTGTGTGTGTGTGTGTGTGTGCTGCTAGATTTCCAGGTGCCTCTCACTTCGGGCCGTCCCCTCATCCACCCGCTTGCCACCATAAGGAATCGCAATTCAGCGAGTCTTACTTCCACTCCATCCCAGACCACCAACGCTGGCCCTCCCTGTAGGTCCTCTGCGCCTCCTCTGCCAAGCAAAAGGCCGGACCATTGTGCCAACCCCTGGGAACTGGACTCAAATGGCCTCACATTTGGATCCAAAGCGAAATGTCACACGCCTCTCTGGGGGGATGTATTTAAAAAACATTTTTTTTTTAAAAACACGCACACACTACCCGCATGCAATAAGAGAGTGCTTTTTCTTCAAGTGAATTTTAAAACATTTTGGGGGTTCGTAAGATGTGGTGGCTCGCTTCTCGTTAACTTGGACGTGGCGCCCGATTTATGTCCGTGCGAGATGAATGTAATAAAGTCAGCCCTCACCTGTTGGAGTTCTTGAAGTCTCCTCCAGGCCCTCCTTAGTTTTTGCAGGCTCAAAAACAAATAGGTCTGGTCACTTATGTTATTCTATTATCCTGCTTTGCTCTCACAGTGTTTCGGATTTAAAAGATGTTTTTCCAGGCTTACTTTAATGCCCAGTGCTTTTCTGGGAATGTAATTGGTATTTTGATTTCATATAATGCACGACAAATGACTTTGTATATGCATCCCCCTGGCAAGGCTTTCCACAAACCAAGGGGTAATGACAATAATTGTGTAGTGACAGAATATGCTGATTATATGATTATTTATGCATGTAATTGGCATTATTGTTATTTTTAGCTGGAAGTTAATTGCTAATGTAGATCCTGTAATTGGATCAGCATATTGCTACATAGCAAATCTATTAGCTCCTAATAATTGCTGCAAAGTGGAAAGACAAAAGTGGGTGGAAGGTGTTTATTGGGCTAAGTATCTGTCTCCATGGTGAGGAGTGGAACGCGAGAAATGCAAAAAATAATAATAAAAAAAAGAAACTTGCAATATATGTTATATATATATATTTTTTCCTCAATACCCCCACTTCAGAGCTCTAATTGGAAAGTACAAGATGATTTGAAAGCTGTTATTTTGACTAGTACGGCTAAAGCGACTTTGTCTCCTCACCTCATTTTATAGATGTGAGGCAGCTCCTTCGCATTACTTGCGCAATCAAAAGGAACTGCTGTGTCCTAGTCAGATAATGATGGGAAAGAGAAAGAGAAAAAGAGATAGAGGGGGACACAGAGAAAGAAAGAGAGAGAGAGAGAGAGAGACTTTTGACGCGTTAATTTAATCTGACAGGAACTTCCTGCAACAGCAGTTAGAAAATCTGTTCTGGCGCGGCTTCTCAATCTCCCCCAAGACCTTTGCTATTGTCTTTTAATTTTCCCTAGTTCCCCCATAAGCAGTTCAGTGTTATGATTACCCAGCCAATTAGGCACATAAATTGCAAGCTATTCAACGTTTGCAAGTAATTTATAGGGCAGCAGTGTCAACTCGAGACCCAAAAACTGGCAAAAAAAAAACAAAACAAAAAACTGGTGAACAAAAAGCTAATTTGCTACTGTACGGAGTGACAATTGGCAATCCTTCCCAAAGTTATTAGAGGAAGCTCTGAAGAGAGTGAGGGAGACAGACAAAGAGAGAAAGAAAGAGAGGGAGAACGAGAGAGGGCCATGGAAGTGACAGAAAGGAAGTGCAACTGAGGAGGACGGAGGACAGAAAAAGAGAGAGCGAAAGAGAGAGAGAGAGTCGATGCGAAGGTGCAAGGTGATAAGACAGTGAAGCCCCTGCTCCGGATCATTGGCAGCTTGAGTGGGCTGTGGGAGGGGAGGCCTCCTGCACTATCAGATGGTGGCGTCATGAGGATAAGTCCCCACAGCCACACATGGAGCTGGGCTAGGCCGCGCCACTGATATGAAGAGCCCATTAAGGGCCTCTTATCGCCACTCTCATTGGTGTAATTGACAGGGCCTGATAGCGTCCCCCGGGATCCCCAGCCTTTGGTCAGCCGCGGGAAGGCAGCGGCAGGCTTTATCAGTCATCAGATCCTTCACTACAACCTGCTAGAGGAGGGGAAGAGACGCTAGCTTCTTACACTCTCTCTGTCTTCCCTTTGTCTTTAGCTCCGTGCTGTCAGTTATTAGGGATAAAGCCAATCTGGAGGGAGATGCTGCCATGGAGAAGGATGAAGGAGGGGAGAGAGAGTGAAATAGGAAGGAAGAGAATATCAGAAGGGCGGAATGAGAAAGAGAGAGATAGAAAGAGAGGGAGAGAGAGAGAGGGAGAGAGAGAAAGACACACTAAGATAAGATTTATGCCTCTTACACTCTCCTCTGTTGTCATTTCACAGCTCAAACCACAAAAGACAATGTGTTACACAGGTATGTCTGTGTGTACGCGTGTGTTTCTGTGTGTGTGCGTGTGTTTGTGTACATATCTCTCCAGGCTACTCCTCTGGCTGTTGTGCAGCAGACATGTCCAGTGCTGTCTGTGTGGGCCTCAGGGGCTGGCGTTGGGGCTGTCAGATGAAGAGGGTGTGAGGGCAGCTCCATGTATGTAGGCAGCACTTGACTCCTGTGACACCGCGCCATGCAGCCCAGGAGCGATGTGCCCCAGCTCCCCTGCTATCAGTGGGGACAGCGCCAGGGACAGCTCCAGCTCCAGAGCCACAGCCAGAGCCACAGCCAGAGCCAGACGACTGATTCTTAACGACAGACAAAAGCACAGTGTTTGGCGAGTATGCGTGAGTGTGAATGTGTGTTTGTGCGTGTGGGTGTGTGTGAGCGTGTGTTTTTGAATGCATGAATGTAGATTTGCGTGGGGTATGTGCATATGCTTGTGCAGGCGTGTTTATCTGTGTGTGGGCGTGTGTGTTTGTGTCCGTGGTGTGTGTGTGCATGTCAGTAATATTTACATTACTTGGGTATTCTGAGAACTATAAAAAGTTGATAAATAAATGGACCGAACTGAAATGCGACACATTGTTTTCATTTCTAAAGGCAAGCAATATCAACATCAAACCAGACACTTAATGAGGATTACCAGATCTACCGCTTTTTTATTAAGACTTAGTAATTTATGACTAGTTAAAGGTGTTTCTGTCTTGAGTTGACAGTTTGTGCTCACATGTGTTATCCTGTGGCTGCTGTATGTGCTCTTGGCTTTGTTTTAACAGCACCTTGTCATTGGGTAGCTAATGAGCCAGCCATGGCTGTCCTCTGCATCCAGACAGGACAATAACAAGGTCCTGTCAACCCTGACATTGAAGGTGTCTCCCTCATGCTTTGCCATACAGAGAAATTGTGTGTGTGTGTGTGTGTGTGTGTGTGTGTGTGTGTGTGTTGGTGTGTGTGTGTGTGTGTGTGTGTGTGTGTGTGTGTGTGTGTGTGTGTGTGTGTGTGTGTGTGTGTGTGTGTGTGTGTTGTGTGTGTGTGTGTGTGTGTGTCTGTGAGGAAGAGAGAAGTAAACCTCCATATCACAATTCCGTCAGTTTCTTTCGCCACTGCTTACTCACACACACATAAACAAAAACAATGAGATTTCGTGAGTCTGAATTTGTTAATGAACATTACTGCCTCCCCACTCCGGTGCACACACAAACAGATTTTTTTACCCTCCCAAATGTTGCGAGCCAGTCTCCTACACAATCACTCATGAGTGAACAGCTCGCCGTCAACTGAACACTCCATGTTCGGGTCGATGGAGGTGCATGGGGATACAGGGGGGGGGGGGGGGGGGGTGGGCTGTTGGGTGCGCTTGCCTTTGCTCCAATCTGGCCCCAGGCTAGATAGATGAGTCTCCTCAGTGCTTCTGCATGGAGCATTAGAAGCCTATGTTATGTGCTCAAGCCGCCCCAGTGAAGGTACAGATTCCACGGAGCAGGAAGATTTCTATTAATTAAATCATAATTGGGTTTTATATATTTATTTGCTTCAGACATTGGCAGAGAGAGAGAACGAGAGAGACAGGAAAGAGAGAAGAGTAAGATTAGGCTGAGATTTGCATGTAAAATGTAAGAGATTCATTAGGCTACCTTGGCAAAGATGAAATAATTTGACTGCCTGCAGGGCACACAGATGGCTCTGTATGTTTGCTAATTTGACTCCCTTTCAAGGTCATTAGTTCTGTTTGGTGAACTATCAGAAAGTTTATTTAAGGATTGTTTGAGTTTTAGATACATACAGTACAAATACAAAGCTTGTATACTGAGGGTCTGGATAAAAAAAAGCGGGCAGATATTGTTGTTTGCTGTGAGAATTCATTTAAGGTGAGAACTCATTTAACATAAAAGAGAAGGAGATATTTTTTAAGAATAGAAGTTGGATAGATAAAATACGATTCTAGGTGTGCTCTTGTGTGTGTATGTGCGTGTGCGTGCGCACCCGGGCGTGTGTGTCTGTGTGTGTGTGGGTGTGGGTGTGTGTCTGTGTGGCTGTGTGTGTGCGAGTGAGAGAGGCGGCGAGAGATTCAACATCTGTAAGCACTGAATATGCAAATGTCTCCCTTTCAGGAAGCTAAGGAAAATATATTAGTCCATTGTTGTTCTCTTTTTTTTTGTCTTCACGCTTTCTTTTCCTCTGTCTCTCTGTATGACATGAAAATGGGCAGACAGTGCTGGACCTGCTGGGAATAATATAAACACTGTCCACTTAAATCCCTCTCCCTCTCATTACTCCCAGGTGGTCGAGGACGCTGAATCACTTCATTTCGAAGGGGAAAAAAAGTGCAATTTCCACCATTTCTCTCTTCCGTCTTTAGGAGGAGAGGCTATTTGTTTTTGTTGGCAGGAAATTAGTTTTGACATAATGGATTTTCACTCTGCATTGCCGAAGCGATCACAGAGCTGGTAAAATACGGTCTGCTCACTTTGTTTGCTTAAGGACTAGTGGTTGCTGTGTTCCCTTTACAATACAGTACTGAGGACCGTTGCAGCTTTTTTTGTTTCATTCTATGCCAGATCCTCAATACAAATCAATGTTATGTAGTGTTATTGTTTAAAGACTTCCTATTTATTTATTTGAGTAATTAATACAATTACAACAAACAGTTCTACTCCACTAAATTGTGAGTGAAGTACTGAGAGATCATTAGTCATTTGTTTGCAACAGCATACTGAATGGATTCGGCCAATAGCTCAAGCAGTCAGTGCGCCTGCACTGAAGGAAGCAGTGGGGTGCTCGTCCTGACCCTTTTCATGGAAAGATGAGAATGAGCGTTTATCAATTTTAATTTACACCATTTGACACGGCCACAGATTTCCTTAGCGGACTGGGAATAAAAGAGTATTCCCTTTACTGTAATCTAGCCTCAATTATTTTAACCCTTTATCTCTCCCTATTTGTAACGCTTTAAGGACCATTTCACAGACCCTTGAAATATTGTCCCTTTTGAGAGAAAATTATATGGTCTGGAAGATACCATCTGCCCAGGGGGAAGGGGAGGGTTCCTCATTTCACACTCTGTCTGCATTGCTTTAAGTCTAATGGCAGACTGCAGTTTAGGACCAATCCATTGTTCAAGTTCACCTTGTCTTCTTAACAATTAATACCTTGAGGGCCTTAACGACCATCCCGTAAAATAAGATAATTTCACATCTTTGGTCAGGCACCAATGCATGACAAATTATGCCATCATGAATTTCTTTTCTCATAAAATTCCAGACAAAACAATATCTAAGGAAGGCCAGTTAGTAGCTAGTTCTTCAGTAACCGTTCATTCTGGTCAATAATGTGGTTTGGTCAGATACTTTGCAGGGTAGATTGTATCTACTATATGCAGTCCGTATAACATTGAAACATTATAAGCACTTGAAATAGGAAAGGGCTGTCTATGTCCACCCAAATAAGTTTCATCTCCACTAACAAACATGAGCTAGCTAACAATATGATATTGCCACAGTAGAAACATCAGACATCACCTCATCCACATTTTTTTTGGTTGTTTTGTTTAGTAACTTCAACCAATTTGTTGTTAACTACGCTCCGTCATCTCTGCTGAAAAACATATTCCCGGGTAATTGGGGGTAATTCTTCACTTATTGAACCACATCTGATACGGTTGGCTATCTATCTGACTATACTACATTCTTCATGAAAGGCCAAGATAGCTAGTCACCATTGATGCATTTAGCCACAGAGTTCACACTGCCATGCAGCAACAAACATGTTAAATTCGTTAATATATATTAAGTATATTATACATTATATTAAGTTCCCTCGAGTTGTTTGCAATTTATCCAGCAAGATAGTTAATGTCTGTTGCAACAAAAAATAATATAATGTTACTGAGCCTCCCCCGACCACAAAAGGTTAACTCTATACAGCATACATCAACATATCAATGTGGGAGTTTGTCAAAGAGATGAGCCATGGATGGTTTAGGGAACCATGTAGAGATACCCTGTGGTAGTTTCAGTGGCACCATGTGACAGGCCTCAATCTCCTCTCTGAATCCCAAACAAAAGTGTGTGATCTTACCACAGAAGTGTGCTGTAGCTCAGGATGTCAGGCAGGCACCTACTTTACCAAACACCCACCTTAGCCAAGTCTAGCAGGCTGGGAAAATGTAAGGAATGTGGCCAAATTCCTGGAAAGCAAAACCGTCATCAAGCCCAAATGTCCCACCATGTCCTCAAATATTTGATGCCTTTCAGTGACCTACATTAGGCAGAGGTTACACACCCCAGCCCCCACCTCCATTCGGAGGTTTGGAAACTCTTTCGAGTGCACTTGCAATGGCTTTGAATGAATCCTTGGTACAATGCCTTCTTTTCTCATTTGAGAGATTAGGAAGAGGAATATATTAAAATTCATGCTTCTCAGTATTGTTATGACTAAGACATCTTATTAGTATGCACTGGAAAAGTCTTTAATGAAGGTATCTGAAGGATCTTAATATCTGGGGATTATAACTTTTTTCTTTCTTAAAAGCCATTATTCAATGTTGACTAATGAATGTATTGTATTTATTTTTGTTATTTTTGGACATTTCCTAGTGCTAATTGGTTGCTTTCAAAATTATTTCCTTTTTTTTTCAAAATAGGGCAATGTAATTACTTCAGTTTTGCTGCATAACTCTCATAAGTCTGCTACTCCATAGTTCGAGCGAGACAGGATCTCAGTTTGGTTTTAAAAAAGCAAAACAAGTTTAAACATTCACAAGGTCTTGTCACCGTTGTCTTGATAGCAAAACAGAAAGTTATGCCTAAGGTTAAATAATAAATGGTTATATGTCAGTGTGTGTTCTTCCTCCGAATCATCAATGTGGTATAAATATCTCAAATAAAGGAGACGTGGGTATGCCTTATTGGTAAACAAAACGCTGTCATGGTTACTAATTTGTTATTCACTCCATTCTTCTGTTGGCCTTACCTAGACTGTGTGTGTTGGTGTGAAGTGACAGCTGAAGGAACAGTTGGTTTTCTTAAGGGCCCTTTGAATGCTGAATTGGGTTGCAACACGCCAGGTCAGTGGGCAGACAAGACAATGCTTTAATGTGCCAGTACTGGTGAAGCTGCCATCGCAAAATTACTGACACGGACTTCTGTTAAATGAAGCAATATGTCCTTTCTGGCCAGAAAAAAAGGAAGGGGGGGGGGGGGGGGGGGTGCTGTTTTCATGTCCATTAATAAATATGTTAAGTTTACTGTCATTGCCTGTGTAATGGGGAGTCCCGATTGAATTATAAAAAGAGCTGCTCCAACCGACTATTACTTTTATAGCAAATTGAGGGTTTTACAAACTTCCCCATTTTTTTTGCCAGACAGAAAGAGCAGAACAGAACAGAAAATCTTTGGCTGCAGAAACGTGCAAATATGGGTGGGGGAGGGGTTCCTCTGGTATTGTTTCCCAAAATGAACCAGAGTGATTGCCAGTAAGATTTGTGTTTGCGTGCGTGTTTTTGTCTATTCATCTTTGAGCATGCATGGTCAACATAGTGTGTGTGAGTGTGTCTGTTGGTGTGTGTGCAATTGTCTGTGCATCTGAATATGTACTTTTGTGTGTAGATGTGTGCATACACCTGCATATTTCTGTCTGTTTACAGTTGTTTGCATAAGACTATTGTGATTTTGTGTGTGTGTGTGTGTATGTTTGTGATGTGGCTCAGGTGCATTCTCACGTGTGTGTGTGTGTGTGTGCGTGTGCGTGTGTGTGTGTGTGTGTGTGTGTGTGTGTGTGTGTGTGTGTGTGTGTGTATGTCTGAGGCCTACACAGCTGTAGAGGCTCCTAATGGCGCTGATGGGCACGGCCCCCACTGTGACAGGGAAATTGGACAGCGCAGAGACAGGGAGCAGGCAGCGGGAACCACGTCAGGCCTCATTAGCCCGCCACTGTTATCTGGATTGTGTCAATACAGATGCATTACTCTGCTACGCTGAGCCGTGCAGGAGAGAGAGAGAGAGAGAGAGAGAGAGGAGGAGGGAGGTGGGTGATGGGTTAGATAGACGAAGGAGGTGTCTCACACAAAAAGAGCAAGATACCATATTGAAGCTGCTTGCCAGGGGAGGAGGTGAGAGCACAGTGTATGAGACACTGAGGAGAAAGAGAAAGAAAGAATAAATGAAAGATGGAAAGAGAGAGAGAGAGAGAGAGAGAGAGAGAGAGAGAGAGCACCCCCACCATTTTAGCACCTGCCACACCTTAAGTTAACCATCCATCATGCTTGGCTGGCGACTTGAGCCAGTGTGGCCCATGTTAAATGAGGGGCCATTGACACTATCTGTCTTCCAGGCCACCCACCGCCTGTCGCTAGCATGACTCCAGAAGCCGGTGCAGCACCGAACTGTCTGAAGAGAGCACCCACAAGGCATGGCACGAGGAGCAATGCTGTCGATTTAAAGCGCCATTAAACTGCAAAGTGGATCAATCCTTTCATCCCGGCGGAGAGCCAATAACAACCCGCTGAGAAACACACAGAAAGTGTCAGAATCAAACATCTGAAGAAAAAAGAAGCGCCCCTCCTCCTCCCCTCACAATCCGGCCTGGGCCTTCGTCATGGGCGGCCATCTCTTCAGGACGGATACCTATCAGGCATCTGCCTATTATCCAGTGACAGGCTCCTCTAGCCGGAGCCAGATGATGAAAGTGACCGTGACATTGAGAGGGCCCAGAAGGCAGAGACAGTGGGGAGACACATGAAACAGTGTGAGAGGAAATGCACTGCCTTTGGCATGCACGCACACACACACACACACAACCACCCTCACACACACACACACACCCACGCACACACACACACACACACACAAACACACCTACCCTCATACACACACACACACACGCACACACACACACACACACACACACACACACACACACACACACACACACACACACACACACACACACACACACACACACACACACACACACACACACACACACACACACAGACACACACGTACACATAGGCACACACACACACACACTCCAATCAAACTGTGTGTCTCAACTCTCAAACTTACAAAAGTAGTTTGAGATGAGCATGCCAGACAGAGAGTGCGAGTGAGACTGTATTGTGTCTTTACGAGAAAATGCATGTATGACTGCTTCAGTCGTACATGATATATATACGTTAAAAAAAATGTAATACTTTGTGCCTCTGCAAGTAATTAATGTTATGTACGAAGTGGTGAATGTGGCTAAGCTATAAGTATTTGACTTTGTGCATGTGTCTGCATGTATGTATGCATGTATGTATGTATGTATATGCATCTAAGACGTGAAAGTATTTATGCACGTGTGTTCGTGTGTGTTTGTGTATGAGTGCCATGAGTGTGTGTGTGTCCTTACGCTTGCTTACCTTTGTGCTTCAGCATGCAGTGCATCTCCCCATATGTGAGTGTGTGTATAAGTGAGTGTGTGTGTGTGTGTGTGTGTGTGTGAGCATGGCCTGTACGTAATCTACTGGCGCGTGGTGGTGAATGGTTCCCCTCTATTAACTCCTCACTGGATCGCTGTGTTTTCAGAGGAAACCATGGTAAGGCGAGCCCTTGTCAGAGGAGCGTGTTAAGAAAGGACCTGACACTGCAACCATTACCCCGCGCTGCGCAGGGGGTGGCCGGGCACGCGAGCGGAAGCAGGGGCCTGCTAATGGAGGATCCCCCCGGCGGGGAGAGGCGCTGGAACGGGGCCCTCTGGCGCGCTTTAATAGCGGGCCGGGGAGATGCCTGCCTGCCTGCCTGCTGTGGTTTCTCGGTTTCGGATGATTCTAGTTTCAGGTGACATGCATCATGCCCTATTAGCAGACTCTTCCGACCACAGTTTTCTTTGGCAGCCACTTGCGCTTTTCTGCTGCTCCAGCTCTGGACGCCGAAGGTTTTCCATACGCACCGCCTCCCTCCATCCATCCAAGGACACACACACACACACACACATATGCACACACACCCACACACAGATATGCACACTCTCACATGTGTCCTCACAAAGACATATACAAAGATTCATACACCCACTCGCTGCAAAATCCTTCTCCCTATACATCAGATACCTCCACATACCGTAATATGCAAAAAACACACACTCTTAACCTGCATGCTTGACTACTAAGTAAATTACATTTTCATATCCCAAACTACTATCAACAGCCTACTACAACTACAACCATTTTAACCCACACCCGTCCCCCCCCAAAAAAAAGAAAGTAAAAAAAAAAAAAAAGTCAGGTCTTTTCATTAAAACCCTTTTCAAAAGGTCTTTGTTGTTAATGCAGCATGGCGTAGCAGTGTTTTGACCGTGTGTAGAGCAGGCCAGGGTGGGATGAGAGCAGAGCGGGCGAGTGTGTGGAGAGCAGCGCTGGCGAGAACAGGCTCAGGAGAAGCAAGGTCTTGGCAGTCCCCAGCCCCAGAGGCAGCCGCTGCCGCTGCCACTACACAGACACTTGGATTTGGAGCCGGGGGTGTATTTCTGAAACACTCACACACACACACACACACACACACACAAACATACAAAAATGTGTCCACACATCCTGAGGCTGCCTGTGAAGTGGTCGGATGCTGGTCCCTTTGCTCGTTCCTCCACGCGCCGTTCAGAATCCTGGGTGGCTTGCGCTTTCCACACTGCTTTTTCTCTCCTTAAAAAAAACTGTTATTTTTTTCACATTTTGCGAAAATGAAAGAAAATTTCCTGTTGGAGGGCAGAGGGAGGGAGCAAGGGAGAGAATGGGGTAGGTGAGGTGGGGAGGAGAATAGAGGGCCTAGGAAAACAGACAGTGGTGGCGTGACGCTGCCCAGCCAAACAGTCTGAGTGTAATGTGTCACCTCGTCGGCTCCGTGTGGAAGTTTACAGTAGGAGTGTAACATGGAGGATGTGTTGCTTTTGCTCCCCTTCTGCTGCTCTGCCTGTTCCTATTGTCCAAGTTCGAAATCCATCATAGCCCTTTTGTTAGCATTGGATGGCTCCCATTACTTTATGTGATTTTTTCCTCTTTTATTTGATGTGATCTTTTGTGGCCAATCATTTTCTGTGGAACATTGTTTTGCTGTGAACAGTATCTGAAAAATAAAGCCATGGAAAAGACTTTATTTTTCATTCACTTCACAATGCTACTGTCTGACCTCTGTTCACAGAATAACTCTCTCAGACTCTCATATTGCATATGTGTATCATCTAGTTGTTTGTATGCATACAGTTGCTGTGAAATCGTTGGGATATGGTGTGTATCAAACAGGGAGCCATCATGCGGCCTTAAAGGGGGTGACTGTGGAACAGATTTACCGGGAAACCTACAGTGAGAGGACTCGCAGATGGATAGAGCGAGTGGAAAAGTCTTCTGCGTCTTAAAGTGACTGTAACGGTTTCTGTAGGAGCGACACACCAGGTGTCTGCTTACACATGTCAGATTTGGTGCTTGTATATCCTTACGGAGCGTGTCAGGAGCAATGAATAGTACTGTTGTGACAATTCGCAAGCGTGTCCTGAATGGCAGTGAATGAGATGTTTGGTCCACACACGCAGTCCTTAGCAACCATTTCTGAGTCTAAATGGAAGTGAGTTTTATGCTCTGGCCCCCGCCCAAAACACACACAGCCGGCTACGACTTCACTGCCGCGCGTATAAAAATAATTTATTCTGGTTAGACCATTTTGCCAAATCTTTTAATCACCATACAGGGGCTTTCAATCTGAGTTAGGCTTTCCCCTTCTTTGTAGCCTTCATAAAATATTTCAGAAGGATGCCTGCCTGGCACATACTCCAGTGATTTATCATGCAAGGTGAGGGCATAAATATCGACATTTCATTTCAGGGTAAATGAAGATCATTTTTGATACTTTGTGACAAACTCCTATATGGCTCTCTGAATCGTGGTACTGATGCAGGATTTATTTTAGTTTTGCAGCTTATTTGCTGTGTAACCTGCGTGGAATCAAGATTTTCAACAGAGGATATTTTCATACGCCATGATCTGATTTTAATGAAAGATTCTGTCAATCCGAGCACAAGCCTGTGTAATTTCTTGTATACACTGTGGCTTGGGTGAAAAGTCACTCGAACAGGCTCATAATGTTTCATAGAGATCTGGCGGAGAGATGGAGCGCACCAGTATTGGCCTTGGCTAAACAGGGGGGTTTCTTTTTCCCTGTAGAATATGGATTTCATGCTCAAGCACACTTTCAGCCGTGATATGAGGTGAGCTGCATTTCTGAGCTCTGATGAAGATTATTTCTAATGCCTTCACACAGCACCGTAATTCTGTAATCTTATGTAATATTCTTTATTATGTGATTGCTTTTGGCCAGTAATATCTTAACTTTTTTACCATGTCACTGCTTTGGCTTTGACCTCCCCACAATAACCTTTCGATTGCACCCCTCTTTGCTTTCTCTGTTTGTTATGAAAAATAAATTATAAATAAAAAAATGAAAATAATACTGAAAAATATTTACATGTGTGAAAGACAGCTAGCACATAGACTTGTACATTATTCAGCACACGTGTCAACTGATTTCATGGGCTCTGATTCCGGAGGAAATGGAGGACCTCCACAACTGCCAGTGAATTGGGCCCCTGCCTCTATGCCACAGAGAGAGAGAGAGAGAGAGAGAGAGAGAGAGAGAGAGAGAGAGCCTATATTTAAGGACACTAGTGAAATGCTCTGGTCTCATTAAGCAACCATGAAACCCTCCCTCCGCCCCTGGGGTCACGTGACCGCCAGCCATGTTATTTACATTCTGTGTGCCGGGCGCTTGTTTGCTGAGAGGGATAATTTGACAGTCCGATAAACCAGCAGACAGACAGATAAACAGAGAGCCCAGGGCTGCCACAGGGATCTCACTGTCGGCTCTTACAGCCGCCCTTGTTTTTCGCCCCGCGCCCAACAGCCACCGAGTAATATTTAAGCGGACAGTCAGAGAGACTTCCAAATATTGAACAACATCGCTTTCTCTCTCGCCTTATAACTCTCTCTGCAGATTCCCTAACACTCGCTTGCTTGCTCTCTCATTCTCTTTTCTTTTCTGCCATTCTGTTTTTTTTCTCTCTCCTTCCTTGGCTCTTTTTCCTCTCTCGCTCTCTCTCTGTTTTTTTTAATACTTGTTTTTATAATCATTTTTTTGGTGGTGCCCACAAGTCCCAGACAAGCAGGAGGGGCAAGCCAGCGGAGAGATGAGATGGGGGCTGACTCATCACCTCAAAAGCGGGGGTCTCACTCGCCTGGTATCACACTCTTCTCCCGGCCACGGTACCCCTAGACCACCCAACGCTGGCACCCCCAAAAGCCCGCCGTTTCATTATCCGTCTGCTACTGCTGACCCTGCTGGCCGGACACATGCTGCAGACACTCGCAGAGCTCAAAACTCAAAAGTTAGCTAAAACCCGCTCGGGCAGATTCAATTTCCTTCAACTTAAATCCCTGCCTAACTTTCAACAACAGAAATATGGGTTTTTTCTTATTAATATCAAATAAATTAGGTGTAGCTCTCATAAGGCTGTTCACATTGACTTTAACAGAAACTGTTAATGTTTTTTGACAAACTTTTTAAAAGTCGGTGTGTACTCTTAAGCATTGTCTTATTAATGGCTTATTAACATATTTTGAAGTAGTACCAAGGTAACAGTAACTACTGATAATGAGCCTATTAAACAAAGTCAACATGTGCACTTGTACAGTAGTGAGACGAGGGGAAAAAGATCATAGTGGGATCAGAGAAAAATATGGGACCACTGGTGGCGATCACTGCTTGATCCCTCTTTGAAGTTATTTTCTTTTCATTTTGGGCTTTTCTTTCTTTCTTTCTTTCTTTTTAACACTGCTGACAAAATATTTCCAATAATTTGATGAATGTAAATTTTCAAATGCTGGCTTATAGCTTTTCTCCCAAGTAATTCTCCATCTGTCTGCACAGGCACAAATGTCATTGGTATTCCTTTTTTCTTTTCTTGTGCTGGCCTTTAGGGGAAAGGCTAATATCTTGTGTGTCAATTCACAGCATGAAAACTTTTAGATCTATATAAGGTTATTCATTGCAGAACTTATTTTCTATGAGAAAGAAAGGAAAACATACATTATTTATGAACATATTCCCAGTCCATGGTTAATTGTTTATCTTTTCACAATTGCTTTGATGTAACCAGACACGTAATCTCTAAGAGGAAAAAAAACAAAACTGAAAGTTTCCATATTTTTTGGTATAATTTCCCTCATTTCAGTTTGTTTTGTCTCTTCCATTATCTTTGGTTTCGGTGGAGAAATCCAGAAGTTACCTGCAGCATATCCTCATTTAAACCCATTCTGCTTTGACAACAAACCCCTCCTTTTATCAGCCTGCACTTATTACGGCTACATTTGTCTGACATGGGAGGCGCTGAGTTCTAATTATAGACTCATTTCCAGTGGTGGCGACTTTTTTGTAGGGCTTTCCTTTAATGAAGGAAGTGAAACATTCCTGGGTTTGCGTTACGGGACCTGAGCTGCTCACTCAGCAGTTTGCCGCGCTGCAGTATAGCCGAGCTGAACCCACAGAGGGAATCAAACGGAGAAGGATGAAAGTGCTCGAAACAACAAGGGAGCTTGCCCCGTGTAATTAGAAGAGTTTAGTCGGTCAACCTTCGTGGAGAACAGAGGCGCACTGTATGTGTGTGTGTGTGTGTGTGTGTGTGTGTGTGTGTTGGTTTGTGTGCGTTTAAGGATGTGTGTGTGTGTGTGTGTGTGTGTGAGAGAGAGAGACACAGCCAGAATGCCTTTGTGTGTGTATTTGCCTGTGTTTGCGTCTCGATTCATGTGTCTTTATCTGTGTACGCGCACTTATGTGGGTGTAAGTGTGTGTGTTTGTTTGTGTGCCCTGCTTGCCATGCTAGCCCCAGGCTCCCCAGTGCCCTGACTTGGCACATGGCGGTGGCGGTGGTGGTGAAGCCTCTATGGCGGTATGTTATGGGACGGGGGGCTGATTATGCCAGAAGTCCTGCCAGGGTCTGTGCCGTCCTGTTTATGTCTGCCGCGCCGGAGCTGGATGTGTAAGAGATGAATGGCCTCACTCAGTGTGTCGGTCATATGGGCCCCGACTCCTTACATAATTCAGTATGTGGGCATCCTTTGGTTCCTTCAAGACTGCTGCCACTTCAGCTCAGATTGTGGGATGTTATGACTAGAAATCCATTTGAATATTAAAGTTCCATGCAATCGCTGGGTAAACTATCCAGTGAAGCGAAAGCCTTGTCCACCATTTTCTTTTTTTGTGGGGAGGGGGGGCAGAAGAAAAGATTACAAATTTAAAAAAAATGTCATAAAAACTTTTGTATACAATGAAAACGCAAGCACAAAGCCATGGAGCAAGGTTAGTCAAGAGAAACACCTGATTTTGTTCACATGAACATGAACATTGACTTCCATCATGGAAAATAGGAGTGTCTATTGGTACACATAGATCTATAGGTCTGTGGTCTAGGTCGAGGCACTGTTCTAGGAACATCCGTCGGCATACACAGAAGAGGCCCTACCTACTGTCTAGTAGTATCCTGGAGGAACTTGTCTTCCAACCACCTGAATGAGCCTCACACAAGACCCATGCGGGGAGAGTCAGCCTGAAGTTATTTCATGCCCCTTGAAACGTGTTCAGTTGTGCCACACAAAAGGTGCTGGATCTTGGCTTGACAGCAACACTGCGGGCTGCAAGGCACACAACAGCCTCAAGGTGTTCTGGGAAGCAGAAGGTTGAGGGAGACGAGAGCGAAGGAGCGATGAGGAGGAAGAAGAATTGAAGAGGAGGGAAGAGGAGAAAAGAGAGGGTTCAGAGAATCCAAGACCCTGAGTTCAACATCCATCCCTGCTCAAACACCCTCCCCCACTCCCTCTACAGCTGAGCTCCCCAAAGTCAGCTCCCCCATCACACACACACACACACACACACACACACACACACACACACACACACACACACACAACCCCCACTCCCTCAACTAAGGAGTCTCCAGTAGCGCCCTGAGAGATGTGGGAAGAGTAGAACATGTACTCTCTCCCTCTCCCTCTCTCTTCCTCTCTCTCGTTTCAGCACTCCTTCTCTCCTCTCTCCCACTGTTGTTTGATTCCTCCTTTCCCCCCTCCTCACTCCCCCCACCACCCCATCCCTTCCATCCCCCTCATTTTCATTGTCTGCTCTTATTCCCTTCCTCTGATCCCGACTTCTACGCGAGGCACTGGTGTGCCGAGCAAAGTCCTGCTAGCGTCGCGGCAGTGGCGGCGGCGGCTCCCTTTTCAACCGCTGGCTCATTAAGGGGAGCTGTTTGGCTAGGCGGAGTTTGTATTTTTAGTGCGTTGTTTGTTTTACGCAGCCTGTGTGTTCTCATACTGCCGCGGTAGGTATAGGGAGAGAGGCACACGAGATGGTGCCGTGCTACCTCCGAGCCTCACTAGTTTGCGCACATGTGTATGTGTGTGTGTGTGTGTGTGTGTCTTGCTGTGAGTGCAAACGAGAGAAAGTGATACATAAGCAACAGAATTGAAGAGCAGAACTTTTTTCCGCTCCTCATTACGAGCGACTTGAGTTGAGTTGAGTTGCGCTGCGTTGTGTCGCGTCGCGTTGCTGCGGGGAAACGCGGCGCTCGCTGCTCTGCTTGGTGTTGATGACACGCCTTTTGTCGTTTCCAAAATTACCCCACAGCAGCTCTTTGTGATGCGGCGTCTGCCTGTAAACAGGCTGGGGCCTGGGTTTGCCGTTGACTTGCACAGAAGACAAGCACAGTTCAAAACCCTCTCCGCGCCGCCCTGTACCCTGGGGATACACACACACACACACACACACACACACACAAAGTTCTGCGGGAGAACTCACGTCCCCATTTACCCAAAGTAGATAGGAGGGGGGGTACCTGACTCTCTGCTTTTTGTGTATTTGTTCTACTTTAAGTCAATGTGCTGTAATATGGAGGCCCACCAACCTGCCTTTCTGTAGATTCACAGTAAATGAAGATTTTGCAATGCAGGGACAACGGTACAGACATCATCTGGCCATGGCATGTCTCGGAGACAACCCTGCAGTTGTGACCCAGTTTTCAAAGGGCGCCTGAAAAGTAAAGAGATTATCTTAAAAAATATCATGGGACAATTTAACTCCACTGAGACAACATTTAGTCTGGCTCCTTGCGCACATACAGCAGGACTGTGCTATCATTAGCACATGATAGAAGTCTGTGAAAGATCATAATGCTAAACACATCACAGTCTAAATGTACTTTATTAGGCTGGATAAAACCATTCAAGTTGCAGGCGACACGGCGACAGCATATGCACACTGGAGTCTGCCCAAAGACTGTTTATTCAATCCAAAGCTTTCAGTCCTTCAGGCAGTTTTGCTTTAATTAATGCTCCTTGCTTTGACTCGTGTGCGTGCGGAAGTCTCCTTAAACTAACACTCTTTCCTAGGGACTCGAAGTGCGCAGACATTTTCTGTCTAATTTAGATAAAAGAGAAGAGAAGGGTTCATGGCCGGATCACAAACATCTCTACATCTACAATGTGCATCTCTAGACCTGAAATCTCATTAAAACACACACACTCTGTTTTTTTTCACCCTCTCCAATCCGTAATGACGAGTCCCGTGACGGTCTCTTCCCATTTGAATAGGTTCCAGCTTCGACATCAGGCATATGTTACCCAGAGGTTTGCCACCGACCAGCTTGTGAGTCCAGGCCTTGAATATTTAACTGGCAACCTAGTTTTTACAGATGGGGACATTCCTCCAGAAACAACACAGTAGTTGCTAGTGTATACCCATGAGCCAGAGCGGGATGTATGGCTCTGTAATTACAGAACACTATGTACTGAGGGCAGTCTGGGTATTCAACTGTGGACTTAAATAAGTTTCATAAACTAACAAGAAATAAGTCATTTACATACAGTATTTATGGTGGGAAATGCGGCAGGCAGTGTGTATGCATGTGTGATGCTCTACTGGGACACACACACACTCGCACAAACACACACACAGACACAGACACAAACACACACACACAAACACACACACACACACACAAACACACACGCACACACACACACACACACACACACACACACACACACACACACACACACACACGTCAGCCTATTGGGAAGTGGGTGTGGAAATTTACAAATATCGTGTGCTGTGACTTTGATTTGCTGTGACCTTATACCCACTGTTCACGTTTTGCATTGCTGTGATCTTTCCTTTCTGTGCACTGTGTGAACTTTCATTGAATTGCTTAGACTATTTTGCTTGCACAAACTTCCTAAAGAGGGCTGTTAATTGCTCAATCATCTTCACCTGGACATATATCGGAATAATTACTAACATACCTATGAACGTGATCGAGGGGCGGAGAGGATGACTATAAGAAGGGGGAGATGCCTTCAGACTGGGTGCCCGGCCGGGACCCGCAAACCCGTGGCGGACGACGGAGGGAGAAGGAGAAGGAGAAGGAGAGGGTGACGAGCCAACCGTCCGAAAGAAACGAAACGAACCGAACCGAACCGGGCTGCAGGAGGAAGCAGGCCAGAACACGCCATCACGGGGAGCGGTACTTGGATAATCAGTGCTCAACGTTCTCAAGCAAAGGAACGTAAGCCTTTCTTCCTGTGTGTAAATTGTATTGTTACTGTGTACGTGGCTAAGCGGAGTGCTGATCCCTTGCCCTGGTTTTCCGAGGTCTGCTGTTGCCGTTATCGGAACCAAATTTACGACGAGGAATCAGACACCACGAGAAAGCAACGAGCGAATATTCCAACGCCGACGATAATCATCGTAAAGGGAAGTACTTGTTTCATCCGAATCCAATTACATTGTTTTATTGTACCAGCCGAACCTTGATTATCGCCTTTTTATTGTTGTTCATGTGACTGCCTGCTCCGAGAGGCCGTGACTGACATCATTGGGAGTCCCCAGGAAATCCCGTCTTCTTGAGGTGGGCGCCGCCCACGACATCAAGCCATCCACACTGGACAGATCGCTCGAGACTGGAAGTCAATGTGGACATTTAATTATTGAAAGACTGATTTTTAGAAGATAATTTATACTTTCAACATTTTAAATAACGAAATAAAGTATTATTTTACGAAATAAAGTATTTATATATATTTATCTATGTTGTGGTACTTCTGTGTCCTGGGCATTCACGAAGGAGGGGGTCATATGGTTGACACACACACATGCACACTCAAAAGCAGACACAAGGAGAAGCACATCTTCTTATGGGAAAAGATAATGGGAGTCTGTTAATTTGTCTTTAATCAGAATTAAGACAAGAGTAGTGGCTCTTCAGACCAGCAAGAACTATTTTCTTAAACACAGCATTCTAGTTCTAAGCCTACCCTAAATTCTACCAGAAGAATGTCATTTCTACTTCTTTTATTTGGGAAGCACTGTGTCTAATCCAAAAGGAAATTATACAAAATACGGCATACACACAACCAAATGCTCATAAATGGCAAGCGAGCGAGAGAGAGAAAGAATGTGCAAGATGGAGAACTGAGAGCTAAAAGAGACATCCCATGTGAGTGCAGACTCTTACTGGACTGTAGGTAGACTTGCTGGAAGGCTTGCTAAGCTCGATCGATACGCCACTGCCTTCGCTGGCATTTGTGAAAACCACAGATGATAAGCATTACTCTGCCTCACTCTAATGTCTTTAGGCTCTCTTCCAGGATGTGGCTTTGCCTGA
This sequence comes from Sprattus sprattus, assembly GCF_963457725.1. NCBI lineage: Eukaryota > Metazoa > Chordata > Actinopteri > Clupeiformes > Clupeidae > Sprattus > Sprattus sprattus. The sequence goes on from NC_137913.1 coordinate 24,972,787, forward strand.
CACGAACAGTTTGTTAAATAAATCTTCCTACTGTTTCCCCTTTGATGTCTCCTTCATCTCAGACAGTGGTCAATAATGTTGTTTTGCAGCTGTTAAATCGCACAAATGGAGTGACCCAACAGATACTATTTCTGTTCTCCTTTTCGGCATTCAATTTACAGATGAACCTCTACCATATTTCCTCTACATGTATATCTATCCATTTACCATGGCTCTTGTGTGTGCTGTGTAGACCTCTAGTGAAACATTTCCTTCAGAAAAAAACTCAGGACTGAAATACATTGAAAGGAATTTAATTCAGGAAATGAATGAATGAATAATATACAGTGCCATGACACTAATCTACCATAGGCCCTGTCCGTGGTCCAGACTGAGAAACGTAATCGCACTCCAAGACCCTTCTAGTAGGAGGTGGAAGGAGTCTAGCCCTGGTCATCAGCACACGGATAGTGATTGGGAGATAGAAGGGATTTTAAATCCATCAACACACTGAGAGCGGCAATGCAATTCATTTCAGGAGGGCCTATTTAAAGACATGACTTAACAGACTTAACAACATGCTAGATCAAGTGGAATGAATGATTGACGTAGGCTAGCCTCTTCAGATCACGCTTTCTTTGTGAGAGCAGACAGTGTGGAGGCTAAAAGACTAAAGTGTCAGTGACTGACTCCTCTGTCATCACACCCATTTCATGTCACAGTCTGTTAGTCCACAGGTGGCCATCCTGTCTCCGCAGGTCGCCCAGTAGCAGCCTGTGAAAATCACAGAGCATGCAGTTGGAGGACCGCGGTGCAGGAAAGGCTTCTCTCCATATTTGGATTTGGGGGTGGGGGTGGGGTGATTGGGGTAGCGCAGGAATCGGTGAGGAAGGAAACTAACTGGGGAAAGAGGGGGCCCAGCTTGAGTCTCACCCCCTCTTTCCCTCTTTCCTACTCTCCCTGTTTGCAGTGCCCCGATCGTGGGCCTTGGCCCTGCCACCAGGCCTGCCTGCCAGCCGAGCTGTCAGCCTCTCACGGCTCCGGGTGGCGCTCCGTCGCCGAACGTGTTTTTGTTTTGCCCTCACACTTAACTCGCCATGGTAACGTGCCGGTTCCCTCCTCTGCCGCTGCGCTGGCTAAAGTGATTCTCAAGGTGGGTGGAGATTCGTCGGTCACGGGTGCAGACGCTGGGTAAAGGCAAAGCGGTGCTTGAACTCCCGCTGAACCCCGACAAAGAGGCCGCGAGGTTTTGCAATAGCGGCATCCACGCCTCGACTGGCCAAATGGCTCGGACGCGGCCATGTGCTATTCCATTCATGAGGGCTTGTCGCGGTTTCGCCAAACGCTGCGCTGCGGATGGGCAGTTCCTCAGAATAATGGCATGGCTGAGCTTTTTGTGTTTTTTGGTTTATAATGATAAGAGCATTTTAGTGTCTTAATTTAAGACAATACAGAGATGAAGACCTGCATTGTCAGCAAGGTAAACTTCTGTATATGGAACAGTGGCAAGCCATCGTGGTAAATTGTATGCCGACAGAAGTGTGGTGGAATTGAGTCTGTGATTAGCTGTCAATTTGACTTAAATTGGGGACATTGACTGCACACTGTGGAGATGATAAAAAAAACATGTATTGCACACTGTGTAGATGACGTGTACAGGTGGGAATGTGCTCCATAATAATATGTCTGTGAGCACACATTTCATTTGTTGTCACCACCCAAAGGTCCCCTCTTGCACACATACACACACACACGCACGTGCACACACACACACACACATGCACATACACACACACACACACATGCACATACGAAGAGTTCAGATGCAAAACCCCCTAAACGCCATTTTTGTGAAAATTGAGTTAATGATATTGTGTGAATCCTGTATTAATCTAGAATATGTAAATGAAATGTTTTTGTGAAAAAATAAAATAAAACCCGCTCCCCGCCGTGTCTAAAATATCTGTTTAAAATCAAAACCCGCTAAACGCCACTTCACTTTAACAGCAAAAGCCCCTACTTTCAACAACCAATCAGAACGTGACCTGGACTCGCGTCGCGTGCTATAACGTTTGTAAACAAAGACAGCCAAAGCCAAAAGTCTCCTCAGGAAAGTTATTAGCTAAAATTAATCTAGTGAGTTTCTACGAAAATGACTGACACAGAATATGATGGGATGAGTGAGCCTGTCCTCCAGACAGTGAATGGGCGGAGGAAACGCCGTGTTTTAGATAAGAATTGTCGCTATTTAGCGAAAAAACAGCGATATAGTGGCGAAAACACGGAAAACTCAATAGCCTGCAAACACAACCGACTGATGTGCGCCGCGGAAACCTTGACAGCGATCGACTTGACGTACTTCAAGAAACAGCTGTACACAGCAAAAGACAAGGTGGCACAGGATGCTATACTTCTGTCCCACATGAACGTCATGCCTGTGAAGCGGAGGAGGGGGGTTGACGAGGAGAGACAACGACAGAAGTGTACCTTATCATACCTCAGTTTCCTTATGTTGAATAACCTAAAACAGGTTTGTCATCTAAAATATTTGTAATGTTAATGTTTTGTTAATACATTGTTGTCAAGTACCTCAACAAGTACCTCAACTTGAACATGATGAACTTACTTATATCCATCTAAGCTCTTTGCACTGCTGTATTATTATTATTGTTCTCGTTATTTATTATATTTATTATTGTTGTTATTACAATCAATGTGTTAATCTTACTGACTAAAACTTGCCATTCTTGGCAGAACATTGCTTGTTGCATGTATTTTATTCCTTGAAATAATACAGAAGTGCAATTAAAAAAAAACGTATACACAACATGAAAATCTTATTGGATTTAGTACTTTTTATCATTTGCTTGGAAAGCATAAAGTCTGCAGATGTGAACAAAATAAACCTATTGGTGTTGTTTAAACAGTGTGGATTTCTAATTTCTTAAATGTTGACATGACTGGCTTCTGCCTTCATTTATGAAGATGAGTATTGGTATTTCTTTGGGTATTGCCTAACCCTTTAACTTAACTTATTATAAACTTGTTGTTACTAGAGTGGCAATGACCAAGTCGTAGTTCATTACTAAATGCCCTGTGTTGTCTCATAGTGGTGCAGTACTACGTTGGTAACCTTTCAGTGACTATTACAGCGGGTCACCGGCAGGGGCTACAAAATATTGCGCAATTGTCTGATGATCATTGGTCCATTAAATTAGATATGAATGTGCCAACCACAACACCAGCACTATTATAACCACCCCATATGTGTGGCATAATACTTTTCAATGTTTCCAGTTGCATCTTTGGTGGTTTTGTAACACTTACCCATGTCTGTATGTAAAAAATGGATTTAGAGGGTTTTGCACACAAAGCACTAATGGATTTAGCTGGTTTTGACGCCAAAGAAAGAAAATTTTGTTAAAAACAGTAATTTGGCTGAAGTAACATTTGTGAAATTTACACAGTGTTTTCCCTAAATAATATCCTTGTGATTTCAAATAAATTTAGGTTTCTATGCTTAAATACAAAGGCCTGATAAAAAATGGCCTTTTTCTCAAAAAGTGGTCAAGTGGAGTTAGGGGGTTTTGCATCTGAACTCTTTGCATCTACACACACACACACGCACGCACATACACACACTCACAAACACACACACACACATTCTTGCAAAAACCCATACCTTCCATCATACTGTCATATATTCTTGCCTCAGAACATACGGTTGGTTGGCAGTGTGGAGGAGCAGAATAATGGCTGGAGCTGTGTGTGAGTGTGTGTGTGTGTGTGTGTGTGTGTGTGTGTGTGTGTGTGTGCACGCACACTATGCTGGGCTCTGCCTGTGTCCTTGAGTAGCGTCCAGTCACAGGGAGCCGTGGGCTGTTGCTAGGAAGGGGCTACGGTGGTGGTGGTGATGGTGGTGGTGGTGGCGGCGGTGGTGTTGGCGGCTGGTGTGGGGATCCCATCCGGGGCCGGTCGGCTCGACTCCGCTGCCGCTCCTGCCCGCGCTCTGGCTCTCGCCCGCAGCCCGGACGGTCTCAGGAGGGGCGGGGGGCTCGTGCTGACTGATTAGGGCCCCGCTAAAGCACCGCCCGGGGAGCCTTTGGTGGAGGCACGGAGTCAATGACAAGCGCAGGGTTGAAGACACACCTGGGCCGCTGTGTAACTATATGCCCACCACCAGAACCACCCCCATCCACCAGCACCACACCAGCACCAGAACCCCCTCCTCATTCTCCACACAAACGCTCACGTTCCCCCACTTCATACTGCCAGAGACCCAGCCCAGCAAAACATCTACCCCTTCATTCTGGCCACTCTTTCTACTTATGCGTCCATCTGTCTCTCATAGGGTGTCTGACCACCTTTTCCCTCTGGCCATCTCATTCCTCTTGAGGTGTGTAGAATAATCAAAATGAATTAAGCAAGAATTTGCCACTTTTTGAGGGGTGTTTTTAGTGAGGAGCTACTTTTGGCATCTTCAAATGAATTTGTATGAAAAAATGGATGTGTTAGAGACAGATAAACACACCTGTCATTCCAACCAGCATCCAGGCTATGCACTATGTAGTTATTTGGCTCAGGTTTGGAACCCACCTCGAAAAATATGAGAAAAGCCTTCACATTTTTAGATAAGCTATCTCGCTAGTTTCACAATGCTTCTTTAAGTAGCTTTCTCAAGCCTAAATGTTTCCTTGCGTATAGTATTCCATGTATCTTTGCTCACTTCTCGGAGGCACGTAGTACACTGCATTCAGTACAGTATCAAACAGGTAAAATGACTGTCTCTGAGTGACCCCCACTCAGAGGATTGCTAACAAGCTCGAGTGGCCTTGTGGGCCTTCGACAGACAGCAGCAGCATGTGAGCTCCCATAGTAGCAGCTTGGACAAATCAGGAAGTTGTCGGGAACAATGGGACCCGCCCACTCGGATCCACAAGCTGTTAAAAAAGAAAGGCCTTTGTTTCTATTGTGGGCCCCAGTTGACATTTCAAAGCGGAGGAGCCCGCTTGTGCAAAGCCAACGTCGGAAACACAGACCGGAAACCCCCGTGGCTATTTCCAGCCTTGCCGAAAAAAAGCCCTCTTGTTGTAAACGTGTAATTAGAGGCCTGCTCGCTGCTCTTAATTCCGAAACAATATGGTGTGCTTCTGCACACACACACACACACACACACACACAAAGCATGGTATGATGGCGCTAGCGTTCAGTGTCGGTCAAACCCGGACCACCTCCTTGTGATCCGCTTTCTCATTATCCCAGAGCTGCTCAATGAAACCTTAATGATGATGAGGAGGAAGAGGATGGACCACAGCTCAAACAATGCGCAGCTTGAAAACCAAGTCTGAAAATAGCACACAAGTAGAAGGCACGCGTCTGTTATCTTTTCTTTATTTTTGTTGTTGTTTGTCTGTTGCACATTTGTTTGTTGTTTGTTTGGTTGGTTATGGGAATGGTTGCCAGGCAAGATTCTGTTCAAAAAATATCAAACCATACGGCAGCAGAGCTAAGGATGAGAGAGCAAATGAGAAAAAATTTGCTATTCCACCCTAAACACAAGCAAGTGACATGCGAGACACAGACACATCCAAAAGACCAACATCCTATCTGATCTCATTTGTGGCACGTAATTCCCTTTACAGCTGTTTGGTGTTGCAAAAAATGACTGGAAAATGTGATGAAAAACAGGGATATAATAAAATCAACTCACAAGCAAGTACAGTAGTTCAGAAGTTCAGCAAACCTGGGAGCTACTATCTCAACGTTGTTGAGATCTCCAGACAGATTCTGTCAACTCAGAGCAGAATTATCCCTGGGAAAGTCCTACCCCTGTGGAATGTACGTCGCGACCGTCAGACTCTTCAGAGTCGTGCACTATCCCTCTGCAAAGTGGTCAGCGGCAACTGGGCTGTTCTCTGACCCGCTGCCAAACACTGTGCGGCCTACATAGGTGGGGACGATGTAAATGGTGGAGGTTAAAGCATACCATATCAGCAGTTGGAAACGGGTGCCAGACCTCCTCTGTGAAGGGTGATGGAGGAGGCTCCGTGTTGGAACTAGCACAGTAGGCCTGGCGTGGAGGAGAACCGACCAGAAAAAAAGGGAAGGTTCTAGCATTCTGGACAGGGGTAAATCAGTGACCAGTGGAGCATGGAGCACTGATATATAAAGACATAGCATATAAAGACAAGGTTCAGTGGAACGCCAGTCTGTCAGCTGAAATTCAAACAGCTTACTAGGAAGAAAGCGCTGCCAGTGTAGATGGAGGGGTCGTTAAGCAAATCGTCAATTAGCAAAGTCAAGCGCTAACACGGTTGAAAATCAAATAACCACAATTCAATAACATTTATTTTCATCTTATTTTATTCTTCTATGTTATTTTATATTAATTAGTGCAAAAAATGTATGTAGATTCTCGATGGCAGGAAGGTCATGAGGACTGAATAAGCCAATTTTGTGAATTCTATGTAATATTCAGAGGGTATAGGCTATTAGGCACTATGGTAGGCTACCTATCAGACAGCCGTTCTTCCTGCCGGTAGGTTAAAGTTCTATATTTTGTGATGTCACCATGACATCTCTATAGACCTGGCAGGGGCAGTAATGAAATGACACAGGCCAGCAGGTCCAGGGTAAATCTGGGCAGGGACCAACTAACCTCCCGTGATGAGATGGTGACAGCACTCGCAGGCTCCTCACAGTGGAGACCCACCTAACACAGACCCCCTCACCACCCAACCCTCACTTTTTAGGGCCTATGTTTAGATGGCGGAGGACAGACCAAAAAGCTGTATTTCTGGTCAAGCCGTGAAGTCAGAGGGGGTGTACGATTCTCAAGTCAAATCATTTTGACATCCAAAAATGTTAAGAGAGTTCTCGCAGAGCAGACCTACACAATTAGGATAAGGGAGAAGCTATGATGGATTGGAAGAATGCCATGGCAATGCACGTTAGACAAGGTAAATACACAGACAAGAAATGTACTATACATTTCCAAAGTAATAAGTGTATTCCGTGTGTGGATGTAGTGATTTCCATAGAGCACTGATATGTCTACATGGTTCAATAAAGGGTCTTTCTAAAGTACTTTAGTAAAACGTCTTACTTTTACGTCTTACAACGCATTTCTGGAGATGCAGAAAATGACCAGAACACTGACCTACAACATAGTCAAACACTCACTCTCTCTCTGTTTCACACACACACACACACACACACACGCACGCACGCATGCACGCAAGCACACACGTGCGCGCACACAAACACACACACACACACACACACACACACACACACACACACACACACACACACGTGAAGAACATGACAGTAGATTAATGGAATGCACTGACCAAAAAATGCTGAGCTAGTCAACAAAGCTGTTATCTGCTGAAAGTAGAACGAGATGATTATCAGTACTCTGCACTATTCTTCTGCCTCTCAGTCCCAGACCCAGAGAGGCTATGATCTGGCATCTGATAAATGACTCAAGATGTAAACACTTTATAAAATTAAAAGATGCAATGGTGGCCAAATTAAAATGATCAACCTGGTTTTTTATTAAAAGGTTTGAGATTATAATAGATTTTTTTTGGTATTCTCCTTCACATGCCTCTAAAGTAAATATAAACCATTCATATATTATGACATAAGACACTTCAAGTGGAAACCATTTAGCTAATGTTACACTTTACATCGTTAAATATTGTACAAACATGACATTTATTTAAAAAAGTATTTCAGATGAATGAACAACTGATTTTTTTTATTTGTTTCTATTTCAGTTGGAGTGATAAGACTACCACAAAATAATCCTTTCCTCTTAACAGTCAAAAGTATTTTTGTCAAACAGCATATAGTTCGGTTGATTTTGAAAGCTCCTCACTTCTAAATTAACCCACATGTGCGAGGTTAACCCCCTTGTCGAGAAGTGAGCTTGACCATTTAATACCCACTGCCGGTGTGTTCCTCAGCCAAAAGAAACTGTTCTGGAAGCAGGAAAACCTCGCCATTCATTTGATAACATCTTCCTCTGACATGTTGTAGGTTCAGCTCATGCTTCTATAATAACAGGCGAAGCGAGTCACCCACGTGTATTCTGTGGTCTCGCCTTCGCGAGGGCCGATTTCCCCCAGCGAGAGTGAGGGCCGGGCCCTTTCCCGGCCTGAGCTGGGGCCCAGTTAACGTGTTTACTTTAGACTTACGCCGTCATTTTACCCTTCAGTTGCTCAGCCCGACACTGGAATTAGATTGAGGAGGGAGGGGTGGGGGTGGGGGGGAATGACAAATAAGTACTTCCAGCAGAATGGAAGGTGGCGGAGTGGGTGGTGGGTGGTGGAGCGAGGTGAGGTGATGGGGGTGGGGGTGGGGTGAGGTAGCCACGCGTCCTGGGCATCATGACAGGAAATAGGAGGGACATCGCGCCCGGCTGCACAAAGGCTGGTGTGTTTCAGGCGCGCGCCGTGGGCTCAAGCTTCAGTGGGCCGGAGAAAGAGAGGAATCTTTTTTTCTGTCCTCCTCTTCTTCTCTTTCTTCTATTTCCCCCCTCTGAGCTGTTTTTCCTGTGTCTGTTTGATTCTTTCTTGGACGACTTGATGAAGTTCCCCCCAAATCATCAAGTAACTAAGCAACAAGCGGGCCCCCATGCAATTTCCCCTCCCCTGCTCTGGTGTCCCTCAAGAGGCCCTTGAAAAGGCCCTCAGAGTCTGAAAGGGCCTGTGTTGTTCTCCGTGCGCCTCTCTCTTTTTTTGGCGAGACATTGCCCACCCTTCCACCCCCCTGCCACACACACACACACACACATACAGAACAGACACACATACACACACGCCACCTCCACATTCTTAATTGGTGGAAATGTTAGCGGCATCTGGGTCTGGTGAGCATCCCGGACGGCGGTTGGCAGGGAGGCCTGACGGGTTGCCGTAGCGTCACCAGGCTTGGCCCGGACACCCTTTCTCTCTCTCTCTCTCTCTCGCTCTCGCTCTCTCTCTCTCTCTCTCGCTCTCTCTCTTTCTCTCTCTCTCTCTCTCTTTCTCTCTCTGAGTATGCCACAACATAGCCATAGTGCTAGTGCCACTCAGCATTAGAGCCTCAGCTCCCAGAAGAGACAGCCATTTCACGCATCCAAGAAACGATGCCGTTTGAGAGTAAAATTTTATAATACGCTTAGTTTTCCTTCCCCCCCCCCGGCGGCAGCCTGTGGGTTGGATGGAGGGAAGAGGGAGAACAGCGGGAGGAATTATGTTGCGTTAACTTTAGAAGAATCTCTCGGTTAGACGATGTGTCAAAAGGCTTTCTCTCTCTCTCCTTCTCTCTCTTTCGGTCTCTATGGAGTTTATGTCTGTGCAATGTGAGCGTGCAGAACTGGGTTTACTTTGATTTCAGCGAGAATGAGACTGAGTCTGCAGTCCCGCGGTGCACACCCTACACACCCCTATCTCCCTCTTCTCTCTCTCCCTCTGTCTCCCTCTTCCTCTCTCCATCTCTCTCATTCTCCCTCTATCTCTCGCTCGCCCCTCTCTATCCCCTTGGCCATTCTTTATCCCTTGTAGTGCGTTCTTGCTCGCATCTGGCAAGCGGATCCAAAAAGCTGATCTCCCTTTGGTTGTTTTTTTTATCATATTCAAACAGGCAAGAGAGAGAGATTGAAAAAAAAACTTGAGTGTACATTTCAAGAAAATTAGCCAGTTGTCTCTTGGCATTGCAAGCAGAGTTGGTCGACAAGGACCGCCAAAGGACCTCACTTACACACGATTCAGTAGCAACACATTTGAATTATAAGTTTGAGGCTGGGTTCGAACTAAGTGAAGAGGAAAGATGGAGAGCCAAGTTAACTATAATTCACCGTATCTATCTTTATTCTCTGGCTCAGGTGTGGAGAGACTGGCAGACGATCGGTTCGATGGGACCTCAGAACAGGGGTGACTTACAGGAGTTTTTCCTGACAAACTCAAGAGTCACATTTCAGGCACTGGGTCCTGTAAAGCGCCTTGAGACAATTGTATTGTTTTGGCGGTATATAAATACAATGAAATTTAATTTAATTGAATTTGCAGAAACCAGGTCCCAGGATGCAATCCTCAAACTAATGGAGCCCAAAAGGAAGTAGATAGGCAGTGATCCACATTTTCCTCAGTGCTCCATAGCTTCATGCTAAGGTTAATCTGAAAACATTCGGGAGAACATAGATATTTTACACTGAGGCTTAATTAAGACCAATTTAATTATCGATAACGTCACATTTTATGTTCTCTTGTTTGAATCTGTATGCAGGGTGTATGAAAATCCAGGTCCGACCATATATGCTCTCCATGTTATTTTCCCTCTTCTTCCAAAGGAGAAAAACGAGGGCCACTGTATCCAAAAAGTTGAAATTTGTTTTCCAAGCCACTTGGTTCATTTTACATAGACCTCAGAGTAAATGTTTGCCTATCACTTCATGGAGGATCGGATTAAAATTGATTCAAATCTGATTATGTGCCAGTACATATGAGATTTCAACATGTTCATCTCGGTACCTGCTGGGGAAATTAAACTCAAGCCAAACACATCACTCAAAACAGTGTGCTCATACAGAGAGCAACAGTAGGTACATGTGTGTGTGTGTGTGTGTGTGTGTGTGTGTGTGTGTGTGTGTGTGTGTGTGTGTGTGTGTGTGTGTGTGTGTGTGTGTGTGTGTGTGTGTGTGTGTGTGTGTGTGTGTGTGCGCGGGTGTGTGTGTGTGTGTTCGCGCGTGTGTTTGTGTATGTCTTTTATGTTGTGTGCGTTGTGTGTGTATGTGTGTGTGTGTGTGTGTGTGTGTGGGGGGGGGGGGGGGGAGGGGGGTTACTCTCATCTGATGTCACTAAAACACACATACCCTTTCCCAGTATAAACCAACTTGCCGGTGGCCAGGGAAATAAAATCACCGCACAGGGGCAGCAGTAAGAGGAGGAGGAGGAGGAGGAGGAGGAGGAGGAGGGCATGTGCACCCCTTTACTCTTGCAGCCTTGCGGGAGACAGACTACAGCTGTGTCCTCCAGCCTCCTCTCTCCACTGTTCTCAGATCAGACCGGCGAGGCCTCGGCCGCTGCCCATGGAGACGAGACTGTCTGCACTCACTGCCTCAATACGGGTATTCAGCGGAGGATTCCAGCGGGCACTGAGACATGCCGCCGTTTATACAGACAGCGGGACTCTTCAAGGTAAATATCAGGCCCTGCCAAGGAACACAAAGCCCGCCTGCTGGGTGGCGAGTCGTTTTATTTTGTGTGTGTGTGTATGTGGGGTGGGGGGGAGGCGGAGGGGGGTGAAAGAGGAGGGAGAAGGGTGAATTATTTATAAACATTTGTCAGCTTGTATCTCCGTGGAATACACAGCCCTGAATGAACGAGCTTAGGGGAGGAAAGGAATTATGTGAAGTTACATCTCCCTTTTCCTCCCTGTGGCCGATGTCTGCCTTGCTCAGTTGTCAGTCGGAGGGAGGAGGGGCGGGGAGGTGGGGGGGGGGGGGGGGGGAGGGATCGTTGTGAGTGTTTTTAACCTGTCCACGGAGCACGGAGTGCAGAGTAGCGGTCCGACTCGACGGTGGGGCTAGGACCACCTCGTCTGGGGTCTTAATGGCGGGCCTGAAATAGGAAGTGGAGCACTTTTAATAGGCGGTGATTTGTGGGGGGGCATTTCAGCTGTCAGACTCACAGGCTAAACCTGGTGGTGGTTCCTGCACAAACAAAAGACAATTGGATGTTCTTTTAAAGACTGACAGCTGAACATCGAAGGAGAGCTGTTCTTTACATTCTGATAGACATAAGGACACAAGTTAGGCAAGTGGACTGTAAGTAAGTACCATAATTGTCATAATAGTAAGTTGTCTAATGCACATTAAGAGCACAGGACCGTCCACAATGCCGATCAACATGCATGTGTCATTTTGTTTACTAGTCTTAGCAACTTTTTAAATAGTTATAGTCCAACATACTCTGTGTTAACACAACATGCAACTACAACACCCCATAAATACTCCTACTACAACTACTACTAGCTCCTACCAATACTCCCTAAATACTAGGGTAGGGCGGTCACGTGATATATGATACAAGCAAATCTAAGAAACCCATCTAGTATGAACAAATACATTTTATCAATACATATCAATGGAATCCACTGCATTTTCAAAAAAGGGAAGGAAAAAGCAGGTACACATGAGAGCAAAAGGACGGCAAACAGAGCTTAGGAAAACAAACACCAAGACAAACACAATGTCCCCTAGCGCAGCGGAACAGGGCAGCGGTGACTTCGTGTGTGTGTTCCTGTTTGTTTGTTCTCCCAGACATAGAAGGGTGGGTGGGTTTAAATCCTGCGGAGCGATAGGTTAAGTGCTCCTGTGTGTGCGGCCAATGCACACTGCAGCTTATTTACTTGGCTTGATGGCATAACTTTTCATTCTCTGTCCTCTGCCACTGGTGTTTCCTGATTCCTATACCTGCCTGTGTGTGTGTGTGTGTGTGTGTCTGCTGGTGTGTGTTTGTGTGTGTGTGTGTCTGCTAGTGTGTGGGTCTGCTTGGGTGTGTGAGTGAGCGTGTGTGTGTGTGTGTGTGTGTGTGTGTGTCTGCTTGGGTGTGTGCGTAAGATTGTGTGTGTGTGTGTGTGTGTGTGTGCTTGTGCGTGTGCGTGTGCGTGTGCATGGGCATGAGTATACCAATACATACAAGTGCAGAGGCATCCGTCCTATATCTAGTTGTAAGTGTCCCCCCTTCAGCTCCAAACTCTCTCCACAAAGCAGACTTTAATCTCTAGTGCCCATTAAGGGATTGGAGGGGGTCAAAGCCTAATGTGGATCCAACCGTTATCTCCTCTCCCGCAGGACACAGGTCAGGAACGAAGCAGGCCATTGGCCCTGAGCTTGTCAGCCGCAGGCTGCAATTGGTTTCCGTGGCAGTCGGGGGTGGGGGGGGGTTGGTAGGGGTGGTAGGGGGGTCGCATGGCAGACTGGGTAAGTATAGCCGTGGTCCGGTGGGTCTCCTTAGGGGGACGCTCAGGCCCTGCTTGAGACCTGTCTGCCCAATGTCTCATATTGCCACTGTGGCTCTGGCATCAACAGGAGGGACCTGTTGACTGTGCTCCTGTGAGACGTGCTCTGAAAATAGCGAGTGAGTCTGGGGAGGTGAGACAGTCTATCTGTGGAGATTTTTTTGGCTGAGATTGTCACCATTCATACTCTGACAAGTCACAAAACAAATACTGAAACCCATGCACGTTACTATTTTGGTGCCAACTACAGTATGTTTATTTAAGATATTACAAAATGAAATATTGTAATATGATATATAATATTTAGAACCTAATAATGCAATCATACCTGGTTAATAATGCAGTGTTTTATAAGAGATAGTTTATGTTGACTTCCAATATTAAAGTAGTGAACATTGAGCATGGTGCCAGTGTTTTTTAACATGGTCATAGCAGGTTCCTTTGCTAATCACTTCATAATGTGATTGCTCTGGTGATAGCAAGAGTTTATCTCAGCGGATTAGTGTCTCCTCTGCCTCAGTCTCTGCGTGGGGAGCAGGTCGCATCAGGTGCTGTAGCCCTTGACACGTCAGTCGACTGAGGCAAGCGGTCCAAGCACTCCAGCCTTAATCGAACATAATTGCCGCTTAAAGTCTTAAATTATTTATTATTGTGGGATCTGACAGCGCTGCTCAGAAGCAAATTGGGATCATCTTCCATGACCACCAAGGATTTGCAGATCCGAGGCATAACTAAGTTTATTTCCTTTCCCGCGCTGCTTTTATCCCCGCCAAACGAACCGTTTAAAAGGATCACCCCGCGACAGATAACCACGTTACCGTATGGAGCGAAATAAGGCCGCTCCACTCTTAAGATTCTAGAGCCTTTTTTTCTTCCTTCATCTTCTTCTCCCCCCCCCCCCCCCCCTTCAACCCTAGTCTAATTGTACTAAGGCTCCCTGTGGGTTTAGATGTTTGACACTGCGAAATGCTCTTAAGTCGTCCTCGCTGCCTGCTCCCGTATGGGTCCCCATATCTTCGAGGGGGGAAAAAAAGGATGTATGTCTAATTCGCAAATTTATCACTTTGCAAAATGGTGCGTTAAATGAGCAGGGACACGCTCTGATTTGAAATGCTGACTGAAGAAAAGAAGTTCTGATTTCTCTAAATGAGTTTGAATCGGTGCAACACCACCATCCCACAGCCCCCGCAACTCCCCTCCGCCCCCTCCCCCAATCTCCTCAGCTCCTCTCACATATCCTCTAGACCCCCTCCTCTTTGTCCCTTTTTTCCTGTCATCTCAGTCCATCTCCCTCTCTTTGACTCTCTGACTCTCTCTCCACCCCCCCAACTCTCTCTCTTGCTCGCTCTCTTCTCTCTTCTGTCTGTGTCCTCTCTGTTCCCTTCACTGCATGTAATGAACTTCATATGTGTGTTGCTTTCAGCATTCCAAGCCACTGAAGACAAGATAAGAATTAATTTTCTCCTCTTACAAACCTGAACCTCACTGTGTACAATCCCTTCGTCATGAAAACAGACATTCTCATATTTATTCACATAGTAAAGATATGACATACAATGCAAGGACTGCATTAACAGTCATTGTCAATCACAAATACCACAAAAGGAGCTGCTGGTGTGAACGACCATCAAGGAAAATTGACAGACCTGCACTACATCATCCAGCTGCGTGAACGATGAACACATCCTCTGTAGGCCCAGGATCATTTTGGCTCTTGGAACTCTGCAGGTCCAAATGAGGCGGTGGGGTGTGTGTGTGGTTGTGGTGGTAAGAGTGTGTGTGGGTGTGGTGGTGAGTGTGTGATTGTGTGTTTGTGTGTGTGTGTATGTGTGTGGGTGTGTGTGTGTGTGTGTGTGGGGGGGGGGGGGTGTTCTGAGCCTCTGTGCAGCAGCCCCAGCGTGCCGGCTGGAGATCGATAGGTGGGGTGACTCAGCAGACTGGGCTGGCCGGGCGCCTGATGCGGAGCGGATGTGACTTGCCCTCCTTACAGACCCACAACAGCTGTGTGATAGAGGACCTGGCGGGCTCTAGTGTGCCACCTGAACTACCATCTCAGCAGATTCTTCTCTTGTGTGTGTGTGTGCAGGTATGTGTCTGTGTGTGTGTGTGTGTGTGTGTGTGTGTGTTTGTGTGTGTGTGTGTGTGTGTGTGTGTGTGTGTGTGTGTGTGTGTGTGTGTGTGTAAGAAACATTATTGTGCTGTATGTTTTTTTGTTGTTGCAGGGGCAGGAGGGAGAGAGTGAGGATGAGGGGGTATTGAGTGTACTCAAGTGGATCTTATTCAGGTCTCAATGCACACTCTGAAGGACAAGGTATACACTTTTTCACAAAGCAAGAGCAGGCATTACCAAGCTTTTTTGTGGGGTACACATATCCCGATGTACAATTCTGGCAGCTTTATAGGAAACAGCGGCACCTATTTGGATCAAATCGTGTCTTGCAATTTAATATGTGCAGCGGAAGTCCTACTGACTCATTCGGGGAGTTTAGGAGTCATGAAAGTGTCAAACGGCCCTCATCCTCCTCCTCCTCCTCCTCCTCCTCCTCCTCCTGCATGTTCATGGGTCATGGAGGAGTTTCCAGTAAGCCCAGTGCTCGCTGGCCCAGTGACCCTCAGGTTGAATGAATCAGGGCCGAACAGAGGCTCGCTTCTGAGCCCCCGCGCGCCAAGGCGGAGAGGAAGTCCTCAACAACAACCACCGCATTAATGTGCGCCGAGGGCAGAAAACAAAGGGCGGCATCAGAGCAGCCACGCCGGTTCATGCCCGGCACTCCATTCAAGGATAGAGGGGCCTGTTGTTTTTCCTACACACAAAGTGCCATTGAATCACACATGTGCAACTGTGTGACATTTCAGGTCAAAGGGGGTGGATTTGATGCCGGGGTGGGGGGGGTACAAAATGGGGAATTCCCATCCCCATTTGTGGTTTTCCAGAATTCCTGCATATCGCTATGCGCTATGGATAGGCCATCTCTGAAATGACTGTATATTCAGGGAATCAGGTGTCATCGCTCCGAGCAGACGTCCTCAAAATGCTGACATTCTGAAGCGGCCGCTGTAAATATTTTTGGAACTCGGCGTCGTCGGAGTTGATAGAGACAGACGAGGAGTTGCATGACACATGACCTGACCGGTTCGGGTGGACCACACTTCAAATGTCATGTACTCAAGCTGTTTGTTTAAGCGCATGCCAGCGATACGGTTCACTTAGAACAATGAGTTCCTGTCATATCATGAAAATATAATTTGGTTGATGTATTCCATTTCTTTCTTTTTTTGGGGTTGGGTTTAACTATCGTGCCTCCACGACGTCGGTCATGTAAGGCCTATGGCAATACATCACAAAATGTCTGGCCACAGTGAAGGCGTAGGAGAAGAAACACACTTGTAAAACTACACTGGACATTTAACCCACCAGAGAGGGACCAAAAGAGTCTGAGGTGGGAGTTAATGTTTGCTTCGACTCCAGAAGTCCCAAGAGGCCCATGAAGACAAGGCCAAGAATTGATTCGATGACAACCCATCCTAACGTCCCACGCTTGGGGAGGGAGGGAAGGGGGATTGAGGCTCTGTTTTCCTGCCTTGAACAGTGGACCTCTGATCGCCCTGGATTCCACAGAAACCGAAGCACTTGCCTCAAGATCACACCTCTATGCTCCATCGCATAATATATTTTGTGTGTTTTGTAGAGCCTGACCAACTACAACACACAGGAACATTTTGTCTTTCTTTTTTTCCTCCCAAACGCTGGGTATGGTCCAGTTCTCGCAGAAGCCCAGGCCCATGTCTTTGGATTCCAAAAATAAAAACCTTAGGCCTATTCTATGCTTCAATGTCACACGCGTGTGCTGCAATCAAATATTTTTCAAGGCCCTGACGAAACCACAAAGACATGAGGACTCTCATTGCTACATGGGCTTTTTAAAATGGCTGAGATTTTGTGGTGGCTACACAGCACTTCTCCGCTCCCTGCGAGTAAACAAGCTCTAATTAATCTTGCTGTGAGTAAATTTAGCCAGGGATGGGGGGGGGGGGGGGGGCAGCTGTGGTAGTGGTGATGGAGTGTGTTTGTCGGGGGGGGGGGGGGGGGGGGGGGGGCAGCATGGAGGCCACCTAAACCTTCCACACAAGTTACTGACTTGGAAAAATGCCCAGCCTTATTTTTAAGGCGACCTTTTCGCTGCTGAAGCCCTCCACTGCTTCCAAGGCCTACAGAAGCTGATGACATCGTTGTGTGTCTGTCTGGAGCGACTCGAAAAAAAGAGGACGTGCGCTCTCGCATCGGACACGGCTCGGAGTCGCGTGGCACCCTCCAGCTGTGCGGGAGTTTCAGCGCCGCTTTGGTCTTGATAGCATGGGAAAGGGCTGAGCAAGCATGTTGTGCGAAGCATGCTATAGGTGTTAATGTGAGGAAAATGTAAGCCGCTGGGCCAGCGCGAGAGTGTTTACTTAGCATATTATCCCGTACTTTATTTAAACGGAGCCGGCGGTCAGGAATCGGATAGCCTCTCACTGTACAGCGAGCATGTCTGGGCAAGCCAATGGTGTTTATGAAAAACAAGGAATTGCTCTCTGCTCTGCTTTTAGTTTCTCTCCCTTTTCCTCTCCGCCATATCTGTGTGTGTCTCGGTAGTCCTCCCTCCATTCTCTCACAAATCAATTGAGATAGAAATCTGCCTCTGGAGCACAGAGAATTCGGTGTCAGTGCCTCCAATGGGCAAGGAAAGCAGTCCTCCAAATTCTGTAGGAGTGGAGGATTGATGAACTTGTGCAAAAACAAAAAACAAACTTCAAAAACCAACAGAGTTGTCTGGCAGAGTTCCAGGCATTGGGTCTCAAATCGAAGCAAAAGCCAACTGGTTATTTAAGTGTGAAAATGTGGCTTTGGCCAGGTGCATCCTCTCAAAGGTGTGTCAGAGCGGCGCGAGAAAGCAGGCCTCTGGCTTGTAGAGAGACGCTCTGTAGGCGCGGTGAGCCTTCTCTAGCTCCCCCCCCCCCCACAGGAGAAGGCCTCCATGTTGACGGACGAGAGCGAGCCTCAGCCTCAGTCCGCAGCGCTTCACTGGAGCCAAACAGGGTTCTTTTCACGGAGAGCGCGTGGACGCACTTTGATTTGTTTCACTTGGTGTGATTTTTGGCCTTCTGTCTTTGTTGTTTTTTTGGACGGGGTGTGGGATTTATACGTGTTTATGTGCGATGTTTTATTTTTTTCCGTTTCGTGTTTGTCAAAGAAGTCAAAAGAAGGTGGTGCTCTGTGTGTTGAAAGAACGCCTGAGACGCTTGTTTGATGGCATGAGAAAGAAAACACACAGAATCTGTACCAAGCATCCTCAGGCATGTGTGTGTGTCTGTGTGTGTGTGTGTGTGTGTGTGTGTGTGTGTGTGTGTGTGTGTGTGTGTGTATCTGTGTGTGTATTTACACAAATCCGCGAGTGTATTTGTACACGCACGTGTCCCACAGGGCCTCTAGTCTGTGCGGGGCTGCTTTTCCATTTCATCCTGTGTTGTTTGCGTCTCAAAGCCAGAGTGCCGGTCCCCGTTTCCCTTTTTTGAAGCGACTCGCTCTCACTCTAAACAAATACAGCCTCATTAGGTGCCCTGCTTGCAAATCTGCATGTGTGTGTGTGTGTGTGTGTGTGTGTGTGTGCTGCAAGCTGTACTACCGCACGTTCTCCTCTCAAGCAATGCCCAATCGCATGGATGGGAGGAAACAGGCTGAGAGTGCAGTCGCCTCCCTAAAAGTCCTGAGCAACACCACCTCACACCATAGTCACAGAAAAGGGTGGGAGGGTTTCCTTTTCCGAGCGAGGACCAAAGAAATTGCCTTCTTGTGCAGGCATAAAACAAATGTCACACTCCTGCGGAACCACTCTAATTTGAGGATGGTTGTCCCCAGCAAACACCTCCTTATTCTGACAACCCAGTTGTATGGTCACTGGATTGTGATGTCAAGACCAACATAAAGTAAACCAGTACATGAAGAGAAGAAAAGCAAAGAATGCAAATAACATGTAATACTCAAGGCCAAAACACATACTCCATATACATGGAGCCTTCAAGTCTCCTACAGTTCATGATCTTTTTCCAAGCTTGGGATGGAATTCGGAAAGTGCTTTGAGCGTATGCTGTGTACTGTTCATAAACCCCATGTGTGTATATGAGTCGTGTGTGTGCATATGCCCTTTACAGGCTACATGTAGTATGTGATGTGTGTGTTTGCCTTGTGTAGGCTACATGCATGTGTGTACTGGGTGTACTGTATATGCTGTGTGTGTGAACTGTATATACTTGTACGGTACAATACATACATGCTTTGTGTTCTGTCCAACAGCCTCTGGTTGTTGTGTGGTTTCACGCATGCCGATCTCCAAACTCACCGAGTGGAACATCTAAGCTCTCATCTATCTCCTCACTCCTATTCTCTCTCTCTCTCTCTCTCCTTGTCTTTCATCTATCTCCTTGCTCTTTCTCTCTCTTTCTCCTCGCTCCTTCTCTCTCTCTCTCTCTCTTTCTCTCTTTCCGTCTCTCATGTGGGGTTCTTGGCATCATTGCTCCTTGGCCCTGTTGAAGAAAAAAAAAAACATGAAAGAAGAAGAAAAAAACAGAGGAGAGTGTAATGATGAGGAAATGTGGAGTGAAGAGTTCCTGTGTTGTGCGCCGGCTCTCGCCTTTAGAACAGAGAGAGAGAGAGAGGGGATCTGTTGGGCCCAATTGAGCTGCCGCCATGCTGCGCTATCAGTCAGAAGTGGAGAGGCAGACAGGGACCCTAATTAGACAGGCCAAAGTGTGCTGAATGAGAAGCCTGCAGAGCGGGGCCAGCTCATCCCGTCTCTACCCCCCACCACCACCACCCTCTGAAACGCAGATGAGCGGAGACAACGCAGTAATTGCTACATTTCACAACCTAGCAGGAAAGCACCAGCTGGAAGTTTTCTCACAGACCTTCTCTCAATGCGAAGGAGTGGAGTGGAATAGAGTGGAGTGGAGTGGCGGGGAGAAAAAAAAACATGCAGGCTTCTTTAGGTTGGCAACAGGGCTCACCGAAGGAAATGTTCTAATCTGTTGTCTTAGAACACGGTTGGAGGAAGACGGTGCAATGGTGAGTGTGTCCGAGACAGTATGACTTAAACTGTCAACCTCATACACACTCAACCTCATTCAACAACTCTACGGACAAAGGGCTCAAAAATACAAGCCTCTCATGTGAAAGCCATTGTTTTAACCTGAAACGCATGAGGATTGGAGGCATAACACCTGCAGCATTTCAAGACTGACACTGGGACCTTAGACTTCCTCTGGCTCCAGCCAGTGGACAGGGCCAATGAGGAGACAAGGAGGCCCAGCAGTGTGTGTGTGTGTGTTTGTGTGTGTGTGTGTGTGTGTCGGTACAGAGGTGGAGGAGGGTGGTGGAATCTGAGCGGCTCTCTGACAGTCCTGTCACGGGAGGCTTCAGCTTGCTGCCACGATGAAAGCCCAGGGTTTGTTCTCGTGGAGCCAGGGAATGTCACACCTTGTCAGGCCGCAGCCAAAGAAAAAGACAGCTTTTTAACAACTCTTTCAGGACATATCACGAGCGGTATATATATTTATATATTTCCCCTCTTCGTCTCTTTGTCAAAAGCACATCAAAAGAGCTTGTTGGAAATATCCTCCGACTTAAATGTAATTTGCTGTAGTCTGCCTACCCCCATGAAAAGATGGAATGGTGTGAATATGCAGACAAGACATTCTGGAGGTATGGTTTACACTAAGGGTTACAGTAGGGGCTGTCATCCCATGAATTACAGCTCAAATCTTCTCTGGGAAAAAAAGAAGTGTATCAATGATCCTTCATTCTGTAATTGGGATTCGTTACCTCTTTGATTGGTTGAGGACGGGGGCAAAGAGTCTTTGTTGCCCATTGATTCAGGCAGGGTGACTGGCATCTTCCCAAGACTGGGAGAGGGGGATGAGGAATAACAGTGTGGTTTGGCTACTGTGTACACAGACAGGGTCACATTATTGCAAACAGCTGTGTTCGCCTCTCCACATTATTCAAATGCCCACAAGAGAGGTGTCAGCAACTCACGCCCAGTTCAGATGGCTGTGAAAGATGGGAGAATGTGTGTCACTGCATCCACTGTGGGTGCTGTGCAACATGATCACAACGGCCGACTCTAAAACAAACCTAAGAGCTGAAGGTAAAAGCATTTGCCACCTTGTTTAAGTTTCTGGTTGTCTGCCTCTCAAATTTGTTTTCTTTTTTTTTTTTTTCTTGTTTTTTTTTTGGCTCATGTTCAGCACGTGAGGCTAAGATGTGTGCATGTAAATTCATCAAGACAGGTGTTAGCTGGATAATCTCTGTAAATGCATTTCAGATTAGCAGTGCATGCTGTGGTATGCCTGTCACAAGAGATTACAACCAAAAAGACAAAGAAGCAATGAAATTGGGCTGAATGTTTTTTTTTTTTCTTCAACCAGCCTTCTGAGTTGCTCACTTCTGACTCAATATCCTCCCAAAATGCTGGGTATCATAATGCATCGTACCGGACAGGATGGTGCACTGACAGGCTGACACGATGACTGACACAACATTCTCAAAAGAAATGAAAATAACAATATAATAATAATTTTAAATGAATGTGAGAATGTCAAGTGTTTAGCAAAAATAATAATATTTACCCAGTTCATGTCATGAGATGCAAAGATTTGATGATGGTGTTTATGTTTTTTTTGTTTTGAATTTGATTTAATTCTTCCATCATGCGCAACTTGCTTGCAATCATTCAACGATAATTATTACTGTGTATTGCATGGGGTTGATTTATACTAAATAAATAATTAACGCTAAATTATATTTAGGTTATCCATTGCAAATGCAATGTTTTTTTCCCCTTCTGCTAATACCCAATGTTTTCATACATTCCTGCAATTTAATTATTTCGGAATGTCATTAAAGGCAACAAAATTGCAGTTTAATTTGTAGGGACTATTTAAGTCACTGCAGAGCTTCGGAATCCTCCTTGGTAAGTGGATTAATTAATTTGAATCAATAAAAATCGCTCTGACGCTTACCGAGAAGCCCAAATAACTGCACACACTTGCTTATCTGCGGCGGTGGAGGTCCAAAACCCAGCTTTAACTATTCCACTCAATTGTTTGCTAGGCAGTTTTGCACAAGAGCCATTTTAGCGCCTCGTCTCATGTTGTGCAAATTAGGCCACCCTTCTCTGAGCAGTTATTGTGACACTACGTTGTAATTGATTTCCGGACCCTGGCCGACACACACATTCAATCCCTCCATTATAAGCCCTCAACAAAGGCTTGACCATTGACTCTAATATTCAATTTCTACACACAAACATGATGCCAGTTTAGAAGTCCTTCCAAGCTACAATACTGAAAGGAAGAGAGAACAAAATAAATGTGTTAATTGATGACTCTCAGCATGAGGAGTTTATAATGTATGCATTACCATTACATGCTGTGTAAAATGCAGTGATTGAGCATTTAACAGTAAGCTTTTATCACTAAATATGATATCACATGTCATTAAACAGATGATAGTTCATAGAAAATTGATTAGCTAACTTAAGAGGATGTTTTGAAACACCTTCCTTACCTGAGGACAGTAATGTTAATGTCTTCTAAGTAGAATAAGTACCTAACAGTAGAGGTTTGTGGTTTTTGGAAGGAAATAAACAATTGAACAATTTGGCAATTACTGGAGACACTTCAGAGACAAGTAGAAAGTAAAAATAAACATGTTCACATTTTCTCCACTGACCCGTTGTGTCCTGTGAACTAACCTGATCTGACGCTTCAGTCCTTACTCTCTGTGATGATCTTTTTTTAAATGTGTGCTCAAAATCTGGTCATAAATGCACAAGCACTTTCAATGTGTGTGTACCATGCAACAATGCATTTGGTGTACTTCCTATAAGAGTAACACTCACTGTAGACAGAGCTTTACAATAATACAATCTACCATTAGCACTTACATATTGAACGATTCATCAATGGACATCATTATCATTATTAATCTTTCTCTGTCTTCAATTTTCCTCTCTCTATCTCTCTCCTTTTCTTTCTTTCTCTCTATCTATCTATCCAGCTCACTGTCTTGCAGCTACAATGAGGAATCTGATGTAGGGGTGTCGGATTTTTGTTTGTGTCTGCATCTGTCTGGAGCCCTCAGGCCATCCGACCAGCCAGCACTGGAGCCCGATCAGCTCCTGAGACTAAACATGGGACTAATCTGAACTACCTGAGCCATTAAAGCCCTGTTTGTTTAAGAACCCTCTGAGGCACAACCCAATGTAATGAGGTGCAAGAGGACGAGGTCTTCTTGGCCCCCTCGTTCCGGGCGGTTTAAGAGCCTGTCATGTGGAGGTCCCGGTGAGCCGTCGTTCAAGAGCGCTGATTGTTTTTAACACACAAGTCCTAGTGGTCCAAACTGTGCTTGAGAAAATGGCTCCCGTGCCATCGTCATCCACTTCATTTGTTTGTTTTGGGAGTTTGGGCGAAACACATCATCATGAGCCGAACAGGTGGTGAATTGTCTCACACGCTTGATGCGTGCCAGTTCTCATCATCTAAAATTGGGACTGTGTACGATACCGCGCAACCAAAATTCAGGCCTTGAGATAAAAATCAATGAGGATCCATGCTCTGTTTATTGCTACTCGTGACATAAAAGAGAGCTCGCAGTACGCCACTAAATATAACAGTGGCTGCTGGTTTACAAGACGTGGAGCAGATGGTTTACTGAAGACAGGGTGTTTCTGAACGGAGAGACCGCGGTTTAGGTTATTACATTGTCACATCTGCACGGCGACGCTCATGCCAAACCTGCTCGCTGGGATAATATGAAGCGAGTGCTGAGGAACACACAGGGACACCAAATGAAAACCCAGCATCTCCACCTCCTCTTCTTTTGGCAGAGCTGAAGATGACAAGGTCTATGATACCTAAGAAACCATGCACAGGACCAGAACTAAAACTGCTTTTTTATTATGAAATACTGTCGAGTAAATGGTATTTCATACTGAGCATCAATTTCATTATGATCAAATTCGCAATACTTTACAGTGAATATTTACTAAAAAAATACAGCATTAAACTACTGAATAAAATAAATCTCTAACTGCTATTACAGTAACACACAGCATGTTTTCTTTTGTGTACATGTGTACATTTTGAAAGTTGTATTTGAAATGATTGAAACCAATGGTATTACAATTGTATCAAACTGTATAAGATACAGAAAATAAAGTTTCACTGGCTTCTTTTAATTCGTCGGTCTAAAGGCTTAAATCTGCTTTAAAGACTTTTGTCTGATTGGTAAATATGTAGTATTTGGAAAGTCAAAAAAGAAGACAAAAAAAAGTCTTGAAATTCCATCTCTTTGCTTGCTCTGGCAAACGACTGTGCCCGGGGCTGATGGTTCAGAACAGGTATTTGGTCGCGACCCAAGTGGCAGATGTTTAACTTTAAGTAAGGGCCCCTCTTTATGCGTCGGACAGATCCAAGAGCCGCAGCTCGCTGATCCAGAGCCATTTGAGTTGCCAGTGGAAATGGGGCATCCCGGTCCTAACGAGCGCTGTTACCTAATCACAGGAGGGGGGGAAGGCATGACTTAGTGAGGCTGAGAGAAGGAGGGAGGGAAAGAGAGAGAGAGATAGAGAGAGAGGGGCGTGAAGAGGAGTTGGGAAGAGACCCCCCGTATGTGACACGAGTGAGTCAGAGGCAGCTGAGTGCTCTGCGGAGGCCAATTAACGTCTCATTTCCATTCCATAACTCAGGACCTTCGAAAACACTTCACCCAACCAATCGGATAGACTCTGAGGTTAGTGTGAGGACCTTGAAACGATCATGTAACCGACGGTTCTTATGTTAGCAGCTGTTTCGTAAAAGAGAACTGACGATAGTGAGCGAGAGAGAAACACTGATCAACTCAGAAGACTGACTTTTTTTTTCCACAGGACAGGACATTGTTGCGAATGTTGTGTTGAAGCTGAATAATGTGAACTGCATTCTCTTGACGCAGAATGGTTCTGTTCCTCTCTCGAAGAAAAAAAAAGCATGAGGTTTTCTTTCTGCCTCTTACTCTTCCACAACTGGAAAATGAAGGAAATTGTAACTGAGGCATTAAGCTCTTAGTCAAGGCATGAATCGCTAAGCATCACTGATAACCCATTACTGAACGTACCCATTAGAAAGTAGAAACGGTCTTAATTTTCTGATACATTCCCGTCAATGTTCAACTAAGAAAAATCATACAATATGATGTGGCCATGTATTTTACAGTATAAATGTATAACAGTATAAAAAGTATAAATGTGTCTGAGCACCAGAAAGTGCCGAGTAAAGCACCTGAGAGGTTTCATAGTGGCGAGGCCAACGGTTTTCCAAAGAAAACACTTGGAGTGTCCATCAGAGGCAGTTTTGGGGGCTGCAGAGTGCATGCAGCCCACAGTGCAGTCATTATGCCACACAATTCTCCTTGATAGCGATAACGATAGCATATAAGGGGTGGTGGGACCTGGGGGCAGGGGGGCAAAAGAATGGCTCCTACAAGCATAGTGTTTTAGGGCCATATTGGAGCTCTATGTGGTTTTTTTCACACCACTGAGTGATAGACACTTTAACCTGACGGACCATAATGCACGGCCCCTCAGGAGGCGTAATTGCACTTCAGTTCCATCTAAGCTGACCTTCCTCACCTCACCTCAACCACGCCACCAGCCCAGCCAGCCTCTCAACACAGATAGACTGAGTACAACTCTTTACCTCTACTCGAAGAAAGAAAGAAAGAAAGAAAGAAAGATAGAAAGAAAGAAACACAGCCCCACACAGGCAAACTGTATGAGAGTGGAGATTTTAAGGCCTTAAATCACAACCACAACAATCTCTCTGGTCCTCAACAATTATGACCAACTTTGTTGTAAAATACCATACTATATGAAATGCTGTTTGTATGGTTATTACCACATAGTAGACTTGATGAAGGCCATCTCATATTGACCTCGTAGTCGACCTCTCAAATGCAAAGTCAGGCAACACATAGGCAGCTGTAGCTGTGTCATGTCAAACCGACAGCCTAAGAACTTATAGCATATTCAAAGGTTTGTTTCTGCTGTAGTGTAACCAGGCACCTTAGTAAGACTTTGAAATAGTTCTATTCTAACCCAGTTGTCCACCATGTCTTGACTGACATTCATATGGGGGTGATGATCTTCAGTAAAAAAAAAACTAATAACGCTAATTACCGTTTTGTTGCCTGAGAAAATGTATTACAAAATGATACGTTCAAAACTTGTCCTTTAACAATGGTCTTACATTTGACATTTGTGTTTTAAACAAAGCAAATAAATCCATAATGAAACAATATGTTGTTGTATATTTTTCTGATTAATGTGAGACCCAAAATTTGACTGCTTCCTACTTCCATCAGCTAGAGTGGGGAGAAAGGGAACGAATTTCATCCATTCACGTTTAATTCTCCTTGAAGCTACAGTCTGAAGTGGGAATATAAAATGTGATGGATGGAGATGATTAGCTAATGAAATTGTTGTATTTCTACAACGAGGGCGTAATGTATCGGATACATCAGTGCCTCTCTGGGTTTCTTTATTATTACGTGATGTGTAAATGCTGGCAACCTTAAAAGGGATAAGAAGGTAAGAAGGCTTATTCCCTTTACTGGGGCAATTCTGTTCAACCAAACCACATTTTGCTGATAAATTGACAAATAAACCATTAATAAGATTTATCTCGTTTCATAAAACCATTGCTTTGGTAATAATCTTGATTAATCTTAATTAATCTTGTAGGTTATAACTTGCATCATATTATGCAAGATATATGTTTTCACAATGACCTAGCTAGCAAGAGTAAACTATATATTCCTGTAGTCCTTTTCATTTTAGAATGCCTGAAAAGTCTGCATATTACAGTTGTTATGTTTTTTCCCCAGCTTAACTTTTGTTTCTGAAGTCTTTAGGTCTTTAGCTTCACATCTATGGTTAATAAGCAGAGCAGTTTTATCTCAATGTAGAGTAATGTAGAGTCAAGCACAACTGTGCTGCAAAGTTGCAAATGCAGCCTGCACTATTAGACAGGTAGTATTCTTACATTATGTATTCATGTTGAGTTAAGTTGCCCACCCATCATCCAAACGCCCACCCAAAGATGACATTCTGGTAACAATCAAACTGATTTAAGGATGTTGTCATCTTTTCTCAAAGTAGGTGTACATTATAAAGGCAACATTATATTTGCGTTTGTGACATAGTTAGAATGTTATTAAAACATGCGCTGATAAGTTTTCAATTTGTTCGGTTAAGATCATTCTCTCCGGACACCAGACCAACAAGAAAAAATGCCAGCAAAAAACCTAGCCGCATCTCCAGTTTCAAAAGGCATGCCTCTGAAATTCCAAGAGTGTGTCTCACTCTGTGACCCCGGAATGACCTCGGATGCAAGGTGATGACACTCGCAGGGACAGCAGAGAAGCTGGTGACAATGTGGCAGTGATTCCTACAGCGGTGGTGGCCGTGGCCATGACTGAAGGGGAACACCAGTGCTGATGGGTTCATCTGTCACTGGGCTCTGCAACGAGCCCCCGGTGCAGAGTAGAAGCTTCTCCGGCTTGGAGATTAGAACATGACACAAATGGTAGGGTGGAGAGGTGTAATTGAAGATGGCAAAGGACTGAATGGGAAGACATTAAAAAGAACTGTTCCACCATTGTTAAGGGCACAGGGTGTACAAGGAAGTGGGGTGGGGTGGGCGTGGGGATGCTTTGAGGAGGGGGGAGGGAGGGAGGGGGCAGGGGGATTTGAGGCAAGAGAGCCTCTGAGAGAGAGTGTGCTGTACATTTGAAAATGATTACAATGTCTGACAGGGCTTGCCTTCGTGCTGCACAAGACAAACAAACAAGCCCATCTGCAACCACTGCCACAATAGGGACTTAAGGACAGGCGGAAGACACACGGAAGACATATAATAATAGATGGTCTTATTAAAGAGGAATCTAGAAATAAGTAGAAATAAGTCTAAACAGGTGTGAGGTTTTTCATAGGAATTGCTACATTTGTTGAGCAGCATTTTTTTGTTCAGCAAACGGTGTTTGACCAAGGCATATACCCATCTTTGACAAATGTGGTTTAGCCTTCCTTTTTGCTTCGTCACCCTTCCTTTTGGCTTCTTCAGCCTATCTTTTCATCTCATTTGAGGGACACTTTTTTCCCACCATAAAGCCTTGGCTATCTAGTGTGTGCCTTAAATCTGTTTAAAAAAAAAGCTGGCTCTCTCAGATTCATTTGATTTGTTTGCTCATTTACAGCAGACTATTTTCAGGTTTGGTCATTAAGTATGTGATACAGAATGCATTGTACTGTAGAGCTGAATTGATTTCTTTACAATAGATCTAAAACATTCATTACTTTTCCACGTAAGCCCCTAAGATGCCTTCCATTTACATTTCATTTCGATATCAAATGAATTGTCATTTTCGCAGGAAAACAAATGTTTATTATCTTGAGGAAATGACAGACATCACTCGAGATCCCCAGAAAACAAAGTAAAATACGTAACTCAATAACTTAGCGTCTTTATTTGTATTTTATTTCTAATTTTATGCTACATCACTCTCAGGTTCTGTGGCTCTTTGATACAAACAGCAGGGTATGCACTGCCTTTCACCTTTTCCATTTTTACCCCCACAATGGATTCACCATGCAGTTGATGCAATAAAAAATGGAATATTAAATCACAGCATGTGTTACTGTTATTTCAAAATATTTGGCTTGATTACTGGCGTCTCGAGGTGACTTCATGGCTCCAGCGAAGTCAAACCCACACACGTCTGGGGCTGACTCTCACAATTTGGAGAAACCGTGACCTGATTACCAGCAAACAGTGGGCAATGTCACAAAAGCCTGGCTGCTGTGTTGGGGTCAATTATCTCAATTAAAGCTGCAACACTCTCAAATCCACCAATGCTGTATATTGTCAGCAGACTTCCAACAGAAGTAATTAGTTGGTGACTTTGGAACGACTTTGTAGACATGCAAAAGAAAATTCCAATATAATGTACTATGGTAATCATGCTGTAAGACTTTAAAGGTAACAATGAAAATATGTCAGACAAATGGTTAAAGTTGCTTTTTGTTTTTTGAGGTGATCTGAAACTGTGTTAAAGTGAAATTAGTGGCGTTATCCAGCAGTGGGATTAAATCATCAATGGGATTAAATCGTTGTAATGCTTCTTCCAGCAGAAGGCACAACTTTAGAAACTACTTTATGATACATTTGAATTTATTGATATTTATGTTAACTGGGTATATGGTGACAGAACTGAAACCAAATGTTAGGAGAGAGATGCAAATATACATATTTCTGTTGTCATTCAGAGAAGTAAGTAATCAACACTCATCAGCAAGCCGCAATATTTAAAATACAAGTGCTTGAACTTAAGAGGTGCTCACAATCATGCTGCATCAGAAGCCAAATTTCAATTCTTCCCCGTAGCACACTCATGCATAAATACACGCACACGCACACACTGACACATAGACAAATACACAGAGAGAGAGAGAGAGAGAGAGAGAGAGAGAGAGAGAGAGATAGAGAGCGAGAGAGAGAGAGGGTAGGGAACTCCAAGTTCACAAAGTTTCATACAATCAAACTGATTTTTTTCCCTCTCTTTTTTAAATGAGTTGGTGGCCGCACCATCTCACAAGTATATTTCCAGACAACTGTGTCATTAAAATACAAACAATGGGGCACACTCTCATTTTTTCTCTTCCCAAACTGTGTCTCATTTAAGTATGATACGCCGAACTTTCCATCTCCAGCAATCGGTTGGCTCTCTGTATTGTGGTCTTTTTAATTTATGGCCACAGCGTTGTGTGCAGCCCACAAAACACTAGGTTCCATCATGCCTTTTTCCACCAAATCAGTCCAAGTGCAAAGGGGCTATTGGTCTCCCTCTGTCATCGTTTAAGGCAAATCTCAGAAAGCTGGAGCTGGGTAGAGTCTGTTACCACAGCGCCCTAAGTGGACTTGCGCCGCTTGCTTTGGAGAGCGGTGTCTCATTCAGGCTGTAGCAATCATTCTGTTTTCTCTGATCGAGTCACTCTGTTTCCCCTTCATCACAAGAGAAAAGGGATACTGATACTTTAGATGTGCCATATAGTGCCTGCAAGGCCTCTCTTATTCTTGTAAATTTAGCCTTAAATCAATTTGAGGACAACTGAAATTGGTGGTATTGCAGGGGTTGGGATTACACTGTGTTAAAAAAGATATATATATTTTTTTTTAATCTATTGAAAAACCTTGTTTGGGATTCAAAATAAAGTTGTGGAAGAAATGCTGAAATGTTTTTTTCTTCTTTTTTTTTGTTAAGTGTGAAACGACGGCTGTGCTCATGTTCCATGCTCATGTTTTGATTTGATGAATGCCAGTCATTACTTTGAGAGATGCTAAAAATAATAGCCTCTTCCGAATCATGGCCATTTCTTGGAGGTCCTATTCCATCTCCAAGATAATGAAATCCTATTTTGTTTACAATAGACTGACAGCAATTGAAATCTTGACTTCACCATCAGACAGGTATATCCTGGCTTTCAGCACCAAGAAACTGCCACAGTGGTTTAGTCAAGGGTGGGTATACGCTTGGGGAGAAAAACACACACACACAAAAAAAAATCCTATTTTAATTCAACGGCGTGGCCGCTTTAAACGACAATAATGAAAACTTGAAGCGTGAATATTAATTTACTAACTCTTTCAATTTTTGCTCTAATTTGCTCATGACAGCCAACGAGATCCGTTTAATCTAACAGTTTGCCAATTTTATACCCCCCCCCTCCCCACCTCCACAAGTCTCCCTACTGTCTCCACAACCCCCACACCCTTCCTTTACTTCTACAAGCTAATATCTTTGACAAGTTTCTTAAATCAGTGATAGGGGCCTGCCTCAGTGATTGAGCCGGCTGTCAGTTTAAAGATGTCCCCCGGAGGCTCAGGGTTGACTCACTCCAGCAGGAGAATGGGAGCGCTTTGTGTTGGAGCCCACTCCTAGTGTCCATTGGATTAGTGCTATTATGGGAACTTCCATTCTGACACCTAAATCATCATCACCACCACCATCATCAGACGAGGAGGAGGAGGAAGAGGATGAGGAGGAGGAGAAGAAAGAAGAGGAGGAGGAGGAGAGCCGAGCCAAATGTGGCGTGAAATGGACCCGAGCAGCCCTCACTCAACGTGTCCCATCTGCCAGTCTGCTGCGCTCCTCTGCCAGGGTGAGGAGTGAGGATTGAAGAGTGCCAAGATGCCGTCTCACTCTCGGCTGGAGAGGAGTTGATTCGCCCGGAAGTGCATCAAGTGCATCATGCGAAGGCAGATGGGTGTGTGTTTTTTTTTCTTTTCTTTTTGTTTAATTGTCATCATGGATCCTTCCATCCCATCTTTTGGCAGGGCACCACAGTGACGACTTCCCCTCTTTCTGTCTCACCATCCCGTCCCGTTTCCATGGCAGTTCAGATGTTACCCCAGGTCTTTTCTGAGGCTTTTCAATCACAGCCTTGAAAAAACTGTCTTTATACAAAAACCCCATCCTCAACCCGGGTTCTTTTTTTTTTTAGTTACAGGCCAGAGCACAATGAGCAAGGATACCAGACGTAAATACAGACACGCATAGATAGAGAGATTGAGAAAGGGTGAGGAAGGGAGAGGCCGTCAACTCTACTCTTCACTTCACCCTACTTTGCAGAGAGTGCCTCCCGTCCAATTAGAAGATAAAAGCAACCACTTACGCCATGCTGCAGCTCGGTTGGGCTGCGCTGAGAGACGGCCCCCATAAGTGCTGTGCTCCCGTTGCCATGGTCACCTGCCAACGCTGCTCCCAGGTTCCATCTCTCATGGAACGGACCTGCCAGCATCGGAGAAAGAAAGAGGAAAAGAGAGACGAGAGAGAGAGAGAACGAGATATGCGCAAGGAAATATGTTTTGCCGATCAGTTGAAAATTTCATGAGCCGCCCGCCCCAAAAATAAAATCTTGCTGTTTTCATGTGTTTGATGTGCTTTATCACTTTTCTCCCCAAGGAGCATTTATATTTAATGCGGTTAAATATTGCCCTGATCAGACTGCCCGTTTTCCCTTCCAGCAAGCTCACCCCACGTGCCTGAAATGGAAGCTGAGGGAGTGAATGCACCGTGGCACTGAGGGGTGAAGACACCATGGCTGCCGTCAAAAGCCTCAACATCCCACATACCTGTTCCCGCTGGCACGGCCATGGCCTTGCTCTGCCCGGCGTGACGCCGTCACGGGGCCGGATCTGTGCCGGGGTCGGCCATAATGTGGGACGCCAGTGAGCTGAAGTGTCTGTGGGCGACTGGCAGCAGCAGCAGAGACAGTAATGGGTAAAAAATAGGCAGCGGCTCCAGTAATAATCCGCCCTGCTTCAAAAGCCCCAGATGGCTAACCTTTCAGTACAAATATTGTTTTTGGATCGAGGTGTGGAGACTCCCACCTCTGTGCCCACCCCCCCCCCCCCCCCCCCCACACACACACCCACACCCACACCCCTTTCTTCATCGCTCTCACTCGGTCTCTCTTCTTTCTCTCTGCCTCCCTCTCATTTGCTTTCCCACTTTCTCTCCTAACTCCCTCTATCTTTCTCGTCCAGTGTCCCTGTTGTTATCAGATTGTGGGGCCCTCCTGAAACACAAACAGGTCCTCGTCGGTGCTTAGGCCTCTGTGCTCCTGTGGTGGCGGGGTGGCGCTCTCTCCGGAGCCTGAACACACACAGAGCGACCTTGTGCGGAGAGGAGGCGAGGGAAGGGGAGGGCAGAGAGGGGCCCCTCTCGTCCAACACGGTACAGAGGAGAAAGAAACAGCGGCCTTCTCTCTCTTCGCTCTGTTTCTCCTTTTCTGATTTCAGTGTCATGTGTTTTTTATTCTCGCTCTCTCAATCTCTTTCGGTCCACTCTCCTGCTCATTCTCTCCATCTCTCCACATTTGTGTTGCTTTCTTCAGACAGCGTGAGACCCAACAAAGGAAAAAAGTCCGGTAAATACTCTGGTCGCTAACAAAAACTCTCAAAGGATCCCAAACAGCAACACCACTGTGGTGCTTTCACAAGTTTTTCAAGCTGCACTCTGTAATCCTTACAGCAGCAGGGATGCTGTAACACGTATGTAAATCACGCCGATCCTCCCCTAAATATGTCACTGGGGTCATTAGGGTAATTACGCTAATAAGCTGTTGATGATTTAACAGAACTTCACTTGCCAGAAAGAAGCAGTGCGAGCAAACACAGCCCCAAAGGCTCCTCAGAAGGGATGCCATATTTTGTTCTTGTTGCCCGTCATCTCCCAGACAACAGAAAGCTTTGTGTTTTTTGTTTTTGTTTCAGCCAATGGCGTCCGCGGGGCTGTAGTGTGCCACACACACACGTGCACACACACACACACACACACACACACAGACATACGTACATACATACACCCACACACACACACACACACACACACACACACACACACACATTCACACACATAAAGTATGCTTGTGTCCACTCACAACACAAACGCCCGCACACATACAGACTAGCAAACATACCTCATATATGCTCATGAACACACAGGAACATGCACACACACACTCTACCTCTCTCTCTCTTGAACACACAGGAACATGCACACACACACACACACTCTCTCTCTCTTTCTCTCTCTCAAACACACAGGAACATGCACACACACACACTCTCTCTCTCTCTCTCTCTCCTCTCTCTCTCAAACACACAGGAACATGCAGACACACACACTCTCTCTCTCTCTCTCTCTCTCTCTCTCTCACACACACACACACACACACACACAGGTCTGCTGAGGCCAGCCACTCCCCATGAGGGGGCAGTGAGGGACGTGGTGTTCTCCGGGAGCCGGGCTGGCTCCTGTGGTTGGGTTATCGGGGCGTCGCTGCAGCCAGAGCGCTGCCACACTCGGCCTCATTCTCCCGGCCACACAGACAGACAGGCTCCTCAGCAGCGCTGTCCCCCGCATACTGAAAAAGGCCCCTGTAGAGAGAGAGAGACAGGAGAGAGGGAGATAGAGGACAGACAGAGAGAGTCAGAGGAAGAGACAGAAAGAGGTTGGAGGAACGATAGACGAGAGAAAGAGAGACGAGAGAGAAAAAAGATGGAGAGTGAGGAACGAGAGAGAGGCAGAAAAAGAGAGGGACCTTTAAGGCTGTCTGAAATTAGGTTCTGACAAATGTGATTTGATAGATTTGATAGATTCATAACATTTGTTCCCTTACCTCATACATGTACTTTTAGCAAGACACAAATGACTCATTTTCACCAATGAAACATTATTTTGATTTGATTAGATTTAAGAGGGAGTGAGACAGAGAAAATAAGAGAGAGAAAACGCGCTCTCTCTTTCTCACACACACACACACACACACACACACACACACACACACACGCACAAACACACATACAAAGGACTGTCATGGCTTAGCATTAGAGGGCTGGATCACCGGAATCTGTTGTTTGACAGATGGAAAGATTTGGATGTTTTCTTTGCCCTTGTGTGTCCATTGTTACAGGAATTAGAGAAAGCTAGAGAAAAATGAAAGGATGAAACAGAGAAATCCACTGCAAAGAGTGATGTTGTGGGTTTTTCCTATAGAAGAAAGCTCTTTTGACATGAATTTACCCAGTTCTATTTTCTGTGCTAATAGTTTCACCACGGCATGGAATCCCCTTTCAATAGTGTTAGTGAAAGTGCACTCTGACTTCCCTTTACCGTCGATTTCACCTCACAATCACATTAGACGTGGGGGACCAAAGACATCCTCATTCCGAAACAAGCACATTAGCGGTCTGAAGTCACAAACATTATTACACGGTCAATACAAATGCTGTCACACAAAGTGAGATGGATTCCCCGCTACTTTGTGACTTAATGAAAAGGTTTTCCACTCCTGGTTTAGCAGGGGGGAAAAAGAATGGAGCTATCTATGATGCTATCGCTAATTTTTTTTGCTTGTATCTGCTTGCCTTAGCAAAATAAATATCACATGTCTGCAAATAGACGTCGTAATTGAGGTGAGTTTCGTTGTGTGGATATAAACTAATTAAACCTATCAATATCACTTTGCCTGCATTGCATCACTTTTAGTTGAACATGTGCTTTAAAAGTCCTAAAATAAATTCAGCAATTTACTGTAAAGCCCAATGAGATTGACACCTTCCTGGGACAAACAAGAAGTCCACTTTGTTTAACATCAGTTTTTCTTTTCCTAAGTTATGATGGACTTATGCTTCACAATGTTTTTGTTAACAGATCGCAGACAGTACATGATTTATAGCCTAATATGCCTCTTTGTGTGTGCATATTAATGAAGACTTTCATAGCACATTGTGTTAATTTCATTTGTCACGTTTTTAAAACCTCTATGCAAATGCGCTCCAAGTGACACTCAGGTAAACATGTTAGGGTCCCCGTTGTGACAGGTGCCTTACATACCTGACTGCCTTATTTAATTTATCAGCAACGTTCAGATGTGTCTTTCATTTTTTTTCATGTTGTCTACAGCAGTGTTCTCCAAATGCTCCACTTACAGAGCGAGTCATGGCTTCTCTCAGCTTTTATGTGTTGTATAGGGAGACTACAGCTTGTGATAAAGTGTGTTTATGTGTGTGTGTGTGTGTGTGTGTGTGTGTGTGTGTGTGTGTGTGTGTGTGTGTGTGTGTGTGAGAGAGTGTGTGTGTGTGTGTGTGTGAGAGAGAGAGAGAGAGAGAGAGAGAGAGAGAGAGAAAGTGTGGGTGATGGGTTATGGTGGGTGGAGGGGGCATTTTGCCCTTTTTTTTTGTCTCTGGATGCCAGGCGGCATGGCAGCATTCTTAGAGAGCCTGTAATCCTGGGGCGCTTATGCCAGCATGTACAAAGGTCTGGATGTCACTGATACCTCTGAGGGGCTAAATATACCAGCGAGTGGCAGGACCAGGTGGGGAGGGTGCTGGCTTTTAGCTCGAACCAGTGGGTCACAAATCTTACAGGTCACTTTTTTGAGCTGGTGGTGGTGTGGGGGGGGGGGGGGGGGGGGTGGGGGGGGGGGGGGGGGTCTCTATGAAGGCAGTGAGTCAGTGTAGACAGGGTCGGGAAACACACCACCCATATTCCGGGTGTTCCTATTCAAAGCCAGCTGGTCTGGCTTTACTTTCATGCAGGTCATCTCTTTTAACTTTTTCCCCCTCTTTATCTTTCGTTAGTTTTTTCTTTTAATTATTTGTTGAAGTTTGTTGTCTTGGCCTTTCTTTTTCTTTACTTTTATTCTTTTTTTCGGTTGCTTTTTTTTTTGTTTCGTTTTTGTTTGAGCCTGCGATTGTTTGATGGGGCTGGCCCGCAGCTGGAACTGAAGGGTGGATCTTCCTGGGGAAGCAGAGGCACCGTGTGGGTGAGTTTGTTCTCTTCCTTTCTCCCTCTCACACTGATGATGAGCTGAGGGTGTTTGAATGGGGGGGGGTTGGGTTGGGGTGGATTTTTGTCAGTGGAAAAGAAATTCAAAATCTAGTGACTAAGCGATCTATGTGTTGATGTACGACATAGGCGCTACGCCCTGTGTCAGAGCTGAGCAGAGCTACAGCGGATTAGCTACAGGTAGCCCTGAGCTTGGAATCTGAGCGAGGCTGAGTTGTGTCAAGTTTTAAGAGTTTAGCTTGTGTATCACCAACGCCAAGCTGCTGCCAGTCACTGCTCAGAACAATGCCCTTTCAGGGTGTCAAATTAAGGAGGGTTTAGGGCAGAAATGCCCCCTTAGTTACACCTTAGTTGTAAGTTACACATTTTTTTTACTGAATTTTGCTCTTATCCCTCTTATCCTGTTCCTGTTCATTTTATTTATATTTTTTTTTCATTGAAGTATTACAGATGCCAATCTATAGTGGTGTAGTGTAGTAGGCCTACAATGTGTACGGGTTCACTTTGGATTTGATTTTTGGAAACAGCAGACCGATTCTTCAGTCCTCTTATTCAGAACAAAAATAACCTTGCAAACTTCTTAATTAACCCTGATAATCAGGGTAAAATACGGAAAAGGTCATTTCTGACACAGATGCCTCTGTTGTTATAGATGAGATATATTTATTACATCCAATTTTTTCAGGCTTAGAAATGTTCAGTGTCAAGCATCATCAACAGGAGGTGTTTTTTCACCCTTTGCAGTCAGGTTGGGTTATCCGTTCTTGTACATTTAATTGCACTGAACACCTGCTTGTTGAAACTGAAGTGATGTGTGAGTGCGAACAACGGGGCTCCAACATGTTGTTTGCGTTAGAAATGACTTAGCCCCTGAGGCGGCAGCCTGAATGGCCATGGAAGATTCAATAGCAATTTATGTCACCCAGACCCTGGGCCCCATTTGACATGCCTGGCAAACACTGTAAAACTAAAAAGGAAATCCGTTTTAAGCCGGCGGAGATTTGATATCGGATTGATTTTTTTGAAAAGGAAATAGCAGAGGTAGGGGTGAGACTGGACGCAGTCGACTTGTCCTCAATCGACTCGTAAAAAGGTACTTAAACACAAGAGTAACTGGTTTAATACATCACCTCTCATTCAGACACCGTCAGTGTTTAATAATTTGTCTGTCTTTGAGCAACTTTGAGCTAAATGATTTTTATAGGTCAATAAATCATCCCGAATTCCTTTATTTTGCCGTGAAATCTCGGTTGCAACCCAGCTGTTGCTGAACAGACAGACAGAGAACCAGTTTATAAACATCCCACTTTTTATTCCTGCCCCCCACAAAAAAAAATCTTTCCATGGCATTCAGTTCAGTTTTTTATTTTCAAATCCGTTCCAGTTGCCCTGCTTGCTCGTGCCTCTGTCACTATTCACCATTTAACCCCCCCACCCCACCTCTCCAACCACCACTACTGCTGCTCCACCTACCACCTACCACCTACAACCTACCACCCACTGTCCCTGTCCTCCTCAATCCTGTGCCCCCGGCCCCCTCCTCTGGCTCCCCAACCCTCTGTGGAACTGTCAGGCTCCTCTGGTGCTTCTGCTCTCCTCTCTGACCTCTGATCAGCCCCAGGCTACGCTAACTACAGCACTGCCTCATGTGGGTTCGCCTAAGCCATTCAAGAACTGAGGATTACACCACACATAAGACACCCGTTACAACCGCCAGCGAACAGACCATTCAGGGCCCAAACTTCTCCCCAGGATTGAACTTGATGGAGTTAGGGAGAAGTTGGGGGTGGGGGGGGGGACACCTGCCTGACTTGTGGTACACCTATAAAGCCTTCAAAAAATATTCGTCATAGAATATGTAAAGTTGTCAAAGTATGTGTGTGTGTGTGTGTGTGTGTGTGTGTGTGTGTGTGTGTGTGTGTGTGTGTGTGTGTGTGTGTGTGTGTGTTGGATTGCTATTTATATGATTGCCACTGTCGTAAGGCTCTTGGGGTGGTTGCGGTAGTCGTGTTGCGTATTGGAGATCCAGATGTTTGATTCTTGGGTTACACGAGTAGCGTTATTGTCTGTAGAAAGAGCATTTCATATTTAAACAAATTTTGGGTGAGTTGAGACGTATTAAACATATGGAAGCAGTTTTTCTCTGGAGAGAAGAAGTATCTTTGTTCCACTGTAATTGCTTGCAGTAGCAGGCCAGGCTTCTCTTCCACCCCTACCCACCCTCCCACCCCCTCAGCCCCTTCATCATTTCATTCTCTAATACACCACGTCTGACTCAAAGTCCGGCTCATTGTCTTTCTCTTTCTCTCTCACCCCCTTTCCCCTCCTCTCCATCGTTCTTTCTTTTTTCTCTCTCTCTCTTTCGTCCCCCTATGGTGTGCGCCTCAGAGGAGACGCCACCGCAGCACGTCGTGGAAGCTCACTCCGCCGTTGCCCCCTTTAACGCGCTGGGCTGGGGCAGACCGAATCCACAAAAACATGAGCGCTGGGCCGGGCCATGCCGTGCTGCGCCGCGCAGCGCAGCCTTTTGATCTGCGGCTAATCTCAGTTGCCTGCCTCCCGTCTGATCTGGTTTGAATAAGAATGAGTCTGGGTGAGACTGGAGGCACAAAGAGGCTTAGACGGGGCCGGGTTTCAGTCAGCGCTCCGCACTGCTCCGCTCCACTGTCTGCGTACACAGTTGGTGTGTGTGTGTGTGTGTGTGTGTGTGTGTGTGTGTGTGTGTGTGTGTGTGTGTGTGTGTGGAGAGCTTGTGTGTCTGTGTGGGTGGGACTGTGTGTATGTGTGTGTTTATCTCTCCATGCCTGCCGGAATCACTACACTTCACATGTCAAGATCCGCCACCTCCCATTCCTGTACATCTTTATTCTCTTACATATTCCAGTGTGTATTCCACTGGCTCCGCTGTTATCCTGACTTTTCATTTGTGTTGTGTTCCACACAAGTGTGAAACGTGATCAGACATGGAGGAGGACACATCACTATCATAGGCTCGTCATAGAGGAGATACCCTAATGCTGTGTAATGGAAGAAAAGAGGTAAAGAGAGGGAGGCAGAGAGGCAGCCATCAAGGGAGAAGGAAGAATAAAGACAAGCTGAAGAAAAGAGAGAACAGATACAAATGTGAAGGAATGACAGTGACAGGGAGTGAGAAGGAGAGAGAGGAGGAGGAGAGAGGGAAGGAGAGAAAAGCGTGTGAGCGACAAGTGGAGACACCGGCAGCAGTTGCCCCATTTCCTCTCGGCCCACGCGCCAGCTGTGCCTCTGTAAGCAGGTCAGCGCTCTGTGTCCACGCCACAGCATCACTGTGTGTGTGTGCGTGTGTGTGTGTGTGTGTGTGTGTGTGTGTGTGTATGTGAGCCCTCTGTGTCCACGCCACAGCATCACTGTGTGAGTGTGCGTGTGTGTGTGTGTGTGTGTGTGTGTGTGTGTATGTGAGCGCTCTGTGTCCACGCCACAGCATCACTGTGTGAGTGTGCGTGTGTGTGTGTGTGTGTGTGTGTGTGTATGTGAGCGCTCTGTGTCCACGCCACAGCATCACTGTGTGAGTGTGCGTGTGTGTGTGTGTGTGTGTGTGTGTGTGTGTGTGTGTGTATGTGAGCGCTCTGTGTTTACGCCACAGCATCACTGTGTGTGTGTATGTGTGTGTATGTGAGCCCTCTGTGTCCACGCCACAGCATCTCTGTGTGTGTGTGTGTGTGTGTGTGTGTGTGGGGGGGTGTGTGTGTGTGTGTGTGTGTATGTGAGCCCTCTGTGTCTACGCCACAGCATCACTGTGTGTGTCTGTGTGTGTGTGTGTGTGTGTGTGTGTGTGTGTGTGTGTGTGTGTCGGTGTGTATGTGAGCCCTCTGTGT
Source organism: Sprattus sprattus (assembly GCF_963457725.1). Lineage (NCBI taxonomy): Eukaryota > Metazoa > Chordata > Actinopteri > Clupeiformes > Clupeidae > Sprattus > Sprattus sprattus. Next base: position 25,013,116 of record NC_137913.1, read on the forward strand.
CCACGCCACAGCATCACTGTGTGTGTATGTATATGTGTGTATGTGTGTGTGTGAGGTCTCTGTGTCCTCGCCACAGCATCACTGGGGATGTGTGTTTGTATATGTGTGTGTTTGTAAGCTCCTGTGTCCACGCCACAGCATCACTGTGTGTGTGTGTGTGTGTGTGTGTGTGTGTGTGTGTGTGTGTGTGTGTGTGTGTGTGTGTGTGTGTGTGTGTGTGTGTGTGTATGTATGTATGTGAGCACTCTGTGTTCACGCCACAGCATCACTGTGGATGTGTGTGTGTGCATGTGTGTGTGTGTGTGTGTGTGTGTGTGTGTGTGTGTGTGTGTGTGTGTGTGTGTGTGTGTTTGTGTGAGCCCTCTGTGTCCAAGCCACAGCATCACTGTGGATGTGTGTGAAGGTGAGTATGTCGGTATTTGCGGTATGTATGTTTGGAAGTATTAATGTATGTATGTGTGTGTGTTTATGTGTTTAAATATGTGTTTCTGTGATTAAATGTATGTTTCTGTGTGTTTATGTGCACGGGTGCGTGTGTGTGTGTGTGTGTGTGTGTGTGTGTGTGTGTGTGTGTGGGTGTGTGTGTGTGTGTGTGTGTGTCCATAAGGCCAAGGCTCGGTCTGTGTGCCTGAGGTGACCAGGTCTGGTGTGTCACGCCAGTGCTCCAGCCTCTCAGGACCACTCTGAATAATGCAGGGAGGATGCCTGCTTACCCCCTACACTCTGGCCTGCCGAACATGGCAGGGCCACTGCCTCACAGTACTGCCACTGTCAAGCTTTTAATCCTCTCTTCTCTCCCCTTTACACACAGTAGCAGTCTTCACACACACAGCACTGCAACCCTTCTGATGCTTTACACTTGCATAGGTGCGTGTGTGTAAAAAGCACAGTCTTCGGGGCCTGCATTTCAGCGTTTTTTTGCCAAGAGTGTTAGGGCACCAATGTGTTCTTGGGGGGTGCTATGAAGCAATTGTCTGTCAATTTCTAAGATGATTTAGATATCATTATTGTTTCACTAATATCACTAGTTACCAAGGTGTTCAGAGGCAGTGTTGTAACATTCAGGCAGGTATAAGGTGGACAGGTTGACATTGCGCCTTTGCCACCTGGTTGAGGGACTATCGCCAGTATTTTTTTTTTTGTTAAACGCTTAGGGCGTGTAGGTAGATTTTTCCACTGCCAGGTTGTAATGCACAACATCTGTCGGGACAGTTTCTGCGCAACCTGCGGAAACACTGCTTGGCACCCTTTGTCTGGAGACAGAAAAATGTCATGTTGGCATCTTTTTTATTGGCTCTGTGAGAAAAAAGAAAGAAAGACAGAAAAAAAAGAGCAGGAGCAGGAGAGCTGGAACAGTGAAATAATTGTGTGTCGGTTCGCACAGCAGTTGTGAGTGAATTATTTTCCAAACATTCAAAAGGAGGAAAAATCATTACAGAGGTAGTGGTTGCCATTTTTTTTTTCGCATGAAGTAATAGCAAGACAAAGGGAACTTTGAGTTTCGGTCTAAAATATACTACGAAACCGGGGGGAAGGGGAGGAGAGGACAGTCCTCGGCGGCTGGAGTTTACAGCAAATGTACTCCAGGGGTAATGAGCTGTTGCAACGGGGTGGATGTTTATGTAAATGTTTTGAAACCATTCTGAAAAATCCACCCTTCAAAAAGCTGCTGCACCAGGATTTCTCCTGGAAAGGCCCCTGTCAGAATAGTACTGTATTTATAGATAGATAGATAGATAGATAGATAGATAGATAGATAGATAGATAGATAGATAGATAGATAGATAGATAGATAGATAGATAGATTGAAAAAAAGAAAGAAAAATGCACACAACAAAATATCTTTAATATTCCTTGTAGACTTCTCTTGTCAGCTGAAATCACACAATGGCCATTAAACTGGGATAACACAGATTCTGTTCTCAGGAAGGTTCTAGAGCACCCCTAGTGGTTGAGAAGATAATCACAGGCACATCACAGTTAAGTGCATTGCTTTCTCCCTGCCTTAAAACTTCAGTAACCAAGCATGAATCCATACAACACGGACAGTGACATAATTACCTTAAGACATACCTTTTCAATAAAATTGGCAAATCATTCACAGTACAAATGTCATACTCAGTCTTTTTTACATTACACAGACAACACTATACTTGTGGGCTGCACAAGAGGAGAGTTGGGGGGTGGGGGGAGTTCAGGCGGTCAAACAGAGAAGGCCTCACCCAGGAGTGGCTTGGCAGGGGATCACAATAGCAACGGGCAGCTCGGCAGCAATTTCCACTCGGGAGTTTGGCGATGAAACGGGAAACCGCCGCGGACAAAAGCCTGCTCTTTGTTGTGATGCTTGTGGCTCATCCATAATGAATCGGAGGTGTTGCGTGTGGGCCCCACTGTTTGCCCAACACAGCGCACAAATTATCAAATTCGTCCGGCGCCCAGCTTACTGTCTGCCGCTCAGCTCTCGTTTGTTTTTCACAACCTCGGAAAAGCGACAAAAGGCATCTCGTTTGTTTCTTTTCTAAACCCACCTGACACGCTCCACAAGTCTTGTGGTTGTGCCTGACTGAAAAGCCAAAAAACTTCTATCTCACCCCCCGAACATCACCTACTCCCCCACATTCCAATTTTGTACACTAGATGTTTGCTGCGCGACCCCTCTTTCTCTGTCTATTAAACGTTTAGTAATTTTTTCGGGCATTGAAATGCTATTAAAAGTAAAAACGTACGCGCCTCGTGGCTCAGTTGCAGAAAAAAGGAAGAAAAAAAACGGGGGTGAGTAGGCATGAATAGAGAATAGTTGGGGCTGCTCCGCATTGTGTGGAGTAAAAATTTTCCACCACCTCTTGATGGATAGCTTTAAGGGCATATGAGGAGATGGTAAGAGGGAATGAATTGTGGTGTTTGTTGAGCCCGGCGCAGTTCCCTGCGCTTGGGGGTCAGGCGGTACAATCGGCATGTGTGTGCTACAAACTCGTACATGGTTTTTATGGATTCCTGCAGTGACCTCATGCCACTGGGGCCTGCACCAGAACCATGCACCTTCACAGCACGTTTTCTGTTATTCAAATCAAAGGGTTATTGACCATCACTTTTCATATGTAAATATGTGAATAGATGTAGATGTGTGTCCGTATACCAAATGAGTGTGTGTGTCTGTGTGTGTGTGTGTGTGTGTGTGTGTGTGTGTGTGTGTGTGTGTGTGTGTGTGTGTGTGTGTCTGTCTGTGAGAGAGAGAGAGAGCGAGAGAAAGGGAGATTTTTTTTCCTTTTGTTCCATGGTTTCAAACAATGCGCACACTGTACTGAAATGTTAATTGAAGGTCCTTCCAGCAGTCCTATTCTACCTAATTATATAGTTTTATGATTCAAAAGATTTAATTGCCAAATGTTATGCTCTATGAGACTTATTACAAGCTCCATTAATAAGGCATATGAAACTACAACCTAATCCAATACCACACCCAAATTAAACTTAAAAAATGGCAACTTTCTTTATCATCTTTGACATCTTTTTATCAACCTTTAACTGGGTTTCTGTTTGCACAATTGGGGAAGACAGAGAAAGAGGGGAAGCATGTACATGTGTGAAGAGAGAAATACAGGCTTGTGGTATGAACAGATCTTGATTAATAAAAGATCATCAGACCTGTAGCCCCCCCCCCCCCCCCCCCCCGAGAGAAGGGCTTGAGCCCCTTAACAACACTCTCAGCTGTGACGGCCAGATTGTGTTTTCACACGAGCGCCATCGACCACAGATCACACACACACGCGTATGCGCAGGGGCCTCGGCTGTTCCTGTTTGCCAAGGAAAATGTGTGTGGATGTTTATCTCGATCGGAGGAAATCGGGGCCTGTTCCTTCCCTTGCCTTTCTGTCTCCGCGACGAGGTTCATTTGCGTGCAGCCACTGCCAGAACTATGGGGAGACACAATGCTGGGCCGTATCGGTGTCAACCGCCACTGTTTTGTGTTCAACCTTCCCCTACTGTTTGCTCCTCCACCTCCTGGCAACACCCACTGCTGCCAAAACCTCACTAAAAATTACCTTCCTGACAGCTCAGGTTGTGCTTGTGTGTGTGTGTGTGTGTGTGTGTGTGTGTGTGTGTGTGTGTGTATGTGGGAGTGCTTGTGTGTGTTTTGCATCTCTTTGCAATTGCATAATCACTTCAGCGTATGTTTCCTTTCTACTTTGAAGTTGCTGGAAAACAGCCTGTCAATCCTGAGTTCATGCCAAACAGTTTCAGTTTAGGATCCCCCCCTCCCTTAGCAAGGAGCAACAAGGGGTAAAATGAATGGTGTAAGAGAGAGAGAGAGATTGGCAAAAAGGGATAGTGGAATGAATCCAACCAAATACAGTCCATAATTATTTCCATGCATTTCCATGTATTAATGCACCTTCATTGATTTCAATTTCAACAGCAATTCATACCTCTTTATCAAGACGTGACTCTATGTTTCATTTCAAACAAACAAAGAACTGGCTGTATGCTGTTTGCTCCTTGACCCTGCTTAAGTTGCATGGCCGACCTGCCATATCACTCCCCTAAATTAGATTACCAAAACATGGTTAGTGGATTAGTTTACCAAAATTCCACATTCCAGAGGGTGGTGAAAGGGGTACGGCTCGAGTCTGGAGGGAAAGAAAGGCAATTTTGTTTGGTGTTTCCCATATAAAAATGCCAACTGTGTACCCACAGAATAATGTCCCCTACAAATACGTTTGTAGATCTCTGTCAAAGAGCAGGGAGCAACAAACAGCATCTAGTGGTACCACTTAACTATAAACACACACACAAATAGTGGGCTGACCTACACAATGCGTTGGCTTCTTTCAGACATGACAGCTCATTTAACAACAGGTTACTCTTTGAACACTGCATGTTCCAGTAAGCTAAAAGATTAGTGTGTAAAGGCAAAATAAATACATAAACGAAAGGTCATTGTACCTAGCGGTTAACAAAGATACAGTAAACCTAATTTAGCATGGTACAGTAGTAATTACGAGGACTATAACTAGCCATATTATCATGACAGACAATAATAAAAGAGTTTATTGAATGGAATGCACCGTAATGTCAGTAACTGTTTCCCTTAATCATCCATCCTGCCCACTGGATGCATATGCATGAGATCTTTAAAAAGAGTTTACCTGTTTAGTCCGTTTGGAGCCCCTTTCATCACGGCAGCTGAACTCATGCAGCTACAGTGAAATAAATAAACAAATGCAGACATACATACATACATACATACATACATACATACATACATACATACATACATACATACATACATACATACATACATACATACATACCTGCCTGCCTGCCTGCCTGCCTACCTACCTACCTACCTACCTACCTACCTACCTCCATACATTCATACATACATACATACATACAGACAGACAGACAGACAGACAGACAGACAGACAGACAGACAGACAGACAGACAGACAGACAGACAGACATACATACATACATACATACATACATACATACATACATACATACATTACATACAACCATACGGTCCATACATACATACATACATACATACATACATACATACATACATACAAACATACAGCCCATCCATACATACATACATACAAACATACAAACATAAATACATACATACATAGAGATATAGAGACAGACAGACATAAACATACAAACATTTATCTGGTTTAACTCACATTGTTCCATGATGTTATGGTTTTTTTTAACCAGGTGAGAAAGAGAGGAACAAAGGAGCTAAAGTGAATGACAACCTGCCTTGGCTGGAAGAACCTGGGAGACTACGTGCTGGATGACAGCAGACTGACAGAGGACGTTGTTTATGTGGTAAGTGCAAAGGGTGACAGATCAGCAAAACGAACCAATTCTGTAATAAAGCAATATGATAAAGTGAATGCATCGCAACTAAGAAAACTAAATTATTTGTGTAAGTGTGTATGTCTGTGTGTGTGTGTGTGTGTGTGGACTGTCACATAATGTCTTGACTAATCTCGTAACTGTTTCCTTAACTATGGCTACAGAAGTGCACGTTAACAGTCTTGCGAGACCTAAAAGGTTCTCTTCGGAGTCCCTGGTGGGCTGAGCACAGGGCTGATGCCTTGATACCCACTCCTCCAGCCGGGAGCCAACCAAGTGAGGAACCACAGCCTATTGATTATCATGGCGCTGGGGATAGGTGGAAATGCAATTCAAGATTAAAGTGTCATGTGACCTTAAAGGGTGGTATCCCGGGTAAGGAGACACTGTTCGGGATCCGGTTGCAGTCTGATGGGCAGATTAGAGAGCCTGATTAATTCATTAACTGATTTCATGTTTTACCTCTTCCTGTCATGGGCCTGTCACCGAAGCCTGGTGCAAGGGCGGGGGCAGGGGCAGGGAGATTGGCGGCAGGGGTGGTTGGAGGGGTAAACGGTGTCATGCAAGGTAACCCACAGGCCTAGCAAGGTTTCAGTGGTGTGGTGTTGGCATTGTTCTTCAAAAACCAGCTCTGCGGTAGGCATGTCCGATAATTAATTACCAATAACTACACGTTAAGAAGTGTAGATAGTTGTATGTTCACCCACACCCACCCCTCCCCCGCCTAATCTGGGCAGGCATACACACTGGTGGTGTAAATTGCTATCTGTGCACTTAGTGAACAGGCTGTTGTGAAATCATGTCATTAGGGGTGAAGTCTTGGTGTAATTTCCTCATGCTTAGCATCTGTGTCAGGCCTTATCTCCAGAGATAAGAGAGCTCTCCTGAATGATTGGCAGGCGGAGATTGAGAACTTCTGGTGGGCTCGCACAAGGCAAAGGAAATCCAAGGCATGTAACATAAATTAAATCAAACAAACAAACAAAAATTCATTTGGAATAGAATTTCATGGAAGTAACTTTTGACGCACTCAAAAAGCATTACAATATTTCCTTATTTTTTTCATTAACTTCCACAGAGTATGCTTACTAATTACTCATGTAGGCTATTCCATTAGAATGCTGTTATTCTATTCAAATGAGTGGATTGGGCTAATTCACACAAAGGGACACAGAAATGAACACAATATACATGATAATAAACTCTGGGAAGTTTGTCTGCATGATACAAATAAACAAACCAAAAAAAATAATAACTCGCATCAGGGTGAAATTCTTCGCTGTTCTGAGCTTCTTCCACTGTTTGCACACTTTATCGCGTTGTAAATGACAATAACAATGTAATATATCAACTCTTCCTTTCATTAAAATACTTCAGCGATCGGCGTCTGAGCCCGCCCCCCTTCAGGAGTAAAACCGATTATTTCGCTCGGCAACATTGAGAGGGTGGAGAGGGAGAGACGCTGGTTGGGATTGTAGGAGAGAGAACTGGAGCAGTCCTCAACATCATCATCAGCAGCAAGTATCTTCACGGCGTGCTCATTCCTCCCAGTAGCTCCAGACATCCAGCGCTGGAGACTTACGAAACGCGAAGTCCTTGAATTTCCATTTGAAAACAGTATCCCGACGACACAACCTGTAGTTTTGGTGACATTTTAGAGAGGGACACCTCCTTGTCCGTATTGTTTTAGTTGTGTTTCTGCTGGGCTGGATTTAAGTGTGCATCTTTGTGCGAGTCGGTCTATCCGGCACTCAGTCGGCTTCTCCCGTCCGCTCAGACTGTCACTCGCCCGGACAAAAACCTCCCAGCTCCTGGCCTGTGGTTGCTCCCGCACTTACCGGACACATTTCATCCAGAATGAAGTAAGTAACGATAATACATATAAAACATGTTATCACTGCACTACACTCTTACACGGAATCTCATATAAACAAGCTTCGTTGTAACTTATTTCTTTAGTTAACGTGGTTACGAGCGAGAAAACTGTTGTAAAATCGCAAAAAACGCCTGAACCATATTTTACCTCATGGAAAGTTGTGCTTCATTCGATGACAGTGTTTTCTGTGGCGACAATAGTATCACTTCAGTAGAAAAGCGGCATACAGACAGATACAATAATACAGTGGGATCGACAAGAACCGGAACTGTGGCTGCTTTTGGGTTTCACTGTTGCTTTGACCTTGTAGTGTGCGGTTTCCATAATATCAACAACATTTTGCACTTAAAGGCACTCCATACTACCTCTCTAGATATATAGGATATGAATACCTAGCCAGGTGTCTTCTATCTTTGATAACGGCTACCGTGATTTTGTTTAATTTACATTACAGATAGATTAGGATGGGTCAGCTGTAGAAATCCGGTAACAAATTAGTTGTTCCAAAAGTGATACCAGTCAGATATTTTGGCGGTTCATTTTTGTAATATTGATAGGCTATCAACTCTATAATTGCATTTAATGCCACTCAGGCCTATACTATTCAAATTCAGATTTGCACTAATTATATTTAGATTGAGGGAAACATATATATATATATATATATATATATTTATTTATTTGTCAAATACAAACTGCACCCTCTCACACTGATATTTAACAAACGTGTACAACAAACCTGCCTTTGCCCACCACCTAACTTTTATCTCATTTACAAAAACGGCTCTGAGACCAAAAGTTTGTCACCAGGTAGCAGTCAACGATAAAAAAGAAACAGTAATTTCAGTTCCACATAAATGTCTTGGTCAATTGTGGTGTGATCTTTGGAAGGCTATTATTACCATGAAAAACCTTCCAAATCTAGAGTTGAATCCAACATTATCAGTGAGCTAACTGACAAGTGACAATGATAAGGATCACTTTGTCTTTGTTCAACATCAGAAACCTGATGGGGGAATTTAGTAACCTTTGTAAGAGCACCTTTAAATGCATGTGTAAGTTAGGGCCCCTTCACCAGACAGAAATACTTAAGAGTCGCATCTGCCTCAGAGGACTGTGTATGACAGGCTCATGACACAGGGGCGTAGCTTAAACTCTATAACTGCACTCCCGAGAATTTATATCAAACTCATATTTTCTGATGGCCTTGTGGGTTTTGTGCAGGAGAATAATGTTATCTGAAAACAAAACAGACACATTAGCTCTCATGTGGACTAAAGGATAAATAGAAAGTTGAGTTCTTGCATGCCCGTTTTGCAGATGATGGACAAATTTGGGTTTTTAGACGGCAAGCGAATTTAAAATCATTCTGATGTGATATGTTTTTCAAGAATGAGCACAAAATATTGTTTGGGAATTAGATAATAGGCTGTAATTGTTTGGCAACTTTTTGTATAATTGTGGAAGGTATATAATGTATATAATATTAATATATTTTGTTTGTTTTTTTTGTCTGCGTGAAATGTTCATGTTCTTTTCAGTAAGGCGGTGTTACTGTTAATTTAAAATTAGTAATTTTCTGTGAATGTGACCATAAACAATTTGTAAGGAAATTGTAGTATGATTAAACAACTTTTAGGAGGCAGTGTAGGCTTCTATGGTCATTTTACTTGAACTGAGTTGAAAAAGGGAGATGCAACAGATTGTGTAAACACTTTAGATTTTTTTTGCTTGATAATACTTCATTTATATTAATCATCAGATACAACCTGTAGGCATTTAACTTTCAGTGAATCTCGTACCAAAATAATTGTATTATATTATATATTATATTTAACTTACATGTGACAAATTGCTCATGTACACACACACATTAACACATGCATCCTTCCTCCTGGCACACATACAAACATGTGAAGATGCCCGCTCCTTAACCTACACATAAATAGATACAGAAACACAAACACACACAGAAACACTGAAACTCATCAGAAGCTGGCCTAACACGCTCAATGAAACTGTTCTGTGTGTGTGTGTGTGTGTGTGTGTGTGTGTGTGTGTGTGTGTGTGTGTCACTCGCCTGTTGCTCTCTTGGGATTTAGTGTTTGGCTAATCTGCTCAGGAGGAAGGTGAACACACTCACATGTGGACTGACGACTACACATACAGGACTCTCTCAGACACACACACACGCGCACATTGCTCACACCGCTTCCCCTCTCACCCCTGGACTCCTTAAAGCTGTCACTCCTAGACCATCACCCTGGATTTGGCCTGCCGATTCACAAAACCAACAGTGACAACACGGTCTTACACTTCTCTAAAAGAGGGATTAGCTAGGTCACGTGGCCCTCTTATTGGTCAGGAACCTGAGCCGATTGCAGGGGCATGTAGTGGCACACGCCAGGCGCAGCCATCTCACTGCTTTTCTTTTCTTTGCTTTTTTTCTTGGTCTCTTGAGAAAACAAAGTCCTGCTGAGTGGCATTTGTAAAAAAAACTCCTGCTCTGTGTGTCAGTGTGTGGGTGTGTGTGCGTGAGTGCTCGTGGGCGTGTGTGTGTGTGTGTGTGTGTGTGTGTGTGTGTGTGCGTGCGCGTGTGTGTGTTTGTGTGGTGAATCTGGGCAATTACCAGGGCAGCATATAATTTCTTGAAAATAAAACAGAAAAAGTCTGCTAAATGCTTATTTCATGGACGCGAAAATATACCAGCATTATGTGATAAATATGTGCATCATTTTTTCCAACACCTATTTCCTTAAATGAACAAGAACGTTTTTGAAATCCAAGGCGTTCACAATGGTGCAAAGTGTTTAATGGGCTGTATTGCCCTGCTTCTTGAGTTTTGCTTAGTAATAGTCTGAAATGTTTGGAAGGGACTTGCAGGGTTTACCTAGTTAAACACGAGGAAAATACTTTCATTTGCAGATTGCAGGCTGGCAAGATCTAGTGGTAGATAGAGAAGTAATTGCCCTTTTTGCCTGAAGGTAAAGAAAACAGCCCATCTAGCAGTTTAGCCCCCGCTTATTTATCTTGAGCACAAAGAGCCCCCTCATATTTCATGTTTTACCAACATTTAATCAGATGGATTGTTTTGTTACACGTGGATGATTGTTTAGTCGCGGAGGGGGCAAAGTGTTACGCACTTCCTAACGAATCGTTCGTCGAAATTAGTGATGGCAGTTTTAGTAATGGTTTTAGTTTTTCAAAACTAAACCTGTAAGCTGTCAAGTTCTCAAGCCCTGCGCAGAGGACCAGTAAGTTTCCACTGACTGCAGGTGTTGGCTGCACAGCTCTGAAAGAAAACACAAGACACAAACTTCATTTGCCATTATCACTTGAGCAGACAGCGTGCTCCTAAAGACCCGTGGCTCATTAGGTTTGTCTCTGAGATGTTAATTTAGTTCTGCGGTCTTTGATGGTTTGTGAGTTTTTTGTTCTTTCATTTCAGGAGGGAGGCACACACATTTTTTTGTTGTTGTTGTGAGTACAAATGCAAACTGTCTTACTTTCTCTGGGCCACAGTTGTTGATAAAGTGTATAAACCAGCGGAGCAGAATAATTTTTGCCCCATCCCCCCCACCCCTCCACATGGATTATGATGTACATTGCTCGAATGTCTTCAGTATGGGAGTCTGTCTTGGTTTGCATAATGATTCCAGCTCCCCTTCTGTCTCTATCTAGTAATTAGCTGTGACGCTAAGCAACTTTTTTTTCTCCCTCCTTGCATTAAGTGGAGGGGAGTGTGTGGGGTTTGTTCACTGGGGTGTGGGAGATCACAGAGGAATATCTCCGCCTTTGATGTTTGATTGTATTGTAAAACACATTTTAGAATATTTCTGCATAAAACTGAACTCTAACTGTGCTATACTCTGTACATCGGCTCACTGTGTGAAGATACATGTGTTTATGTCTGTGTGTGTGTGTGTGTTTGTGTGTGTGTTTGTGTGTGTGTTTGTGTGTGTGTTTGTGTGTGCATGTGTTGGGCAGCTCCATGTTGTGTGTGAACCAAGGGAGTGTTTTTTTTTTTTAGCGCGAAGGCTCCCGGGCAGGGTGCTCAAGAGACTTCGCTCTCTCAAGACGCAGAGCTGTTGAACTAAGTCAGTGAGCTTGAAAACAGAGCCTTTGAAATGGTAGCACGGGCAGGCAGGAAAATGAGAGGGAAGATGAGAGAGCCCTGAGCTTGACCCTGTAACCCCCGAGGTCAGCTCCCTCGCACAGCCCAGCACGGCCCAGCCTGGCTTGGCTCGTCCTGGGAGAGAGGGGTCCTGCTTTGCTCCGGACCTAGGCCCTGAGACAGTGAAGGAAGGTCCTGTTACCTCCTCTTTACCCCCCACCCGACCCAATCCCATCAGGAGCAGGCATCACTAGCAGCCCCTGGGTGGTCCAGCGGGGGCAAAACCTCCAGGGTTTGGCGCTCACACCACAGGTTCATATCATCAAGCGATGACTCAAAGCCAGAGACATGCAAACACGCCACATCTGGCCTGAGCTGTCGAGGTGGCAGCCCTGTGAAAGGAGAGAGAGAGAGAGAGAGAGACATGGAGGAAAGATTGAGTGTGAAAGAGAGAGAGAGACAGAGAGAGAGGCGGGGGATATAAAGAGAGAGACAGCCAGAGCAAGACAGAAAAGTCAAGGAAAAGGAGAGATGGTTGAAAAGACAGAAGGGGAAAGGAGGATGAACGGCGATAAGGACAAGAGAAACATTCAGATAGGAATGTGAAACAGATCCATTTGTCTAAATACAAATGTATCCTTACATGGAGAAGTCGAGGAAGAATCGTAACCAAAATATTACAAGCTTCTTGGCATCCCTATCAGTGTGTGTGTGTGTGTGTGTGTGTGTGTCTTTTTGTCTTTGCTACCTCTATGTAAAGTGTGTGCATGGCTGTTTCGGGACTGTGTCAGCACTTCATAATTAGACACACTAGATTTTACTTGATGCTCTGTGTGCTGATTTGCTTTTATTTCCAGCGGCTGTCCCGTGAGAGTTTCTCTTCTTTGCGCTGTTTTAAATCGCCGCATTTGATGCCGTTGAGGTCGGGCTTGTCGTAAAAAAAAAAAAAAAAAATCCCAAATATAGCCTGAACCTGAATCTGTGACTCTTTTCACACATAGACAGGCACACAGGGAGAGTTGAAGCGGCTATTCCACGAGCCAACCAAGGGAAAGATCCTCTCTCTCTCTCTCTCTCTCTCTCTCTCTCTCTGTCTCTCTTCCCTTGTCAGTCTTTGGTATTACCGGCAAGACGATAATGTAGCTTTATTTTGAGGAGAGGTCCTGTATGTCAGAGGTACTTGTGACAAGTAACAATTCTTAAAAACCAGCTGGGGAAAAGGACTGTTTAAAAAAAAATATAATAATAATCAAGCCTCTCTCTCTCATTCCGGAATCGTCTTCTTGCATGTGTGTGTAGCCAGTGATGGGTTAAGATGGGCCACACACTGATGCTGGACACTATTCTAGAAAGGAGTGTGCTGTTCTTTTTTGTTGGGGGGGAGGGGGAGGGGGGGGGGTGTTGTATTTTAATTAAAAAAAAATTAAGAGTGCACTGGAATGCATTACACTGGGAATATTTTCCAGTGTAATCCCATTTATCTCTGTCAAAGGCGGTAGCGTAGCCGAGTCGTTGTGAAACGCAGTCTGGTGAGACGGGTGTACAGAGAGCCTTCTGTCTGTGGCCGGGTTGGGCCTGACCGCCCTGATGCTGCTTGCTCAAC